>NC_073242.2:23885000-24212500 GCF_029281585.2 Gorilla gorilla gorilla | reverse complement strand
ATGGCTAACTTGGGGTTTTTATTCAGGCAAGGAAATGAGAGACCTACAGCACAGTACGTGGGAGCAACACTAAATTACAGATACGAAGATTAAGCTTCAATGTAGTAAAACTCCAGTAATACCAAGTGGTATGTTAAATCTAAGATATAATCTGAAACAAGTCTTTAGCAACCTCTTCTTGACCTTGGTCTTCACTGAAGAGGTCAAAAAATAAAGATTTACAGGTATCCAAAGGGGATGGGTTCCACGACCCTCTGAAGATAATGTCTGTAGATGCTCAAGTCTCTCAACTGCCCCAAAGGCATAGTATTTGCATATAATACTATGTACATCCTCCAGTATACTTTAAATAATCTCTAGATTGCTTGTAATACCTACTGCAATATAAATGCTATGTAAATAGTTGTTATACTCTTATTTTAAAATCTGTATTAGTCTTTACTATTATTTTTTACTGTTTTCTTGCCCCCAAATATTTATGATCTGTGGTTTTGAATCCGCAGATGCAGAACCATGTGTATGAGGACTGTATATTTCAAAACTACCTTTAAAAATGAAAAAGGCCAGAGCAGGCTTGAGCAAATTTTCAAGTAACACTGATTTCTTCTGTGTAAGGCACAAACTTAGGATAAGTGGCAGGAAACAACTAAGTGCTAATATAAGTGATTTAAAAAGTCACAACTGCATGGTAAATGCTGGGTAATAAATATGTCTACAGACGCCGGGCGCGGTGGCTCACGCCTGTAATCCCAGCCCTTGGGGAGGCCGAGGTGGGCGGATCATGAGGTCAGGAGATCGAGACCATCCTGGCTAACACAGTGAAACCCCGTCTCTACTAAAAATACAAAAAATTAGCCGAGTGTGGTGGTGGGCGCCTGCAGTCCCAGCTACTTGGGAGGCTGAGGCAGAATTGTGTGAAGCCAGAAGGCAGAGGATGCAGTGAGCCGAGATTACACCACTGCACTCCAGCCTGGGAGACAGCGAGACTCTGTCTCAAAAAAAAAAAAAAAAAAAAAACTGTCTACAGGAATCAGGTGTTAGTACACTTAGAAATATTAGGATAAGCTATTCACAATCCAGGAAAAAGATTTAGATACCACTTAAAAATATTTCCAGAATTATCTAAGGCCCAAAAAAGTTTTAAAATTCTGGATACCACTTAAAACATACAGGAAACAAAAAGTCTATATTAAGAAAAACACCTCAGTATAGTCACCCTGATGAAGGTACAGAAGTCAATTCTAGAATTTAAAAGGACAAACAGGTTATTGTTTAAAAAAGATACAGCAAGAAAAACAGACTTCTCACTACTTAATGCTCATTGATCAACACTTGTCATCAACATTATTTATTTTATTATTAAAATATATGAGGTTGGGAAAAGCCGTTCCAAGTAAATACAAATATTCTAAAATATACATCTTCCAAGATTCAGCACTTCTTACATTCATCACAGTAACTGTTTCCACAGCAGGGAATCACAACAGCATCAGTCATAATATCCTTGCAGATGAGACACAACAATTCATCTGGGATAGGATCATCATCTTCTGAGGAAGAAGATGGCTCCTCTGGTAAGAAGGGAGGTTTCTCTTTCTTCCCAATTGCATATGCTTCTCTGTAAAAGAAAGTTTTCATGTTTTACCATTGTTAAGAAGGCAGAGTACTCATGCTACATGTTCTACTATAACATAATGGGAACACATAATTCAGCGCAATGCCAAATTAGCTTAGATAAGCACCATATCTTCTAAAATAAGGGAGTAATTATGTACAACCTAACCCTAAACAAAGACACAAAAGTCTAAACAAGCATAACAAAAAGAAGCAAAGAAATGCTATAAAAACAATAAAAGGATCTTAGAACCCGTAACTCTTAAGAACTGACGGCCAGAAATAAAGCGAAATGTTCTGTGCCATAAAGTTCTATTTAAGTGACAGACAAGACTTGAATTTAGACAACACCATAATCACAATTTTTCCTACTCTATCAAGTTTCTTGAAAAAAATAAAAATGAAAATTAAAATTAAAAATCCCAAAAAATCTCCCCTTCTCCATATCCCAAAAGTCTCTCAAACCTGTGAAGGTATTGGAGTAAATGCCACAAGACGGGAAATTAAAATTAGTACTGACATTATACAATTAAGGAAAGATAGTTCAAGGGAAATATTATGTCACTACCACACAAATAATTAATAAAATGAGATACCAAAACCCATGATCTACTTATTAGTATTTTAAGAGGTTAATTTATAGTCAATTAAGAAGCATTAGTGACTTAAATGATCAAAATCTGTGTTACAAAAATGTAAAGTAACACCTCATTAGACATTCTAGGTCCAGTTTTTTAAAGAAATGCATTTTGCAAAAATGTTGGGCATTAAATATAGTATTAAAAAATAAAAATAGCTATTCTCAGACTTGTCACCACTGCTTCTACACCCCCATCTTCTCTGTAATCAGGCAAATTTGCAAAACACAGGAATCCCTAGAGAAACCCTTTCTATTTCATTCAGGAACAGAGTGTGTTTATCTCAATGCTGAAAATGAAAGAATCTCGGCTGTACAGAGTAGGGTACCTTAGGTGTGTTATTTGTGTTGCAGTTGCTCCATAGACATCACCACGATTCCAGAAATAAGTATCAATTTGCTTATGCCCCATTGTTCCCAATTTGTGAAAGAGGAGTCTCCCACTGCCCAAAAGAGAGAAAAAAGAAAAAAAAAAAAAGAAAAAAAGAGGAGAACAGAGGATAGAAAAAGAAACAGAAGAAGAGTCTGAGTTGCTTATCAGTGGTGTTAGTGAAGAGGGTGAAAGTTTCATTTAAAATATTTAGATTCCCATCTTTCCCCAGTATTTGCTGTGTGTCTGGCACAATTGGGCATTTGTATTTCAGCATTCAAAAGCAATGAAGTTAATTATTAGTTAGGGTTTACAGGTGATATTAATTTTTCCAACACAAATTTTTATTTAAAAATTTTACATAATATAGATGAAGCGGTCTGCTCTTAATTGTGTCTGTAAAAATAATCAATTTCAAGCTAGTTATTTGGAAACATCTATGAAATGTCTGAATTAGAAACAGCATAACAACAGACTGTTCAATGATGAACCACAAAAACACAGGATGGTGACTGATAAAAAATAGATGGGGGTGAAGTTGAGGAAGTGAGCAGGGTTGGGAGTTTAGGAAAACATTCTTATCTGTGAACGAAAACACTATTTGCTGAAGCACATATTCAAAAACACAAGATCTTTTCAATATCATTCTATGGCATAGCTATTTTCATCATCATCCCCACCTGCTCACTACACTACACTTCAACAATATTTATAGCATGAAGCTGAGGAAAACTGTTCTTATATATGTATGTATTTTTTCACTGAGAACATGAACACCTTTTCTGTAAATTGATGCCCTGAGGATCCCCTAACTTCACAATCTCCTGGACAACCTGTTAAAAATGTAGAATCAGGGTCTTATCACATAACTTCTAAATCAAAATTGGGGGCAGAGCAACCAGGATCTTTTTTTTTTTTTTTTTCCCAAGGTCCCTCTACCTGGCCAGTCTTTTAACATACTTTTGTAGGAAATTCTTATGCTCAACAAAGTTAGAGAACGGCAGTCCAAAGAACACTTAAAATTATGCTGTATAGTATGTGAGATCACAACTGTTGAAGGTAATCAAAAAAGTAACTGACTACATTAATAAAAGCAGATAAAATGGGAAGTTATCTAGTTGAACCCTGCCACTGAATTTTCATGTCTGTCCATTTCATTAAAAACTGGTTCATAATATAAAATCTGAATACACATTAAAAATGGGCATTAAGGGCCGGACGTGGTGGCTCATGCCTGTAATCCCAGCACTTTGAGAGGCCGAGGCAGGCGGAGCACAAGGTCAGGCTAACACGGTGAAACTCCGTCTCTACTAAAAAAATACAAAAAATTAGCCGGGAGTGGTGGCGGGCACCTTTAGTCCCAGCTACTCAGGAGGCTGAGGCAGGAAAATGGTGTGAACCCGGGAGGTGGAGCTTGCAGTGAGCCGAGATTGTGCCACTGCACTTCAGCCTGAGGGACAGAGCAAGACTCGGTCTCAAAAAAAAAAAAAAAAAAAAAGGCATCAAGGTGTTTTATAGAGCTATAGTTGATCTGAACTAGTGGTTTATAACATAAACCTTACTTGAGAATCTTAAGACTCACATGGCATATCCAAACTTATTCAAGCTACTTCAGTATTTCATTTATGCCTGACACTTAAATTTGCCTCAACATCATGCAGAGCTTTTATTCTTAAGCCTCCTGTTTCTCAAAATGATTACAATCTGTTTTGTTCACTTAAAAATGCAAGTAGCATATATAATAAGATTATGTGGGAGTATGTATGTGAATGAGGAAGAAAGCAGGGAATGACAGAAAAAGAAAAAATTAGAAGACTACAAGGGAAGTGGCACTCACTGATAACAAAAAATCCCCAAATCCATTTTAAATTTGCTTTAAATGGAGCAGACTGCAGCCTCACAGAAATGCAAGATGTAGAGACTAATGGCTTTGGTATACAAAGTTCTCAAGGAATCCAAGTAGCAAAGTTACAAGCCCAAGATTAAAACACTATACCCTGGGACTGACTGGAGTCTCCACAGGTCATACCTAATTTGCATACTTACGCATCTATAGTTGGTATTGCATATTTTCCAGTGTTGGTAAGCATTGCACCTTTCATATTAGGATCTTTCACTTCCATCATGAAACTTCTGGGAATTCCAGTGCTCTTTTTAATCCTAGGACCAGATTCAAAGTTTTTATCCTATTCAGAGGAAAAAGGAAGAGGAGGAGGAAGAGAAAAAGCAGTTACCTTTATTTAATAAATTAGCTAATGTTATACAGTGCTTACTGTATTACTTGTAGTGCTTTACATATGTGATCTCATTTAATCCTTGTAACTGCTATGTGAAGTACATACTATTTTATCTCCATTTGAGAGAAGAAAAAACAGGCTTATAGAGATCAAGTAACTTGCCCAAACTCAGCCAAGTGCCAGAACCAAGATTTGAAGCCTGGCAAATTTGGCTCCAGAGACCATGCTCATTTGCCATTGTCTACAGAAGGCAGTATTAACCAAGAAAAATAAGACAGCTAAGGAACAATTCCAAAGGAAAAAAAGTAAGATATACCATAGTTTCTGCTTTGAACTTACCCCATTTGTTGGGCAATTCTTAATATAATGTCCAGGTTTACCACAACGGAAACACGTATAAGATGGAGGTGGTGGACCTAGAGGTTTCTTCATGTAACTAAAAGGGGGAAAAAAAATTACATGTATACGAGGACTTTGAAAAAACAGTGCTTTTGATTGGGGGGGAAAACCCACCCCAAAAGTTCCTATTAGTATAAAATATTTATGAACTTACTTGATTGGGTCGTATTCATGGCCAGATTGCGACATCATTGCTTTAATTTTATCTTCTTCAGAAGCATTGGCTTCAGCCAGATTGGCAGTCTGTTTAACAGGTAATTATTTGACACACACATTAGAAACACGTTTAAGACCACACAGCCAAAGACAACACCACTCATCCTGTAAAGAGCAGTATCTAACTAACCTTGCATAAAAACAGCTATTTACACGTATAACCTGGAAGAGGCACTTGGGAATTCCTTAGGTAATTACATGATGTTTGGGTGTCTGCAAGGCTGAAGAAAGTCATTCTGGGGGCACTCAAACCTTAGACCCTGTTTGTACCTTACGTTAAGACTTGCATACTACTTTTCTACAAGTTAAAGACTGATGTTAAGTTAGAATAGAAACACTTGACGTTTTAAAAATAATTCAAGTGTCAGAGCATTAAGACTGTAATTTATACTTACAATGTGGAGGTAGGGATGGGGGTAGAATGACTGAACGTATTATGCAGCAGATATTAGAAGCAGAAGGCTCTTTAGGTAGTGATGTTAGTTTCAACTCAAGTGCAAAAGATGTGCATTGAGCATTATAATTTTAAATTAAACTCTTCAGATAAGTTTTATGAATTTCATCTTTGAGGTATGATATACAAGGTCTAGATATAAGCAGGGTCTAAGGGAGTGATTTCTAGTTAAGTTGAATCTTCAGGCATTTAGCACTCATATCAGCCATTCATTGGGGTTTGTCTTTACATTCATCCACAAAACAAGCAACCAGTTTTAACATTTTATTGTAATTTTATATACAAAGAATGCTTAACATTAACAGAGCTTAGAACAACAGCAACATTTACAGAAAACTGGATTACAGATGTTTAACAACTAATTTGTTTGAACCCAAACATTGTTTTACAAATACCTGTAGTTTAAAAAAACAAAAAAAAAAAAACCAATCCCCCAAACCTCCCCAACTCCTCCCCACAAAGAAACAATCGTAGGAATAGACCAAAAACTCAAATATGGTCCTTACAGTACATAAGAATAAAAACAGTAAACTATAAACTTCTAAGTGTTAACTCTATACTAAACCACTTTGCATTAGAAAATTATAAAATAGGATGGCTTTAGTCCACTTTATGTTTTAGAATAATCAATTTTAATGCTTAGTTTTCCCAGAACAGGAGCTTAAAAAGCAATTTGTTACTAGGACATTTTGTCGGGATACAGTCTAGGGGAAAGGACATAACAAAGCCAAGAACAAGATAGGGACAGCACTAATGGAAAACCCATCTTTTCATTAATCTTGGTTGCTAAATTTGGTTTCACATTTCTGATAGCAGGGAAAAAGGATTTTTGGAAAACTGGACAGCTTCCTTCTTGGCCCTCAAAAGTCTGCCTATTTTTTTTTTTTAAAGGCACAATTTGCAAGCTAAATGTATTGCTTTAAAAAGTAATCCATCACTAGTGCTTTCCCAAACAGAAGATACACATTGTTGAGCAGAAAATGCAAGCAATCTTATCGCAAAACATGGCATATACAGTGATTCAGGAGGTAACAATATGCCCCTCTGCCAAACATACACATTGGTATATTCCTGCAAACAGCTTTACACACTTACACAATTCATGTAGTCTGTGTTCAAACAAATTAGGTTGTTCAAAACTTTTCCTAATGCAGACAGACTACAAGTCTATAGCATAAAGAAACAACTGCATCACATTTAAAATATTGACCTTCATGGGATCAAGTCAAATATTCAAGAAACAACCATGCAATCGTCCGTGTAAAGGAAATCTTCTGTTTTGGCTGCTTAAAAAACGTCCACATAATTTACAGCCAAAACCAGGAAATTCCTCCAGAACCTTGTTAGTTTCCAATGTATAATTAAACAAAATGTATGAGGGAAAAAAAAATAATTAAATGTAGCTTCAAGTGTTTCTTCTGTCTTGAAGATGAACAATACTCCAATACGCTGAGGCTGACAAAGTATTCCCCTATCTTCTCAAAACAGCAACTACTCTTTACAGGATAGTAATATGTACAATGCTTTTGCAAAATATATCCTCCCCCAACCCCTCTTAAAAAACCGTTCCATATAAAAAAATATGATGTTAGAAAAAAACTTATATTTTCAAGAATATATATATATATATATACCTTTGTAAGCTGGGCCAGAGAAATAGACGCGGAAGAGTCATCAATCTGTTCACAAAAAATTAAACACACATTCAAGTTCCAAACTGAAAACATCTTAAAGTGATCATTTAGCCCCTATTGACACTTAATGTTGAAATATTGGGCATTTTCTTAGTTTTCTAAAGAATGTTAAGCTTGAAAATGTAGCTCAGCCTACTTCATTCTTCTCTAGATATTTCACACAGTTATAAAAAGCTATCAGTTGGAGGGGAGGAAGAGGGGACTCAATTAAAATGAAAAAATGTATCACACAGAAAATCTGTTCAGAGTGTTGACTGAATACTAGGAGTCCCATGTCTCCCTATGGTCTCTAAATGTGACAATACTCAAGACAATGTACACTGGAAGAGAGAATAAGAAATCTAATTTTCCTGCAAGGCCATTATACAACATTGTAAAAACAAACAGCCCTTTAAGGGCTCAGATAATTGCTTTAATAAATAACAGCTCCCATATAATTGCTACTTCTTTAATTTTTGAAAACATGCTCTTCAGTCTGAGTAAGTTTGTTTATTCTCTCATACAAAGAGTAATAGCTTCTTGTCAAAGAAACCACAGCTTTCTCAGGGCAAAGATGTTAAGTCAAAAAAAGAGAAAACAATGGCACCCTGAGGAGAAGGCCAACAGAGCTGTCACTTATTATGATGGACTCTAATATTTGAAGAAAGTTAATTTAATCACACAGAGCAAGTGTACATAAAGGATATAAGAGGGCTTTTAAAAAGGTATTTTAATGAGTCTTAAGCATTCTGCCCCACTCACTAACTGCCAATTCTCTAACACTGAAGTGGGGGAGATAACTGGGCATATTTGAAGAGGCATCTTTGTGTAAAAGATGTATGGAGTCAGGAGAGAGCCACCTTCATAAACTGTTCTGTGCAAAGAGGAATAAAACACTTCTCTTTCAAAATAAAATAAAAATAAAAATGTATTTTAAATTGAACACTAATTTTTTTCATTTGAGCCTCTGAAATGATTTTAATATCAGTTTTAAAAAAAATCTTTAGCAAACAATCTTGAAGATATGCTTTCCCTACAGCTTCCTATGTAATAAGTGGGTTGCTTAGTTAACATGTCGTAAGGTCAGAACTCTTCATTTAAAATGGAGAATGTAACAAGATGTCTGGATCAAAGAAAGAAGTCTTCATCAGGTATTCTGTTCCAGAGAACTAAAAGTTTTAAAATAAGAGCAACATGACTTAAGAGCCCCAAAGACAAATGTAACCAGTCTCAATATGAAGTTCTTAGCCAATGCCCACACAGTAGGGATTCAATAAATGTAAATAAAAAATAATGTTGGCTAAATATAAGACACATCTCACAAATATCTTAGGGTTTTAAAAGTTAGTTTGATGGATATTACTTGGATGTTTATTCAGACAAAAGGTTCTTTGCTCCACATTAAGGAACTGACTATAAAAGAGTTCATGATGCACTAACCCTATAACTTAATGCATAACTACATAATTTGCCAATGGGTTATCATTTTTGTCCAGCTTTAAAGTATTTTTTTCCTTTAAGAACTAATCTCAAGTGGTAAGTAGAAAAAAACTTCTAAATAATACGTATCTCTTTTTATCTAAAATAAGTTCTGACCTACTCAATCTATTTTAAAGATTTTATACCCACCAGGAGTTACTTGATTTTAAGTAACAAGGACTAGACAAATTGCTGTCAACCATCATCTATACTACATTTCTAACCAATAAAACAATTAGTCTTTAAAAATAGCCCATTACTATCTAGAATAGAATATAAATACTGATGATTTCCTTGGAAAGAAAACAATTATATTAACTTTCTTACCACTGGAACTAAAAAACTTAAGAATAAAAAAAAAATCTTCCCACTCCTAACACTTAAGATATAGTATCCTTTTTGTTTTTATGCTGGGCTTTTGTGTGCTTTTAAGCTTTCTGCCAACTTATTAGTATTATGTATTTATTGACTTTGAAGTGGTTTAGATATGCAACTGCACCTAAATCACCTTTTTACCACCAAGTAATCACTATTGCCCCTAAATATCTTATAGTCCACAAAGAAGTCAAATTTAGAAAAGCAAACAAATGTTTCCTACATATAGCAAGGTGTTCAGAAATGAGCAAAAAATGTTGACAAAGAATGGTTTAAAAATGATTAGGAATTTGTATTACTAAACATCAATAAAAATAGTGACTCTTGGTAAGATACTAATGGTAAAAAAAAGTCTGCCACTGAAAGTCCTCACAAAACTGACTGATGCAGACCGTAGACATTAAAATTAACCCACCTTCCCTGTACCTAATTAGGGGTCTTGTTTTGGGGAGCAAGGATCTAAAATCTTTTATGCCAATTATATTAGCTTTTTGAAGTTAAAGAATCCTATAAAATGCCACTCTGATATTTAGTTAGCAAGAAGAACATCCAGCTTTGGGGTATCAACATGGATGGATGACTAAAAACAAGACTGGGGAATATGGAAACAGCCATCCATTCTTGATTAGAGTTCGCTTCCATTACCAAAACTATACATTTACTTTACTAATCAGGATAAGAAAAATTTGGCTTAGCGCCTCTATTTACTTTGCTTTTGTGAATGTGTACAATCCACGTGACTCTAAATCTCCTAAGATGGGCACTAATTATGCTTGATGAATATATTCTCATCTTAAATGCCAGCAAATGTACCCCAAGCAAATAAATGATGGGGACAACAAGGTATCTAATATCTCTATTTCAGATAATTCTACCTAAAAATTAAAGCCACTTTTAAAGTATCAAAAAAAAAAAAGAAAAGAAAAGAGAAACCTAAATAAGCTTAAATAAACTGCTTCTTATAAATGTAATACAGACATGCCGGAACACACAAGGCTAAAAGAATGTTAACTTTATTTATGAACATGTGATTTGTGTTTATACACATGCTAATAAACAAAAAGGAAATAACTGTTTTCAAGAAATAAAACTTCATCTGAATTAGTTTAAATACTATATAAACTGTACTTTATACAAAATGTGTTACATTAACTACTACAGTCACCAGGATAGTCAATCTAATTTATGCTAGCATTTGGATACATAAAAATCAGTTTTAAACCAATCACCAGCAAAACATAAGCTTGGACAGTTTTTACAGCATTATGCTTAAAAAAAAAACAAAAACAAAAAAACAAAAAAAAACACCCCATATCCAAAAAGAGGAAAAAAAATCCCCAAACACTAAGACTTTTGATCTTAGAATCACTGTATTTAGTTCCACAAGAACTAAAGGCCATATACTCTAAAGAACAAGTCCAATGTTCAGATATTCTATATTATCATGTTTAAGATCCAATGATCCAAGGTTAGTGAAATGCCTCATATACAAAGAGCAATAGTATTTAAAAAGTATATAATGTGAAATAGCAAGCAATACCCTTGAATTCTAAATGAAGATTTTAGACATCTTGCATTGTGTACAATATCAAGCCTGGGCATTAAAATGTTTAGAGAACCATTACATTTACAGAACCCAATTATGATAGACCTGTGTTATGAAACAGATGCTTCATCCCACAACTTAGGAATGCTGCTACTTTTTACTTAAGAGCTCAAAGTTAAAATGGTATCACAAATTAAGTTAATCTGTGATTACAAAAATTAAGCTTAACTTTCTTCAAACCAGTTATTCTGGTTAAGGGGAGTTACCTCTGATAAGGTACAGCTTTCAATGGCCTAAAATTAACGCAGCATTTTAGTATCTTATAAGAGGGAAATACTTTAATTTGGACATCTGCACTAACTAGATAGAAGTGGAAGATCTCATTAAACTTTGAAAACAATATAATCAGTTTATATAAACTCAAAATTACTAAGACATTTATATATTCATAGGGGGCCCCAGGTTCAGGTTTCACTCTATAGTACAGATATAAACAAAAGAAGGAGCTCAAAATGCCAAATAAAGCAAGACTAAATAATAAAGCTGCATCAATGGTCTCTGGAAAGCTCTTTTCTATGATGTGTTTTAACTTGGAGAAAGCATCAAACTTTAATATAAGCTTTGCATGTTGCTAATGCGTTTTTGGAAGCCATAAATCAGGCAGGAAAAAAAAAACTAACAAAAACTAAGTGATACAACGTGAAAATGGCAAAATATACACTCCAAACATTTTTTATTGCAAGAAACAAAAAGCACACAACAGCCTGTACATACATACAAAATACTAACTATAGACAGACAAATGTAGAACATGTCATCATGTTCCTTAGTGTAAAACCTAAACGATCTAAAAAGGATCATACATTAACTGTACAACACAGTGTCATACAGGGATAATGCTATCATATTTAATATGAAACAGTGTTACGGGCACAAATTACCCATTTCTACAAAATAAGTGTGCAAGTGATGCCACATATATCCATATTCAACTGAGCTGTCATCAAAATACATTTTATTTACAATATGTACTATGATCAGTTGGATATTAAGTTCTAAAATGATTTACTTCACTGCTACATTATAAAGGTAAAAGCAATGTGTAGAAAAAGTGTGAGATTGTGTTTTTACATACTGCTTTTGTAGTTGCCATCGCTGGTTCAGTTCGACTTCTAAAACACAAAATAAAAACAAAAATTAACATTAGCTATTTATGAATTTTTGTGCTAATAAATTTTAACACATTATCTTCAATAATACATTCTTAGGAACCTAATTTTCCTTCGGTATAAATATTTAACAACAGCCAATTTCTGAATGAATAAATTACTCTGATTAATCTTTACCACCTTTGAGCAGTTTTAAGATAGATTTGTGGTTTGGAAAAAAATTCCATACTAGGGAATTCAAAAATAGGTGTACCTTGCCACTTAAATGTTTTCTGAAAGGTTAGTATAGGGATTTTATGTTTAGAAACGTAGTTTATTCTTAATAAACTGAAAATTTTAAATTATATAATTTCCCAGTTTCTGAATGCGTAAATTTTCACACATCAGGAAGACCGCTGTTGTTAACATTTGTAATTTGGATCCCTGAGAAATTGCTGTGCTCCCAAAACTAATTTTCAAATCTGGAGGGCCAGGCTGATAGCTATTTTCACTTTTCAAATGTCTCAAAACAACAATCAAGGATTGAACAAGAGGCCAAGGTGAGAGGATCACTTGAGCCCAGGAGTTTGAGACTAACCTGGGCTGTAACATAGTGACCCCATCTCTTAAAAAAAGAAAAAAAAAAAAAACCGAACAAAAATTCTCACTCCCAGAAAAACATAATATAATCAGAGTATTTTAGTTAAAAGAACTGACTTAAATGGCTGTGTAAAACTGGACAATTTGATGTTTAAAAGACATAAACCCCAAAAGAAATTATTTTAATCCACACAGGAAAGGGGAAGAAGTTGAGTTGCTAGATTACAGCCTTTTAATACTTAAAGTTTAAGGTATCTTGACTACAGAGAAATGTTAGCATCTAACAGGAGTTTCTAGGTGTGTGTATAATTTGGAATTTGAGATTAAAAAAAACCTGAGCTTTGATTTTCTAGTATTTGCTCAAAAAAAAACTGAGATGCATTTTATGAGGCAAATTTATTACAAACAGAATCCTATATATTGTACATTAACACACAATTCTGTGTAAGAGGCAACTTATTTTGCCATGTACTTCAAATAATTCTTAAGAGTTTCTATCAAAAAATCTACAGAAAATACGTTTGCCATTTTTTAAAAAGCACTTGGTAAATTAAAGTAAAATTTCACACTGGATTGTAGGAATTAATTCTCCCCATAAATTTATAATTCTTAGGCTGGGTGCGGTGGCTCATGCCTGTAATCTCAGTACTTCGGGAGGCCAAGTTGGGTGGATCACCTGAGGTCAGGAGTTTGAAACCAGCCGGGCCAACATGGTGAAACCCAGTCTCTACTAAAAATCCAAAAATTGGCCAGGCTTGGTGGTGGGCACCCATAATCCTGGCTACTTGGGAGGCTGAGGCAGGAGAATCGCTTGAGCCCGGAGGCTACAGTGAGCCAAGATTGTGCCACTGCACTCCAGGCCGGGCAACAGAGTGAGACTCCATCTCAGGAAAAAACAAAACAAAACAAAAAAATATATATATACACACATATATATATAAAATTCTTAGAATCATTTAAAGTTAAGAACACACAGCATTAAAAGTTCACTTGGCAATTACAACAAGGAAAGTATTCAGCTTTTTAAAGTAGCTACTATATGGAAGATACTGCACAAAAGGACCTCTAAGTGTTAAGATATGGAATATAACTTTACAACAAACTAATGAGAAAAATCTTAGAATACTTGCCCATATGAGGTAAAGCTCCAAGAAATGACTTTATTTTCACCTTAATTTCAAGAACACTTTACATTCCCTAGCACTGGCAAATTCTAGAATTTTTCATTGACTCAAAATAATTTGTTCCAATTTCAAACAATACTACCTAATTCTAAGTGAAAATCACTACTCTTTAAATAACCTATGTTGCTGCCCTTTTCACATATTATAGTTCTGCTATCACTACTGAAATTGCAAGAAAGCAGAGAAAGTTAAGGATATAAGGTTTTAATCCTGCCCCAGGTTAGTGAATACCAGCTCCGGACTAGTTGTGAGACTGCTCTCTTCCTACTCCAATAATGTGCATTTAGCATGTGCCAGACACTAGTTAATTCTTACAACCCTCTAGAGTTAAGTACTCACGGCCCTATTTTATTTTTGAGGAATCTGAGGCACAGAGACTTACCCAAGGTCCAAAGTCACACAACTGGTATGAAGCAGTAAATGGAGTCAAATCTAAGCCTGATTTCAGTGCCCTTGATTATAAATCCTATATACTTTATGCCTCTCAGCCAAAGCCCCTTATTGATAAAGAGTAAATGTTAGCATTACTGAATACTCTTGATGCTGTCAAAATATTTAGGACCGATGTCTACAACACCAAATTTTTGTAGTGAAGAAAACTGAAGGAACCCCCACAAAAAAAAGTAGTCAAAGAAAGGCACAGAAATAATGTGAATATCACTTTCTTGTATCTGTAAATACTGGCCATGTGGAGAAAAATTTTTTCTAATAATGGCCCTCTCACAACAGGCTAAGTCAATTTAACTGGGGGAGGAAATCAAAAACAAACGAACAAAGAAACCTACTATCCTCACAGTCTTGAGAAGATGTATTCATTAAGGTTAAAGTAATGAGTTCAGTTCTAAAATACAGTTTTTTCTCACAAAATTAAAAAAACTAAAAAAAGTCTATTTTGAGAAATACATGAGATTTGATACTTACATAACATATGTCTTGCTTGTAGATTTAACACCTCCAATAGGAATTCTTCTAACAATTACAGACGAATTCTTAGGAATCAGAGCATTATCATCAGTATATTCTGTAAATAAAAAGACAGAATCGAATTTCCATTTGGGGATTTGGGTGCGTAACCAAGAATTAGAAAACTTCAAATATAGATTTCATGGGAAATGAACTTAAATATAATAACTACAAGTTCCTTGCAACTAGATTACTGATACTGTCAGAACAAACATCCAAAGCCCTAAGAGGGCTTCTTTTCAAAGGACAACAAATATCATCAGCAGGTTCTTGGCTCTAGCACTTCTACTTTTGTGGAATTCCAAATCTCAGTAACACTGTCATTCTTTAGTTTAGTCCGAAATGCTGAACATGTGAATGGAGAAAAAGCTGTTATTCGGAATGAAGATATTCTGTCTCTCCTAGTCCCTAAACATTAGTTGAGTATTATAATCCCTGCACTCACAGAAATTATTACTGAGGAAGACAGGCTAAAAATTAAATTATGACGTTATGAATAAAGAGAAAATGGTTTTCTAATAAGGAATGAATAGTGGAATACAACTTCAGATAGAATGTTGATTCCAAGAAAGCCCCTTGGAGGAACTTCTACTGGATACTTAAAGACTGAGAACCCAGCCAGATACGGGAAAAAAACTGGTTGAGGACTATTTCAGGCAAAGGATAAAAAAAGCATGTGGAAAAATGACACGAAACGGCTTGAAGAGCCTAAGAAAATAAAAGAGAAGAATGACAGAAAGGTATAGACCATACACTGATTTATATTTTGTTTTGAAGTGCAACAGGAAGACACTGAAGGATTTTAAGCAAAGTGATTATTTGCTTTTTGTTAAAGAAAAAAAGACTACTGGCCAGGCGCTGTGGTTCACGCCTGTAATCCCAGCATTTTGGGAGGCTGAGGGGGGCAGATCACGAGGTCAGGAGATTAAGACCATCCTGGGCTAACACGGCGAAACCCCATCTCTACTAAAAATACAAAAAAATTAGGAAGGCGTGGTGGTGGGCGCCTGTAGTCCCAGCTACTCGGGAGGCTGAGGCAGGAGAATGGCATGAACCTGGGAGGCTGCAGTGAGCCGAGATCGCGCCACTGCACTCCAGCCTGGTGACAGAGCGAGACTCTGTCTCAAAAAAAGACTACTGTGGCATCAATGTGGAGCACGAACTGTAGGAGAACAAGAGTAGAAACCAGGGGATTAATAACCAGGCTGCTAAAAAATCCAGGTAGAGATAATGACGACCTGTGTTATGATGTGAGAAATAAAGACAGAATGTTTGCAGGTAGGACTGACAAAGCTTGCTGATGGACCGAATATGGGGGAGATGAAGGAAATGAAGAAGAAAGAGGAATCAGGCCAGAGGAATCCCTGGGTTCCTGGCTTCAGTCATCGGATAAACAGTGATGTCACCTTCTGGGAAAACCAAGAGGGAGATGAATGGATCCTATTTTTACACTCCTTGGGCTATTTGCAATACTTTTATAAGAATGAAATTAAGAAACTGGACCTTAACTATGGTAAAAAGATTTGCTAAAGAAAGAATCTGTAAAATTACCAAAAAGAAAAATTACCTAGAGATGCAAAAATGTATCCATCTCCTTTAATCACACAACCAGGCCTTTTTATTGTCATTAAGTTTACTTGCTTCACTTAAAGTTACTCTGCACAAAGTGACTATCTCTGTTCTTCCGATTATTATGCTTACCACATATGTAGGCATATTCGGCTTTTAATGTATATTAATTATTTTTAGTCATAATGCTAATAGTATTGTTATAAATGAAATTGTTCAGGCAAGGGTTATTTTCTATATACTTCAAGTAGAAGGCGCTATCTCACAGGCATTCAATTAGAGGTAGACAATTTCCTAGATTTAGGCATGCCAATATAGGACTATAATCTTTATCTTGGACAGTTCATGATAGCCCCAAATTCCAAGGAAGCTTTGAGTCAGAAAAACTGAGAGCATGGGGTGACTAGATTTTTTTAAAAGTTAATTCTAGAAATAAAACTTTGTGTCAAACACCTGACAGGAAGCTTCTGAATATGTAACAACTCAATGCAGTCACAAGAGCTTTCCAAGACAGCTTATTAATTTGATTAGCACCATACTGTGTCAAACTAAAAGGTGCCTCAGTGCCCTTCAAAACAGATGTTCTAACTGACTTTTTAAATACCTGAATTACAATGATTTCTTACCCCTCAAAGTATCTTTCTAGGGGTAATAAAGACACTTTGGGGGTATTTCATTTAAAATACCTCCTTAACAAGTAGTCTGTTGGCTTCAAAAGACCCTTTCTGCTTGCCACTTTTTTTGACCCCAGACATGAAAGGCATGGATGAAATGAAAAACAGAATGAATCCGAGAAATGAAGAGTAAGAAAGATAACAAGGGTCATTTATAAACACTTCATATTCAAGTTTCCAAACCTCTCACACTTTAATTTCAGAACTAAGGATGTTTTGTTTTTTAGGGGTCAGTGTGCAGAAAAGTAGAAAAGTTTCTCATATATAACAAAGATTACTTGATATTCATTTTGAAATACAGTCTAGAAACAAGCAGGATTCTTGTCTAAAATCCAGGGAATTCTGACCCAAGCGTTTCAGTCTTATCAAGATTTAAGGGTCCTAGGCCGGGCACAGTGGCTCAAGCCTATAATCCCAGCACTTTGGGATGGCCTTGGGAGGCCAAGGCAGGAGAACACTTGGGCTCAGGAGACCAGCCTGGGCAACATGGCAAAACCCCCATCTCTACCAAAATTTAAAAAAAAAATTACAATAAATTAGCCGGACATGGTGGTGTGTGGCTGTAGTCCAGCTACTTGGGAGGCTGAGGTGGGAGGATCACCTGAGCCTGGTAGGTTGAAGCTGCAGTGAGCCAAAATTGTGCCATTATACTCTAGCATGTGAGGATGTGTCTCCAAAAAAAAAAAAAAAAAAAAGATTTAAGGGACCTAAACATGCACACAATTCCAAAACTGTAAGGAAATGTTTTACAGAAACATGGTAGATTAGGGATTTTAAAATTATAAGAATGAAATTAAGAAACTGGACCTTAACTGTGATAAAAAGATTACCATAGTTTTCTATTCAACATAGTTTTATGTTGAATATCGGTGCTAAAACCAAATGGCATTCTACTCAACTGCCTTGTGACATTGGATACTATTTCCCATAAAAGTAGTTAAGTAGCTACCATCAATATCTCTTTCTCTCTTAATTTGAGGACTGCATAAAATACACATTTTCTCCCTCAAAGCTCCCTTTTCTTAACAAACCGAACATCAAAGCTTTCTCCAATAAAGGGCAGTTCACATAAATATAAAAAAGAAAATGTGCTGGGCAAAAACACATTCCTGGCTTTCTGGGTTTGAATTACGTATCATTTATTTCCTGGGCTAGGAAAAAAAAAAATTGGTTACACAAAGTCACAAAACTCTTAAATTTCCGGACAGGATTCTTTTAACTATAACTTACCCAGTCTAAAGTTGCATTCACATGCCTGTAATCCCAGCCCTTTGGGAGACTCAGGTGGGTGGATCACTTGAGGCCAAGAGTTCGAGACCAGCCTGGCCAGCAAGACAAAACCCCATCTCTACTAAAAATACAAAAATTAGCTGGGTGTAGTGGCGCATGCCTGTAGTCCCAGCTACTTGGGAGGCTGAGGCATGAGAATCGCTCAAACCAGGGAGGTGAAGGTTGCAGTGAGCTAAGATGGTGCCACTGCACTCCAGCCTGGGTGACAGAGTGAGACTCTGTTTCAGGAAAAAAAAAAAAAAAAAAAAGCTGCATTCAATTGTTGGGTCGAAAAGATGGATAACGCCTAGCTCTAATGATTCGATTGTGTAATACTCCAGTAAAATATGAAACCTGAATATATGACGATTAAAATTGCCTTAATATCCTTTAATTCCATTCATATTGTCTCTCCTCTCATTCATAAATACTCAATATGTCAAGATGGCCCAAACTTCTTATAAACCCATCTGTTCTGTGAAATGTGACTGTTGTAGTTAAGGGATGTTTGTGAGGCACTTAAATAAAGCTATTTCTCAACTGTTCATGACCACCACCAGTTTTTCCTCTCCTTAGGCAGAGGATTACACATAGCTCCAATTATCAAAGGGTATGACACTTGTTTTTAAAAGGTGGGGAAGCAGACAGTATTTTCACAAAGTATCATTTGAGCAAATAAATTCTTCCTTAATATTTTTGAGTCATGATATGCCAGCACTGCTGTTCCTTAACCTAATACAATTATACTTCGGTCTGCATTGTAAATGGAAAACTGGTCTTCTACATGACAAGATTTACTCTACCTAAACTACAGGCTGGAGGTGGGGGACCTCCCATTTCAACTAAAAGAATCCATGTCACACCTTAAGTGTGACAAAAATTTTGTGACTAAAAAAATACCCTAACCTAATTGTAACTTCACTTCTTCTCATTCCATCAGTAACTTTTAGAACACCGAACTGCTAAAAAATACACATCAGCATTACTGATCTGAGAAAAAGAAACCAAAACAAGTTCAGAGTCAGGAAAGACTGCTTGTCACATTTATCTACTGTTAAGTTCCCAATATTATCAAAATACTTTTGAAAAGGAGAAAGAATCTAACGATTCTTATCAGTGGCTTATTTGTACTCTATGGTAGCAGCCTATTTTTCAGTACCTTAGTATCAACAGTCACGTAAAATCTAGCAACTACTACTTTAAAAAAAATCAGTACTTTTGATCTTCACCGAATTGATAAATCTTAAAAGTATGGTGATGAACTAATAGTTTAACTACTTAATTGCCGTATTACTAATTCTGGAATTGACACACAAGACAAGAGCGGTGACATCAGAACATTTCAAGATCCAAAAACAATTCCAATACTGATTAAATCCTCAAAAATATTAAAGTTCAGATCCCTTCTCCACAACACAGGCAAGCAACTCCAAATAAATAAATGCGGGGAGGGAGGGAGGCAGGACATAAAATTTGCCATCAAACTCCACAACGTTGTTAGGTTAGAAAATTATTTTTTTTCTGTTTTTTTTTTTTGCTGATTGAACAAACAAGCTTTGCACAGGCTCTCCTGCCCTCCTGATGGAAAATAAGTTAGAAAACGCCCTAAGACAAGCACTCAAAGAGTCTAGATAGCTATCCCCCTCTCCTCCCTCCCTCATTTTAAAAAACAGCGAGAATAATCAGGCTTCCACGTTTTGGGTTAGCCTGTTACAGATGACCCAAGTATGCAGAAATAAAATAAACCAGTGAAACTCCAAGGCCAACTGCTGCAAAGGTTGGCTATCAATGAAAGTTGTATCCAAAGTACTAGAACGAACAGTCCCCACTAGAGACATAATGGCGGTTAGCTTCCTGCCAGGCACCTTCTAGCTAGTTTCTCTCTCCAGCCACCAAGTATCTTAAGACCAAGCGGTCCTTACCTTCTTTCGTCTGCGCATTGGTGATCTGCAGGTCGCAGTCGGCAGCTTTCAGCTTCTCTCTCCCCATAATCTGCTTCTTTAAGTCGCAGAGGGAGATGTGGAGCCCATCAAAGGTGACGGTATCATAGTTGAGTTTAGAGGAAAATTTATAATGCACACAGGACATGGTGCCAAGGGATTCCTAAGGTTCAGCGAGGAGACGTGGACACTCTCAATATACGTATATTTATAAACTTTAAGAGCAAAATATGTACACACAAAACACTCAAAGACACCGAAGGACCCTAAGGCCTCAGATTAAATACCCCCCAACCACAAGCAGGGGTTCGTCAGAACAATAATCCAGACACCCCCCGATACTCAGAATCACTTCATGGGGGAGGAGGAGGACGAGGACGGGGAAGAGGGGAAATCGAGAATCCGCCAACGGGCACAATGTCACCCGGCTGGGTCCCCCTCGCTCATGCTAAGGGGCCGGCAGAGACGGGGGGGTTGGCGGTGCAGTCAGTAGCGGTCAGTCCACACGTTAAGAGTCCGAGCGACCCCACGGGGTCAGGGGTCCATAGCGCGGCCGCACCTCCCGGCGGGTCTCTCTCTCCGTGGATTGGGGTGACCCAGGCCCCGGGAGAAGGTTGAGGGGAGAGGGCCTAGGCCCGGAGTCCACGAGCGGCCTCACGCCTCCTCCTGGCTTCCGGACGACCGGCGTCAGCTTCCCCAGGCCCAGGCCCAGGCCCCCACCGCACACAAACCCCTGGCGCCTGCTCCCCGGAGGCCACGAGCGGCCCCGCGGCCTAGGCCGAAAACGCGCGGTCGGCGGAGGAGAGGCCTTCCCGCAGGCCGCCCCCGGCTCCGCCTCCCCCCGCCGCCGCCGCCGCCTCGGACACAAAGCCGGCGCTAGGCCTCGGCGAGGCCTCGGAGCACTTCCTCACCACCCCGGGCCCCAGCCGGCGGCCGGGTGGCTTCGGCGGACCCCGGGGACACCGCCGAGGCTCCCTGACGCTTCCTCTCGCTGGATCCTCCGCGCTTCGCTCGCCTTTCGTTTCCGTCGCCTTGAGGCCCGGAACCGCGAGAACACGCCCGCAAGCTGCTGGGCAGCGGCTAGGGCTTCTCCGGCTCCCTTTCTGTGTTGCCCCCCTGCCGCTCGGGGGCCCTCACCGAGCGGCGGCGACACCTCCAAGCCAGGCACTATGGCGGACGCGGCCTGGCTTCGGACGAGCGCCCCACTGCGGGGTCTCTTAAGCAGGGATTGCACGGGCGGCGCGCGCGAGGCGGGGCTGGCGTGCGCGGATAGGCGGGCCGAGAGGCGGGGCGGCTGACGTCACAAAGCGCACGGCCCGCCCACGTGACCCCGCGCTTTGTGACTCCAAAGCGCGGAAACTGAAAGAGCAGGGACAACGGGAAGAACCATCTGCTTTAAAAGGGAGGGGGGTTGCGCGTCAGGAGGACCGGCTCACAGGGAGGCTCGGTGGGGAGAGCTCGCCTTGCAGGGGCTGCGTGCAGTTTCCGCTGCAAAGTGGCTTGCCTAGGGGTGGCCGGCTAACTCCCCCTTCCCCACGGGCCCCGTCAGCTCCTCTAAGCCTCCCAATTTAAGTGAGCATTATGGTTGCTATGCAGAAAACTATGGTTGCTATGCAAGCGCTCCCTAGCTGCTGCTTCCAATAAACTGGCTACCCTATACTCTTGACAAGTGGAAATCGTGGAGCAGCCGCTGCCAAGAACTGATAACAGCCACCAGCACCATACAGATTTATTGAGCTCTTACTATGTGCTAGGCACAGGGCTGATCGCATAATAACATTGCCAGGCTCAGCAGCCACGTTGTCTGGGTTGGATCCCTAGCTGTGGGGGCTCTAGATTTAACCCCTCTGTGCCTGGGTCTCCTTGGCTGTAAAATGCCATTAAAAATAGTACTTGGTTTACTTGGATTAAATAAATGCACATAAATCCATAGTCTAAGACCATGCCGGTGCATTGACGTGGCTCAATGCACCGAAATATTAATAGCTGTAGCTCAATAAATGTCAATTTAACAACAAAAACCCTACGTGGTCAACATGACATTATTTCCGATTTATAGATGATGGAACTGAAGCTAGCAATCATGTACTTTCTGAATTTGCAGAAGGGGATGCCTGCTCAGTGGCAGGGTCCCGATTCCATTCCTAAGCGCAAATGCCAGGAACAGTGACAAGAACCCCCTCAGTAGACTGGAATTTTTTTTTCCTTTGGGCATGGGGACGTTATTACATTCAGAAAAAATCATAATATAATAAAATTACATTCATAAACGATAGTCATTATCGTTTACAATCCATGTTCCTCATCCTCTCTGAATTTTACAGGCTAGGCTCAGTGAATTTAGGCAACTGAGAATAAGATCCTATAGCCAAGAAGTAGCAGAGTTTCCCAGGGACTTCCTGCAAGCACACTCCAAATTCTTACTAAACTTGATTTAAAATTAATCACCATCCTGCCAGAAAAGCCTTCCTAAGGCCATCTTTTAAAAATAAGATGGCGATCTTTCTCTATCCCTTTAGTCTTTTCTTCCTAGCACTTGCAGATAGTTGACAGTTACACATTTACTTTTTAATTGTCTATCTCCCCCAACCCCTACCTTCGGCTGACAATAGGAATCTTATCTTTATATTTGTTTTTGCTGTATCCTCAGCTCTTAGAACATAGTAGGTGCTCAATAAATACGTGCTGAATAACTGGATACATTTTTACGTGATCCATAGAGATGTCGTGGCAATAAAATTTTGGCCGTAGTCAAGGGCAGCTCTAGAGATACCATTACAGTTTAACTCAACCACACACATCAGTACTTTTCATATATAACAAGTTTCTTCCACTTTTACCTCTTTGTTATTTCACCAAAAACTTATTGCTGCCAGGTCCTCTTCAGGATGGTTGCTTTTTTCTTAAAAGCCTCTGTGTGAATGAAAGGGCGAGGGCTATCTCTAGTGAAAGAAAAACTCGACGAGAAAATTGCAAGCCGTCATGGAATTCACTCCGAAGCGGTGAATCTGTTCCTTTCGCCCGTCTGTGGCCGACCCCTTTATATACTGAATGCCTAATTTAATCAGCGTGGTGCATCATGGGATCTCAAAGTGGGCCACACCCTCAGGATATGACAGAGTGGATCATAACCTAATCTGCAGGGGGGGATGTCCTTGGAAAGAATGTTGTCTATTGGTCCACGTCTGTGGCCGACCCCTTTATATACTGAATGCCTAATTTAATCAGCGTGGTGCATCATGGGATCTCAAAGTGGGCCACACCCTCAGGATATGACAGAGTGGATCATAACCTAATCTGCAGGGGGGGATGTCCTTGGAAAGAATGTTGTCTATTGGTCCACGTCTGTGGCCGACCCCTTTATATACTGAATGCCTAATTTAATCAGCGTGGTGCATCATGGGATCTCAAAGTGGGCCACACCCTCAGGATATGACAGAGTGGATCATAACCTAATCTGCAGGGGGGGATGTCCTTGGAAAGAATGTTGTCTATTGGTCCAACCGTTCTCATCTGCCAAAAACTTTGTTCAACCTTGATATTCTCACTTACAGAGGCCTCACTTCATATCACATCAAACAGGTCAAAATGCATTCACCACCTGCAATAAGCCTATGACTTGAGTTGCCTGACTAATTGACACAATGCTACGTTTGGTCCATTTCACTGAATTCCTTTACTAATCTTCATTTTGCAGTTTTCTTTTTTTAAAAAAAAATCTTTTTATTTTCTTTTTTCTTCAGTGAGCTGAATTGTAAATTTTGCCGTTTTCTTTGGGTAATATGGAGCTGGTCTCCCTGCCGCTTCTCTCCCCTACCAATATTTTTGTAAGCCCTGAAAAAGCCTTTTGTACTATCCTACAGTGAATGAAGCATTCCTGTCTAAGCTTCTCACAATGTGACAATTCTGGAGCTCCCATGTCCCAGGATTTCAAACCTTTGTCATTCTCAAACCCAGTATAGCCTCATACCACTGACCATAGACAGTTAGTAAACCCCTTAACTTATTTTCTTATGTCAAAATTCAGTTCCAGCAAGCGGAATTGGGAGATCCAAGGAGCTCTGCCTGCCTGCTGTCTGTAGTGAACTACTCAAGCTCAGGAAGTCGGAATGAGATCTATTTCATGGAGGCTGTTCTCTTTTTGTTTGTTTAATTATTAGTAGTATTATTTTGGAGTCCGGGTCTTGCTCTGTCACCCAGGCTGGAGTGCAGTGGTGCAATCACAGTTCACTGTAACTTTGAACTCCTGCGATCAAGCAATCCTCCTGCTTCTGGCTCTTGAGTAGCTGGGACTATAGGCTTGTGCCAACATGCTCGGCTAATTTTTAGTTTTTTCAGTAGTGTCAGAGCCTCACTATGCTACCCACCCTGGTCTCAAACTCATGGCCTCAAGCAGTCCTCCCGCCTTGGCCTCCCAAAGTGCTGGGATTACAGGCCTGAGCTTGTGCCTGGTCCCACGGAAGCTGTTCTATGCTTGTATATTGAATGTAATCTTAAAAATGCACTAACAAGGCCAGGCATGGTGGCTCACGCCTGTAATCCCATTACTTTGGGAGGCCCAGGCGGGTGGATCACCTGAGGTTAGGAGTTCAAGACCAGCCTCGTCAACATGGTGAAACCCTGTCTCTACTAAAAATACAAAAATCAGCCTGGCGCACTGGTGCACACCTGTAATCCCAGCTACTGGGGAGGCTGAGGCAGGAGAATCACTTGAACCCAGGAGGCGGAGGTTGTGGTGAGCCGAGATCTTGCCACTGCACTCCATCCTGGGCGACAGAACGAGACTCCATCTCAAAAAAAAAAAAAAAAAAAAAAAAGTTCTAAGCCTCTGTGTTGTCAGTCCAATTCACAGAAGGTAGATACATCCCTTACATTACACTGTATTTTCTCCAGAGAGTTGATTGCTTTTATGTTGCCTTTCTATTTTATTTAATATTTCAGCCTACAGTTGTTGGGGTATTTTTTATTTTTTTGCAGTTTATGTAATACAGTCCATCGACCGGCAGGGTGCTGTGGCTCATGTCTGTAATACCAGTACTTTGGGAGGCTGAGGTGGGAGGATAGCTTGAGCCGGGGAGTTTGAGGCAGCAGTGAGCTATGATCGTGCCACTGCACTCCAGCCTAAGCAACAAATGGAGAACCTGTCTCCAAACAAACAAACAAAATCCATTGACCTTTCTCCCTTTATGGTTTTTGCTTTTGCTTTGAGAAATGGCTTGTAGCCCACTCACCCACTCAGCACTCACCTTAGATATTTTTTTGCTATATTTCCTTCTAGTTTATATATAGCTTCATGATTTTAAACTCCATAATCAATTTGATTTTTTTTGGTATATAGGGTATAATATAGAACGAAGATCATTGTATTCCCTTTTTCATTGTGAAGTATATTGTTAATAAAGAGTCCATGAGTGGTGGCTCACACCTGTAATCTTAGCACTTTGGGAGGCCAAGGCGGGAGGATCACTTGAGCCCAGGAGTTTGAGACCAGCCTGGGCAATATGGCGAAAACCCATCTCTACAAAAAATTAATAACTTAATCAGGCGTGGTGTCGCATGCCTATAGTACCAGCTACTCAGAAGACTGAGGTGGGAGGATTGCTTGAGCCTGGGAGGTTGAGGCTACAATGAGCTGTGATTGTGCCACTGCACTCCAGCCTGGGTGACAGAGTGAGACCCTGTATCAAAAAATAAATAAATAAATAAATAGAAAAGGGACAAAATATATATCTCGCTCTGTTGTCCAGGCTGGAGTACAGTGACACAATCTCGGCTCACTGCAACCTCCGCCTCCCGGGTTCAAGCGATTCTCTTGCCTCAGCCTCTCGAGTCACTGGGATTACAGTTCAGCACCATGCCGGACTAATTTTTGTATTTTTGGTAGAGACGGGGTTTCACCACTTTGGCCAGGCTGGTCTCAAACTCCTGACCTCAAGTGATCCGCCTGCCTTGGCCTCCCAAAGTGCTGGGATTACAGGCGTGAGTCACCGTGCCCAGCCTTATTTTAATTTTTTTTAATGTTTAATTTTTGTTGGTACATAATATACTCTTTTTTAGAGCAGTTTCAGGTTCACAGAAAAATTGAGTGGAAAGTATAGGGTTCCCATATGCCCCTCTCCCCTCATACAGTTTCCACTATTGTTAACATTTTGCATTGATGTCATATATTTGTTAGGATTGATGAGTCAGTATTGATACATTATTAACTAAAGTCCACAATTCATGTTAGGGGTTACCTTTTGTGTTGTGCATTCTGTGGATTTTGGCAAATGTATAGTGACATATAAAAATTCCCCTGTGTCCTTCCTAGTCATCCCTCCTTCCTGTTGCTGACAAAGGGATCCCCATCCAGACCTCAAGATAAGGTTCTTGGATCTGGCACAGGAAGGAATTAAGGATGAGTCTCAGAGTACAGTGAGAAGAGATAGTGTATTGAAAGCTACTTCATTGCAGAGTAGGGCATCCTCAGAAAGCAACAGGACGAATGCACTGTCTTTATTTTAAACTCTTCTAATATAGGGTCTTATCTATGTAAAAGCTAAGCTGTGTCTATGTGCTAGTAGGCTGGCAGCATAACAAAATTTATTACCTTGTTGATTTAAAGGAAGTTATCCTTGGCATTTTAGTGCATAAGTATATCAAAAAGCATGACTATAATGATTGTAAAATCATATATTGTTATGAGAGATCGGGGCATCTGGACATTTTGTTGTTGGAGGAGTTTGTCCTTGCAGGCATTACTAAGCTGTTTCTTCAGTTGTAAACATCTTATGACCATGAGCCGTGACCAGCAGGGAATGTGCCTTGCTAGTTTTAAGATGGAGTCTGTTTTAAAATGGTGACACTGGCCGGGCACAGTGGCTCACGCCTGTAATCGCAGCACTTTGGGAGGCCGAGGCAGGTGGATCACCTGAGGTCAGGAGTTTAAGACCAGTCTGGCCAACATGGTGAAACCCCATCTCTACGAAAAATACAAAAATTAGCTGGGCATGGTGGTATGGACCTGTAATCCCAGCTACTCAGGAGGCTGAAGCAGGAGAATCACTTGAATCTGGGAGGCAGAAGTTGCAGTGAGCTGGGATCGTGCCATTGCACTCCAGCCTGGGAGACAAGGGTGAAACTCTGTCTCAATAAATAAATAAATAAATAAATAAATAAATAAATAAGGTGTTACCCTGGCTCTCCTATGCTACTGTTTCCCCAACCCTCCCTTCCACCCCAGACCCCAAGCAATCATCGATTTCTTTACTGTCTCCATAGTTTTGCCTTTTCTAGAATGTCATATAGTTGGAATCATAGATGAAGTCATACAGCCTTTTCAAATTGGAGTAGTTCACACTTATGGATAAGCAGCAAGAACATAAGAAACCTCTATGTACCCTTTACTCAGATTCAGCAATTGTTTACCTTTTTTTCCCATTTTGTTTTTTTTTTCCTTTTTTTTTTTTCTTTTTTTTTTTTTTAGAGGAAAAATCTCGCTCTGTCACCCCAGCTGGAGTGCAATGGCACTATCATAGCTCAGTGCAGTCTCGACCTCCTGGGCTCAAGCAATCCTCCCACTTCAGCCTCTCAAGTAGCTGGGACTACAGGCTCCAGCCCCCACACCCAGGTAATTTTTTTTTTTTTTTTGTAGAGATGGGATCTCACTATGTAGCCCAGGCTGGTTTCAAACTCCTGGGCTCAAGTGATCCTCCCCCATCAGCCTCCAAAAGTGCTGGGTTTACAGCCATGAGCCACCGTGCCCCGTCTTGTCCCAGTCCTTTTTTTTTGTTTTTGAGACGGAGTCTCACTCTGTCACCTAGGCTGGAGTGCAAAGGCGCCATCTCGGCTCACTGCAACCTCCGACTCCCAGGTTCAAGCGATTTCTCATGTCTCAGCCTTCCAAGCAGCTGGGACTACAGGTATGAGCCACCATGTCCAGCTAATTTTTTGTATTTTTAGTAGAAAAGAGATTTTGCCGTGTTGACCAGGCTGGTCTCAAACTCCTAACCTCAAGTGCTCTGCCTGCTTGGCCTCCCAAAGTGCTGGGATTACAGGCGTGAGTCGCTGCGCCAGGCCTAAATGAGACCCTGTCTCCTAAAAGAAAAAAAAAATTCAATTTGTAGAAATGTAAAGTAATAAATTAAGTCATCATATGAATAGATTTTCCGAAAATTGATGTGAAAAATCCATTGTTTTCCCACTATTCATTTAATTCAAAACTCATTCAATTTGCAAAATTTAAAAGTTTGACAATACCATGTGTGAGAGTTGGAGATCAGACCAATTGTTTCCCAAAGTGATTATTCCAATATACATTCCATCACTGGTGGGGGATGTATCCCAGTGATGGGATATATATTGAAACAATCACTTTGGGAAACAATTTGGCATTTTCTAGCAAATTTGAACACTCCTATACTCTATGTAATTTCATTCTTGCTTATATACCCATGGTAAAATTTAACTCTAGCAACTTTGAGCATTCCTTTACCCTATGAATCAGTAACTCTATTCTTGGTTCTATACCCGAGGTAAAATTTAACTATACTTGCACAAGAATTCATGGAAGCTGCCTTTTTAAGACAAAAATCTGGAAAGCTGGGCATGGTGACACGTACCTATAGTCCCAGCTACTCTGGAGGCTGATGAAGGAGGATTGCGTGAGCCCGGGAGGCCACCACTGCACTCCAGCCTGGGTGCCCAGAGGGAGACCCTGTCTCAAAAAAAAAAAAAAAAAAAAAAGGCTGGGCATGGTAGCTCGTGCCTGTAACTGTAATCCCAGCACTTTGGGATGCCAAGGCAGGAGCAGGATTACTTGAGCTCAGGAGTTCTACATTAGTCTGGGCAACATGGTGAAATCCTATCTCTACAAAAAATGCAAAAATTAGCCAGGCGTGGTGGTGCTCGCCTGTAGTCCCAGTTACTTGTGAGGCTGCAGTGGGATGATTGCTGGAGCCCAGAAGGCTGAAGGTGCAGTGAACTATGATAATCCCACTGCACTTTAGTCTGGGTGCCAGAGTGATGCCTAGTCTCAAAAAAAAAAAAGCTGGAAACAACCCAAACACCCATCAACAAGAAAAGATTGTTGTGGTCTATCCAGATAATGGGATATCATACAGCAGTGAAATAAATGAAATATAACTACATGTAATAACATGGTGGTGAAATCTTTTTAGCTCATCTGGGTCAACAAAGCAAGTATCCAAAGATGACATAACTTTTTAATGAATTTCAAAGACACATAAAACTGAGCAATACATTATTTAGCTAGGCATACCTCTTTTTAATTTAATTTTTTTTTTTTTTTTAGAGACAGAGTCTCGCTCTGTTGCCCTGGGTTCAAACAATCTTCCTGACTCAGCCTCCTGAGTAGCTAGGACCCACTCAGTTAACTAATTTTTTTTTTCTTTTTTTTTTAGAGACAGGGTCCCACTACGTTGCCCAGAATGGTCTTGAACTCCTGGCCTCAGGGGATCCTCCCTGTCTTGGCTTCTGGAAGTGCTGGGATTACAAGCAAGAGCCATGGCACTTAGACCTTAATACTTCTTTTAAAAGGGTGACTAAACAACACAAAATTCAGGGGCTGGGCATGGTGGCTCACACCTGTAATCCCAGCACTTTGGGAGGCTGAGGCAGGCGAATCTCTAGAGGTCAGGAGTTCGAGACCAGCCTGGCCAAAATAGTGAAACCCTGTCTCTACTGAAAATACAAAAATCAGTGGGGTGTGGTGGCACTTGCCTGTAATCCTAGCTACTCTGGAGGATGAGGCAGGAGAATCACTTGAACCCGGAAGGCAGAGGCTGCAGTGAGCTGAGATCGCACCACTGCACTCCAGCCTGGGTGACAGAGTGAGACTCTGTATCAAAAAAAAAAAAAAAAAAAAAAAAAAAAAGGCCAGGCGCAGTGGCTCATGCCTGTAATCCCAGCAGTTTGGGAAGCCGAAGCGGGCAGATCACCTGAGGTCGGGAGTTCAAGACCAGCCTGACCAACATGGAGAAACCCCGTCTCTACTAAAAATACAAAATTAGCTGGGCATGGTGGCACACGCCTGCAATCCCAGCTACTTGGGAGGCTGAGGCAGGAGAATCATTGAACCCCCCGGGAGGCAGAGGTTGTGGTGAGCTGAGATTGTGCCACTGCACTCCAGCCTGGGCAACAAGAGCGAAACTATGTCTCAAAAACAAACAAACAAACAACCCCCCCCAAAAAAAAACAAAATTCAGGATGGTGATTACCTCTGAGTTGGAAAGATGAGATAGGAGGAAACCATCCGCTCCCTCCATGTCCCCTCCCAGAGATGTGAGTTGTTGGTAATGATGTTGTTCTTGGGTGAGTGAGTGAGTTCACAAGTGTTCATTATTTTACCATAAATAAATAAAGAAAAAATAATTAAACTAACAGAGAGTCATGCCTAGGGCAATGATGATGAGGTGTTATGACATTAGGATTATGATTAATTCATTTATGTTTTCCTGAGTTTCCTTCTCTCCCCCCTCCATGAACCGACTGCCAGCAAAGCATCTTATAAACATTCAGACAGAAAAATGTAGTTCCTTTCAAAGAAACAATAATTAGGCTAGCTCCCTAAATCTAGTTAAGATTAGATTACTCTAATTAGATTAATCCAGATTAAATTTGGCTGATCTAGTTATTTATGGTTATGGCATTAGCTGGTGGTGTTTGTGTGTGTGTGTGTGTGTGTGTGTGTGTGTGTGTGTATATATGTGTTTGTTTTTTGAGACAGGGTCTTGCTGTGTTGCCCAGGATGGAGTGCAGTGGCACAACCACAGCTTTCTGCAGCCTCAACCTCCTCGGCTCAAGTGATCCTTCTGCCTCAGCCTCCTGTGTAGCTGGGACCACAGGCACGTGCCACCACTCCTGGCTAATTTTTAAATTTTTTGTACGGGTGGGGTCTCACTATATTGCCCAGGCTGGTCTCAAACTCCTGGGCTCAAGTGATCCTCCTGCCTCTGCTTCCCAAAGTGCTGGGATTCCAGGCCTGAGCCACTGTGCCCAGCAGCATTAGCTGTTTTTTCACTTAATGCCATAACCACAAATAAAACCCATTTTTTGCTTCTGCTTTAATAAGTTGGTTCTAGTTTCCTTGCATTAGGATCAGACCAGGGACTTGGCCATCAGACTTCAGGTGATGTGGGGGCCTGGAGTGAGGTATGCCATCAGTGACCTTCCATTATCTCATGTCCTCTAGCTTCATTCCACCCCATCAAAGTGGGACTCAGAGGCTAGGAATGCTCTGGAAAGGTGGAGCCTCATAAAAGTGTCCGGCGTGTGGCCATTACATGTAGACAGGCATGCCAGTTTTGCTTTTTCTAGGAATTCAAGGCTTCAAGTAAACATGAAGGAGGGGAAGAAATGGGAGTGTTACTTGTGCCAGAGCCAAGGCAAAACAAAAGAACCTCCAAGAAGCTGCTTGGCTCTTGGGTGAATGTGACCTACTCATTCATTCCTCCAAACATGAAATACGTCATGAGTGCCAATGTGTGACAAGCCCTGAGAGGGAGCCAGGCAATCGGTGGTGATAAGATCAAAGCCCCTGCCTGCAGGGAGTTTTCAAAAAGTAAAGGGAGTCATGTCATTTTAGAGGCTGGGCTTGAAACCTGGCTCCAACACTTGCTGTGTGACCTTGGGAAAGTTATACAACTTCTCTGGCCCGTGGTTTTCTCCACGGTCGGCTTCACCGACCCTGTGTGGCTATTCAGAAGGGCTCTGTGCTTCAGTTAATGTTCTACTGTCACTGTCTTGACCGTCTTTAGAGCAGTTTAAACACTGGGGGCCGGGTACAGTGGCTCACGCCTGTAATCCCAGCGCTTTGGGAGGCCAAGGCTGGCGGATTACTTGAGGTCCGGAGTTCAAGACCAGCCTGACCAACATGGTGAAACCCCCATCTCTATTAAAAATACAAAAATTAGCCGGGCGTGGTGGCGTGTGCCTGTAATCCCAGCTACCCGGGAGGCTGAGGCAGGAGAATTGCATGAACCTGGGAGGCGGAGGTTGCAGTGAGCTGAGATTGCACCACTGCACTCCAGTCTGGGTGACAGAGTGAGACTCTGTCTCAGAAAAAAAAAAAAATTTTTTAAACATGTTTTTATTTTACTCTGAGTCCCTCAAATTATGTAGCTGGATTTGGTTTCTTGATTTGTGAAACAGGGCTAAAATAGTCCCTTCCTAGAAACAAAGTAGAATGGTGGTTTCCAGGGACTGGCAGTGAGGGGTGGGGAAGAAGGAAATGGGGAAATGGTATTCAAAAAATACAGAGTTTCAGTTTTGCAAGACAAAAATTCCTAGAGCTCTGTTGCACAACAATGTCAATATACTTAATACTACTGAACTGTGCACTTAAAAATGGTGGTGAGAATAAATTTTATGTTATGTGTAAAAAAAAATGATACGAAAGATAACAAAAGTACCTTCCTCATACAGCTGTTTTTGTTTTGTTTTGTTTTGTTTTTGAGACAAGATCTCATTCTGTCACCCAGGCTGGAGTACAGTGGCGCAACCACAGCTCACTGCAGCCTTGACCTCCTGGGCTCAGGTGATCCTCCCACCTCAGCCTCCCAAGTAGCTGGGACTACAGGCTCATGCCACCACACCCAGCTAATTTTTTTTTTTAGTAGAGGTGGGGTCTCACTATGTTGCCCAGGCTGGTTTCAAACTCCTGAGTTCAAGCTATCCTCCCACCTGTGTTGAGATTACAGGCATGAGCCACCGTGCTCAGTCCTTCATAGAGTTTTTAAGGCAATTTAATGACCGTGCCTGGTACACAAGCACCACTTAGGGGTTGTTTGGGACATAAATTCATGTGGCATGTTTCTCTGAAGTACTTCCAACTTGGTAAACCTAGCACCAACAAAACAACACCTGCTTGCATTTACCATGCATTTTCTGTTCACCATACCCTGAGCCAAACACTTTTTACTGCATTGAATCCTTAAATCTTCCCAGCAACACTGTGAATCCATCCCAATATTATCCCCATTTTATAGATGACGCAATGAAGTTTAGAGAGTTGAGGTCACACAGGAGCCATCATTTAAAATGGATGTGAGCTGGATGCGGTGGCTCATGCCTGTAATACCAGTGCTTTAGGATGCCGTGGTTGGGGGATTGTTTGACATCAGTTCAAGACCAGTCTGGGCAATAAGGTGAGATGCTGTCTCTACAACAACAACAACAACAAAAAAGTTACACTATAAAAACAAAACTAAACCAGAGACCAGGCACAGTGGCTCACACCTGTAATCCTAGCACTTTGGGAAGCCAAAGTGCTTGAGCCCAGGAGTTTGAGAACAGCCTGGGCAACAGTGAGACCCCGTTCCCACAAAAAATACAAAAATTAGCTGGATGTGTTGGTGCATGTCTGTAGTCCCAGCTACTCGGGAGACGGAGGTGGGAGGATCGCTTGAGCCCAGGAGGTGGAGGTTGCAATGAGCTCTGATCTTGCCACTGCACTCTAGCCTGGGTGACAGAGTGAGACTCTGTCTAAAACAAACAAACAAACAAAACAACATCAAAACCTCCAAGAAAACGGGATGTGTCTTGCCAGGGAGAGCAGTGTCTCCCCCACTCCACTGACTCCATTTTCCTGCATGTGGCTAACATTTCCCGTGGAGAACAGGAGCAGAGCTGGCCCTCTGTAAGCAGACCAACATATCCCCTTGCGACAGCGAGTCTCCTATTATCTTTGTTTTTATCTTGTCTCAGCTTTGAGATAAGATTCCCAGAGGGCACAGACCTTGTCTGCCTCACCTGTGTCTTCCCTAAGCTCGTGGCAGGGGTTGGGGAATTATTTGTGGGGCCCCAGAATGACTCTTGATAAGTGGTTCTGTCTGGCTTCCGCAGCAGTGACGAGCTTGATAGATTAAAGCAGAGTGCTGGCCTGGAGTCTCCCCTCGCACTGCTGAGCCTCCCTGGACAAAGTGCACACGGGGAAGCCTTCGCTCATCTAGGTCATCTCTCAGGCTTTGTGAGTGATGCTGCCGGCAAATATCTGCCTCGCCCTCCTCTCCCCGACTCTGCAGCCGGGGTTGCTGGTCCTATAGGCCTGGTGCTGTACTACAGGCTTAACAGGTACTATCTCACTTATCCTTGTGATGACCTGGTGAAGGAGGCCTGATTCTTCTCCCTGTTTTACAGAGGAAGAAACCCCGGGCTTACAGAAGGAAACCTCAGGTTATATACCCCAGAGGTGGGTCCAGGGCCCCCACTAATAGTGATGGAGTCAGGATTCAAACTCAGGCGGTGAGCTCGCCCTCCCTGTTAGGTGCTTCTAATGGTGTCTGTCACACCAGTGCCCATCTCAGGCACAGTAAGTCCTCACCTAATGTCATTAACAGGTTATTGGAAATTGTGACTTTAAGCGAAACAACACGTAACAAAACCAGTTTTACCGTAGGTTTATTGATATTAACAAGAGTTAAATTCTTACGGCATATTTCTGGTCACAAAAACATCACCAAACTTCTAAATAAAGACCAACACACTTCTCCCATTGAACATTGAAATGAATGTGAGCTATACATACTTTTAAGAAAGATTGAGAAAAACATGTAAGATTGTTATTTTCCTGTTTATTCCAGTTCACAGTCTCGGGTGGCCTGAGCCTGTCCTGGCAGCCCAGGGCGCGTGATGCGACCCCATCCCGGCAAGACACACTCCATCACAAGGCACACTCACAGACACACTCACTCACACTGGGACCATGTAGACGCCCGGTTCCCCGAACAGGCACAGCTTTACAATGTCGGAGGAAACCTAATGAGGTAACCCATGCAGATGCGGGGAGAGTGTGCGAATTCCAGATAGTGGCCCTGGCTGGCGATTGAGTTATGGTGAAACCACTGATGTTGAATGAAACAATGTATTATTCAAGGACCCTCTTTTTTTTTTTCTTTTTTGAGATGGAGTCTCCCTCTGTTGCCCAGGCTGGAGTGCAGTGGCGCTATCTGAGCTCACTGCAGCCTCCACTTCCTAGGTTCAAGCGATTCTCCTGCTTCAGCCTCCTGAATAGCTGGGATTACAGGTGCAAGCCACCACACCTGGCTAATTTTTGTATTTTTAGTAGAGACAAGGTTTCACCGTGTTGGCCAGGCTGGTCTGGAACTCCTGACCTCAGGCGATCCACCCACCTCAGCCTCCCAAAGTGCTGGGATTATAGGTGTGAGCCACTGTGCCTGGCCAACAATAGCTTTAGAATGCAATAAGTGCTGGGAAGACAATAAAGCAGGGTAGTGAGATGGAGAGTGATGGGGAGGCAGAGAGCAAGGGTGACTTAACATTGGGTGGTCAGAAAAGGCCTCCGTGAAGAGGTGACATTTGACTTGACATTTGATTGACAAGAAAGAGTTAGCCGTGGGAAGTTCTAGGGGAAAAACGTTCTTGGTAGGGTGAAAAGCAAGGGCTGAGGCCCTGAGGTTTCATCAAGAGAAATTTAGGCAGGCACAGTGGCTCACATCTGTAATCCCAGCACTTTGGGAGGCTGAGGTGGGAGGATCACTGGAGCCCAGGAGTTTGAGGCCAGCCCGGGCAACATAGTGAGACCCTGTCTCTATAAAATAAAAACTGGCTGGGCGCTGTGGCTCATGCCTGTAATCCCAGCACTTTGGGAGGCCGAGGTGGGCAGATCATGAGGTCAGGAGACTGAGACCATCCTGGCTAACACAGTGAAACCCCATCTCTACTAAAAATACAAAAAATTAGCCGGGTGTGGTGGCAGGCGCCTGCAGTCTCAGCTACTTGGGAGGCTGAAGCAGGAGAATGGTGTGAACCTGGGAGGTGGAGCTTGCAGTGAGCGGAGATCATGCCACTGCATTCCAGCCTGGGCGACAGAGTAAGACTCTGTCTCAGAAAAAACAAAAAACAAAAAACCAAAACACTAAAAAATTAACTGAGCACGTTAGTGCTTGCCTGTAGTCCCAGCTACTTAGGAGGCTGAGGTGGGAGGATCCCTTGAGCCCCAGAGGTCGAGGCTGCGAGGAGCTTTTATCATGCCACTGCATTCCAGTCTGGGTGACAGAGTAAGACCCTGCCTCTAAAAAAACAGGAGGGGGAGGGAAGAGTCAAAAGGCCAACGTGGCTGAATGAAGTGTGGTTATTGGGGTTGGGGTTGTGGGGAGTGGTAGGGCTTGGGCCTGACAGATGAGCAGGGGTCAGATAGTGTAGGATCATAAAAGACACGTGAATGAATTTAGATTTGAGAAGGGAATGTTCTAGAAGGGTATGAGAACTGAAGACATTCCCATTTTAATGTTCAGGATTCTCAGTATGGTTGGTACTGCGGGTTCCTAAGTCCTTCAACTTACAACTGAACTGTAATTATCATCAAGAGCATCCTGGGAGGTTCCAGGAACTTGCAGGGGCTCAGGAGAGCGTGGGGTTGCCAGGTGTGGTTTATTTAGAATGCAGAGATTGGGTGACACACACCATGGCTCATAGCATCTTTGCCAGAGGCCACATGACCAGAGTTACAGCTTCAGCCACGCGGGTATGGATGATCCAAGGGGCAGGGGCAGCTGTTTCCTGCCGAAACTCCTGGAGCCTGTTCCACCTGTTGCTCAGGCTGGTGACATAGATCTATCAGGAATGGGTCAGAGGTTACCCTAATAATCTAGGCCTGCAACTTGGTTGAGAGCCCATAAGAGGCTGGCAGCAGCAATCCTCCCCTGTGAATCAGGAAAAGGGAGACCAGGAGGTAAGGACGTTCATATTTCGGCACTGATTCAATGCCAAGGCATGGAGATTTTTCCAAATACAGAGGCTGGAGATTCTGATTCAGCAGGTCTTTGAGGGAAGCCCAGGTGATTCTGATGCAGACCCAGGGTGAAGAAGCACCACATTCGGCTGGGCGTGGTAGCTCACGACTGTAGTCTCAGTTACTTGGGAGTCTGAGGCGGGAGGATCACTTCAGCCTGGGAGTTTGAGGCTGCAGTGAGCTATGATTGCACCACAGCACCCTAGTCTGGTCAGTAGAGTGAGACACTGGCTCTTTGCAATTTTTTTTTTTTTTTGAGACAGGGTCTTGCTCTGTCACCCAGACTGGAGTGCAAAGGTGTGATCTCAGCTTACCACAACCTCCACCTCTTGGGTTCAAGTGATCCTCCTGCCTCAGCCTCCCAAGTAGCTGAGACCACAGGTGTGCACCACCATGCCCGGCTATATTTTTGTATTTTTAGTAGAGAGGGAGTCCCACTATGTTGCCCAGGCCGGTCTTGAACTCCTGAGCTTGAGCTATTTATTGGCCCTCCTTGGCCTTCCAAAGTGTTGGGATTACAGGCATGAGCCACTGCACCTGGCCTGACACTGACTCTTCAAAACAAAACAAAACAAAAACAAACCCCACATTATAGGTTCCACATGATTAGGTGCACGGATGCAGGCACCACATGGCCTTGGTTCAAATCCCAGCTCCACCATGTACTCCATGAAGGGTACTGAGCAAATCACGTAAACTCACTGTGCCTTCATGTCCTCACCATCAGATGGAGCCGATAATCACAGGACCTCACTGATGGGCTGTGGCAGGGAATAAAGTACCTGAGCAGCAGTACCTGTACACTGTAAGTGCCACAAAAATATCAACCATCACTGTGCTTTCTCATTGAACTTCTGCGCAAGCCTGCAAGGAAAGACTCATTGACATTCAGTTTTATAAATGAGAACTGAGGTGAAGCGGCCCTTCCAAGGTCATGCTGACAGTGTTTTATTTGTCAACACACACAAAAACCAAAACCACACTCCATCTTAAATTGCTCAAATGATCTGGGATCTGATGGCCCATACCACCTGTTGCTCTGAAGACAGGAGGGTTGAAGAGTTGTGATCTTTCTCTTCCTTCCTTTCTTTCCTTCCTCCCTCCCTCCCTCCTTCTTTCCTTTCTTTCATTTTTTTTTTTTGACAGAGTTTTGCTCTTGTCGCCTAGGCTGAAGTGCAGTGGCACAATCTCAACTCATTGCAACCTCCGCTTTTTGGGTTCAAACAATTCTCCTGCCTCAGCCTCCCAAGTAGCTGGGATTACAGGTGTGAGCCACCTCGCCCAGCTGGGTTGTGACATTTCTGAAGGTGAAATGTGGCAGTTAAAGAGTGAGGCAAGCTGGGTGTGGTGGCTCACATCTGTAATCCCAGTGCTTTGGGAGGCCCAGGTGGGAGGATTGAGCCCAGGAGTTGGAGACCAGCTTGGGCAACATAGCAAGACCCCATTCTTCAAAAAAAAAAAAGAGTAAGGCAAAAATTCACTCCCATCCTGGATCAACCCTGTGCAGATAACAACTGTAAACTCTGGAAAAAATGTGAAAACCTGAAAGCGCTGAGGAGTGAGCACAAGCAGGCAGGTGCTGGAGTGGTGCTGCCACTTGGGACAAGCCGGGTAAGTGCCTTGTTTTTGAGGGTAGGGCAAGTCTGTGCCAAGGTCTGGGAGTAGCTTAAACCCTGCAAAAAAAACCTGGTTTTATGTGGAAAAACCAGAGGGCAGGGTATGCACAAACACAGTCTCTGGAGATCGAGGCAGGGGGAATCCTGGAAAAGAGAGATCCAGGGAAGGGGAGACCCCAATTCTATATATGGGCCAGGCACAGTGCCTCATGCCTGTAATCCTAGCACTTTGGGAGGGCTGAGGCAGGTGGATCACTTGAGGTCAGGAGTTTAAGACCAGCCTGGCCAACATGGTGAAACCTTGTCTCTACTAAAAATACAAACATCAGCCAAGCGTGATGGCACACGCCTGTAATCCCAGCTACTCGAGAGGCTGAGGTGGGAGAATCGCTGGAACCCGGAAAGTGGAGATTGCAGTGAGGCGAGATCACGCCACTGCACTCCAGCCTGGGCGACAAGAGTGAAACTCTGTCTCAAAAAAAAAAAAAAAAAAAAGGAATTAGATGGCATACTATTTACTGTTGTGGAAAGGTGTCCAAGATATATATAGATAAGTGAAAAGCACAGTAAAAACCAATGTATAATATGCTTCCAAAATTATGTCTATCTATCTGTTTATCTATCTATCTATGTATCTATGTATCTATGTATCTATGTATCTATCTATCTATCTATCTATCTATCTATCTATCTATCTATCTATCTATCTGCAGTTGGCCCTTGAACAACCTGGGTTTGAACTGCTTGAGTCCATGGATTTTTTTCAATAAATGTATTGGAACATGTTTAGGAGATTTGCAATAATTTGAAAAAACTTAGGCTAGGTGTGGTGTCTCATGTCTGTAATCCCAGCACTTTGGGAGGCCAAGGTGGGAGAATTGCTTGAGGCTGGGAGTTCAAGACCAGCCTGGGCAACAAATTGAGACCCTGTCTTTACAAAAAATTAAAGAATTAGCTGGGCATGGTGGTGTGTGCCTGTAGTCCCAGCTACTTGGGAGGCTGAGGTGGGAGGATCACTTGAGCCTAGGAGGTGAAGGTTGTAGTGAGCCGAGATCACACCACTGCACTCCAGGCTGGGTGACAGAGTGAGATCCTGCCTCTGAAAAAAAAAAAAAAACAAAAAGAAAAAGAAAAAAGAAAAAAGAAATTTGCAGACAAACTGCATAGCCTAGAAATATCGAAAAAATTTAAAAAATAGGTATGGCATGAATGCATAAAATATATGTAGATGGTAGCCTATTCTGTTATTTACTACCATAAAATACCCTTGAAACAGTTAAGACTAACTCCTCCTTTTCCTCCTCCTCTTCAGTCTACTCAGCATGAAGTTCTTTTTTTTCTAATAATTTATTCTTTTTCAAGACTCCTAGACCTGAGGCAATTTTTTTTCTTTTTTTTTAAAGACTTTTGGAAGGATGGAGATCTTTATGATAATCTACTTATACGTAACAAATAGTAAATAATTTTTCTCTTCCTTTTGATTTTCTTAATATTTTCTCTAGCTTACTATATTGTAAAAATATAGTATATGATATATTTACCATAAAAAATATGTATTCATCAACTGTCTATGTTATTGATAAGATTTCCAGTCAACAGTGGGCTATTAGTATTAATAGTTAAGTTTTAGGGAAGTCAGAAGATAACATTTGCATTTTCAACTGCATGGAGGGTTGGTGCCCCAAACCTTCATGTTGTCCAAGGGTCAACTGTATATAAATTATGTTTTGTTTATTTTTTTGAGACAGGGTCTGGCTCTATTGCCCAGGCTGGAGTGCAGTGGGGTGATCTCGGCTTACTGCAGCCTTGACCTCCTGGGTTCAAGTGATCCTCCCACCTCAGCCTCCTGAGTAGCTGGGACTAAAGGCATGCACCTTGGCATGTTCAGCTAATTTTTGCATTTTTAGTAGACAGAGGTTTCACCACGTTGGCCAGGCTGGCCTCGAACTGCCGACCTTAAGTGATCCGCCCTCCTCGGCCTCCCAAAGTGCTGGGATTACAGCACCGGGCCTATTTTGTTCCTTTCTATCCCTTATATTTTCTTATAGTGGTTTTGCAGTTTCAGATCTTATGTTTAAATATTCAATCCAGGTTGAGTTCATTCTTGCATAAGGGGTGAGATAACGGTCTGTTTTCCTTGTGCCCGTGGATTTTCAGCTTTAGTTTCATTTGATTTGAAGCGACTTTAGCAAGTGGATGCTATTGATGGCTGCCCCCTAGTGGACTCCCATGAGATTGTGTTTTCGTGGTCTGCTCTTTTCTGCGGGAGGACCTCTACTGGATACCAGCACCTGGCCTCCAGCAGAGGGTAAACAAATTAATACTCCCTAGTGTGGCAAGAATTTAGATAAATCACATTCTTATCCCTGCAGCATGGACACATGCTCGGGGAACAAGATGAAGATCTGCCTTCAATATCACCGTTATGATTACAAGGCTGGACTGGCCGTCAGAGAAGCACAGCAGGACCAGGTGGGGTGGCTTACGCCTGAAATCCCAGCACATTGGGAGGCCGAAGCAGGAGGATCACTTGTGCCTAGGAGTTCAAGACTATCCTGAGCAACATAGCGAGACTCATCTCTACAAAAATTAAAAAATTAGCCAGGGATGGTGGCGTGTGCCTGTAGTCCCAGCTACTCAGGAGGCTGAGGTGGGAAGATTGCTTGAGTCCAGGAAGTCAAGGCTGCAGTAAGCTATGATCACACCACTGCACTTCAGCCTGGGTGACAGAGCAAGTCCCTGTCTTAAAAAAAAAAAAAAAAAGAAAAGAAAAGAAAAAAGAGCCGGGAGCGGTAGCTCACACCTGTAATCCCAGCACTTTGGGAGACTGAGGCTGGTGGATCACCTGAGGTCAGGAGTTCAAGATCAGCCTGACCAACATGGTGAAACCCTGTCTCTAGTAAAAATACAAAAAAATTAGCTGGGTGTGGTGGTGGGCGCCTGTAATCCCAGCTACTCAGGAGGCTGAGGCAGGAGAATCGCTTGAACCCAGGAGGCAGAAGTTGCAGTAGCTGAGATCGCACCATTGCATTCCAGCCTGGGTGACAAGAGCAAAACTCCATCAAAAAAAAGAAAGAAAAAAAAGAAAACGCACAACAGGCTTTAGTCCAATAGTTCTTCAACCTTGAGGCTGGACAATCTTTTGTTGTGGGAGACTGTCCTTTGCGTTGTAAGATGTTTAATTACATGCTTGGTCTTTATATGTTAGATGCTAGTAGCATCCCTTCCCCCATTATGACAACCAAAAATATCTCCACACATTGCCTATGGTCCCTTCTGGGGCCAAGCTGCCCCCATTTTTTTTTTTTAGATGGAGTCTTGCTTTGTCTCCCAGGCTGAAGTGCAGTGGTGTGATGTCGGCTCACTGCAACCTCCACCTCCCGGGTTCAACTGATTCTCCTGCCTCAGCCTCCTGAGTAGCTGGGATTACAGGTGTGCGCCACCATACCCAGCTAATTTTTGTATTTTTAGTAGAGACTGGGTTTCACCATGTTGGCCAGGCTGGTCTCGAATTCCTGACCTCAGGTGATATGCCTGCCTCAGCCTCCTAAAGTGCTGGGATTACAGGCATGAGCCACCACACATGGCCTTTTTTTTTTTTTTTTTTTTTTTTGAGACAGGGTCTCACTCTGTCATCCAGGCTGGAGTGCAGTGGTGCAATCACAGCTTACGACAGCCTCGATTTCCTGGGTTCAGGCAATCCTCCCACTTCAGCCTCCTGAGTAGCTAGGACTACAGGCATGTGTCACCATGTCCAGCTGATTTTTTAATTTTTATTTTTACTAGAGACGGGATCTTGCTGTGTTACCTGGGCTGGTCTCAAGCAATCTGCCCTCCTCAGCCTCCCAAAGGGCTGGGATTACAGGCATGAGCCACTGTGCCCAGCCAGCAGATTAGTCTTGGTGAAAGGGAGCCCATGTTATTGAGCTCTTAGCAAGCCTCTCTGTGCCACCATGGTTAGTCTATTCAAGGACCCACTGTGCCAACACAGTTACGGCTGGGTACACAATCTGGCGGGCCTCCACTGGACCAGTCAGCCTGTCCGCCCAGTTGTTTAATGCTGTCTTTTGGAAGATACCCTCTGGTGGGCATTGACATGAGACTTGAAGATCCACACAGTTGGCACCTCTCCCACAAATCCATCTACATACTTCTGCTTCAGGTTCTCCTGTCTTCCAATCTCACTCCTTCAAGGCTCCCTGCCAACCATTTAAGCTATTCACCACTGCCAAGATGTCTGCATATACGCTCATGTCAGGCAACTTCTCTCTTCTCACAAAGTCGATGGCCGGGTATACCATCCAAAGCTTGTCCAGCCTTCCTAAGCTGCCCCTGCCTGGGAGTCTAGTGTAGCAGCAGGACATCTTCAGCTCTCACCAAGAGAGGAGATATCCCATGCATAAACTTGGCTTGGGGTCTCTCCTTCTCCATCAACCATACATAAGAAACCCTTGGCCGGGCGCGATGGCTCACACCTGTATTCCCAACACTTTGAGAGGCCAAGGTGGGTGGATCACGAGGTCAGGAGATCGAGACCATCCTGGCTAACATGGTGAAACCCCGTCTCTACTAAAAATACAAAAAAAAAAAAAAAAAAAAATTAGCCAGGAGTAGTGGTGGGTGCCTGTAGTCCCAGCTACTCGGGAGGCTGAGGCAGGAGAATGGCGTGAACCCGGGAGGTGGAGTTTGCAGTGAGCCGAGATCGCGCTACTGCACTCCAGCCTGGGCGATAGAGCGAGACTCTGTCTCAAAAAAAAAAAAGAAACCCTTCATGAGGATGTAAGCTTGAGCTGAGGAAGGCATCAGAGCAATGAGGCAGGCAGGGAACATGTAGGTCTGGGTCACATCTTTCTATAACTTAATTGAACTTTGGACCTGCCCAGGACTGACCCTGAAGGTGCTGTTTCCACTGTACTACGGATTTCTGCTGTACTTTTCAAGCTAAAGACTTGGTGGGTCTGACAATTGCTGGCTCACGATAGGCATCCCATGGTTAAGTACTCCATCTCTACTAGGGCCCAGTAGCATGCCAGGAGCTGCTTTTTCCAATGTTGAAGAGTTCTCTGTTGCAGATGGCATGGCCTTGCTCCAGAACCCTATGGGTATTTGTTGTAACTCTCTAGTGGGGCTTGCCAGAGATTCCACATGGTGTCATTTTCCACCCCAGATAGCTCTATGCCGTGGGACCTGCCATGCTGCATGGCCCAAGTTGCAGAACCATTTGTATTGCAGCTGAAACCTACTACAAAGCTCTATTTCACTCTACATCTACTTCAAAACTAATATATTTTTTTTCTGAGTTAGCAAGAAGCAGGAGCCCAAAGGATGGTATGAGCTGTCTCTAAAACACCAAAGACCTTGCTAATGCTAGGTTTTTCTTTTTTTCTTTTTTTTTCTTCCAAGACGGAGTCTTGTTCTGTCACCAGGCTGGAGTTCAGTGGAGGGATCTTGGCTCACTGCAACTTCCGCCTCCCTGGCTCAAGCAATTCTCCTGCCTCAGCCTCCCAAGTAGCTGGGACTACAGGCATGTGCTACTATGCCCGGCTAATTTTTGTATTTTTAATAGAGACGGGGTTTCACCATGTTGGCCAGGCTGATCTCGATCTCTTGACCCCATGATTCGCCTGCCTTGGCCTCCCAAAGTGCTGGGATTACAGGTGTGAGCCACCATGCCTGACCAATGCTAGGTTTTTCTTAGTGATAGTAAGTGCATGGTGCAGGCCAGGCACGGTGGCTCATGCCTGTAATCCCAGCACTTTGGGAGGCTGAGGTGGGCAGATCACCTGAGGTTAGGTGAGACCAGCCTGGCCAACATGGTGAAACCCTGTCTCTACTAAAAATACAAAATTAGCTGGGCGCACTGGTGCGCACCTGTTATCCCAGCTACTCAGGTGGCTGAGACAGAAGAATCACTTGAACCGGGGCGGGGGAGGTTGCAGTGAGCTGAGACTCTGTCAAAACAAACAAACAAACAAACAAAAAACAAGAAAGTAAGTGCATGGTCCAATATTCTTTCCTCTGTCTTGGAGGAGACGTCTTTCTATGCCTCAGACCACTAGGCTGCAAGGAAAACTTCACCAACGTGACAGGTTCCTGGATCTTTGTAGGATTTATCTACCATCCTGTGGCACACCAGAATGTTCAGATATCTTCCACTTCTTACTCACCAGGTCTGATTGACATGGCGTCATCAATATAGTGGACCTGAGGGATGTTCTGTGGGAGGCCCAGAAGATCAAGGCCCCTTGGGACTATGTTGTGACAGACAGCAGGAGAGTTACTATAGCTCTGGGCTAGACCTCAAATGTGTACAACTGTCTGTCCCAAGTGAATTGAACTGCTCGAGACTCGCCTATCTGATGGGGATTGAAAAGAACTCATCTGACTGGGCACAGTGGCTCATGCCTATAATCCTAGCACTTTTGGAGGCTGAGGTGGGAAGATTGCTTGACGGCAAGAGAGTGAGACCAGCCTGGGCAACATGGCAAGACCCCATCTCTACAAAATAAAATAAAATAAAAAGATGAGCCACACATGGTGGTGTGTGCCTGTAGTCCCAGCTACTCAGGAGGCAAAGGTGGGAGGATCACTTGAGCCTGGGAGGTTGAGGCTGCAGTGAGTCGTGATCATGCCACTGTACTCCAGCCTTGCTGACAAAGCCAGACCTTGTCTCAAAAAAGAATTTAAAAAAAGAATAGAACTCATCTGCCAGATCAACAGCTGCTTGTTCAGTTCAGGGGCTGTGTTGATTTGCCCTGGTGAAGATTTCCAAAGAGCAAGAGGCAGATGCTGAAGATTTTGATTAGGGGAGTGATATAATTACATTTGCATTGTAAAGGGCCACTTGGGATTCTGTGTGGGGAAGTGATTGGAGAAGAGGGCAAGAATAGACGCAGTAAGACCTTATATTTTATGTTCTTCCCAAATTTGCACCCAGCTAGCTTGGCTGGCAGAGCATGAGGCTCTGAAAACACACACACAGACACACACACACAGACACACACACGTGTGCATTTGGAGTTGTTGGTCTGGTGGGCTTAGCTCTATTCACTAAGGTGAGGGAATAGGAGCTAGGATTGATCTGATGCATCTGTTAAGGTGAATAACATGAGTGGTTGTAATGAGAGGTCTCCCCAAAGCTCAGCGTTCTACACAATAAAAATGTATTTCTTACAATGTAATAGAATGCAGGTCATTCAGGGACCACTGCTATGAACTGAACTGTGCTCTCCTCGCCCCAATTCATATGTTGAAGCCCTGACCCCCAGTGTGATGGAATTTAGAGATGGGGCCTTTGGGAGCTAATTAGATTTAGAGGAAGTCACCATGGTAGCGCCTTCATGATGGGAGTAGTGTTCTCATAAGAAAAGACGCTAGAGCAGGCACCAGTGCTCTCTCTCTGTCTGCCAATGTGAGAACACAGTGAGAAGGTGGCTGTCAGCCAGCCAGGAAGAGGGCCCTCCCCAGAACCTGACATGCTGACTCCCTGATCTCATACTTACTTACTTTCTTTCTTTCTTTCTTTCTTTCTTTCTTTCTTTCTTTCTTTCTTTCTTTCTTTCTTTTTTTTTTGAGACAGAATCTCACTCTGTCACCCAGGCTGGAGTGCAGTGGTGCCATCTTGGCTCACTGCAGCCTCTGCCTCCTGGGTTCAAGCGATTCTCCTACTTTGGTCTTCTGAGTAGCTGGGATTACAGGCACCTATCACCATGCTGACTAATTTTTGTGTTTTTAATTAGAGAAAAGGTCTCACCATGTTGGCCAGGCTGGTCTCGAAATCCTGACCTCAGGTGATCCACCCACCTCAGCCTCCCAAAGTGCTGAGATTATAGGCGTGAGCCACCATGTCCTGATCTCATACTTTCAACTTCCAGGACTGTGAGAAAATAAATCTCTGTTTTTGAAGCCACCTAGTTGATGGTGTTTTGTTATGGCGGCCTGAGTTGACTAGTACAGATCCCATTTAGGACCTTGAATTTTTCTAATCAACTGGGAGATGGGGAAAAACAATGGAAGACAGCACGTAGGAGGTTTCACTGGGCCAGTCTTGGAAGTGGTGCCTTGCTTATGCTCAGTTTATTGGCCAGACTCAGTCACATGACTACTCCTAACTGCAAGGGAGGCTGGGAAATGTAGTCCAGTTTTGTGCTCAGGAAGAAGAAGAAATGGGCTGGGTAAGAACCTGAAGAATCTCTGCCACAACTTGAGAACCAGGAAACAAAACACAGTAGTGCTAAACGTAACTTGTCATGTCCCAGTAGCCCCATGGAGCCAGGCTATCTTCCAATGGAAGGAGGAATTGTCTGAGTTATTATAAATGTCTTGTTTACCAACATCTTGTCTTTACCAACAAGACCATACTAATGTCTTGTTTCCCATCAAAAGGCGGCCATCTCTGCCAGGTCACTCAGGCAGGTGGAGCAGGTCACTGGGGAATCCAGGAGGTGATATTTGGAGACCCTGGCAGGAAGGTAGATGGGTAAATAGGTTGTCAGAAGTGATATGGCCCCAGGCATCCAGGCTGGGGTCCAAGGGTGAGATTCTGATCCCTGAGTTACAGAGAGGGAATATTAAACTAGGCAAGATTCTAGGTGTATGCAGGTGGTCCAGCCTGGAATTTAGGCAGAGAGGAGAGAAAAGTCCAACTTTAAAAGTAATGGCAAAAACCGCAACTACTTTTGCAGCAACCTAATAAATCTGAAGTCTAAGGTCAGGAGTTGACTAGAAGCCTGGATTACTGGATGCAGAGCCTCACACTCTTGGGTTCAGAACTCTTGATCTCCACCTGTCTAAAGCTATCTAAAGTCTTCATTGGTCTCTCAAATGGAGTGGGATAATAGTGGAAACTTGTTATTTTTCCTTGAGCAGCACCTGTTTTCATTTTTTTTCTGCTTTAAGAACTTTTTTTTTCTTTGAAGAGCTACTCCTCACTGACTCTCAGTCCATGCAGCTTTAGCGGTGCTGAGCACAGTCCCCTGGTTCCAGGGTTAGGAGTGGGACCCAATCCTGGCCAGTCAGAGTCACTGCCATGGTTCATGGATGGACCCATGACTCCGCTGGAACCCATAAGAGTCAAGCGTGTCATGAGAGAATGTGAACCAGAAGAAGAAGAGTAGTCAGGCGTGGAATTTTTGCTGGAATCATTGGGCAAAAAGTCCCCTTTCTAAGCCAGTTATTTCAGTACAGCATTTTTCTTTTTCTTTTTTTTAGATCTGTCAGCAGGAAGTATGTACAGCATATTTCTTTTTTTTTTTGTACTGCTACCCCACAGGCAGTGTGCCCAGAGTAGGCTGTATAGCATATTTTAAATTGTGAGTTGTGACCCATTAATGGCTTGTTATACAATTTAGTAATTATAATCAACATTTGGCCAAGCGCGGTGGCTCATGCCTGTAATCCCAGCACTTGGGGAGGCCAAGGCGGATGGATCACTTAAGGTCAGGAATTTGAGACCAGCCTGGCCAACATGGTGAAACTCCCTCTCTACTAAAAACTACAAAATTTAGCCGGGCGTGGTGGTGAGCACCTGAAATCCCAGCTACTTGGGAGGCTGAGGTGGGAGAATCGCTTGAACCCAGGAGGCAGAGGTTGCAGTGAGCCAACATTGCGCCAATGCACTCCAGCCTGGGTGACAGAGTGAGACCCTGTCTCAAAAAATAATAATAATAATAATAAATAAAATTTAAAAATCAACATTTAACAAACAATGCAGTATAGAGTAGAACTAACAGGGTGCATCATATATAGTAAGAATAAATATTGTTTCGGGAACTTTATATTTATATGAACGTATATTGAGTCATGATGTAAATGACATCATAGGTTGAGTTGCATGGAAATGATCTGAAAGACGAAAGACACATCTCTTCGCGGACATAGTGGTTGACTCTCTGAAATTCATTACCCCCAGATAATTATCTTAAGTTAATCATAATAATCCATTTTCTTGGCAGTGACTAGTTCAAGGGTGGACAAGTTAAAATCAATTTGGGCCAAGAGGTGCAAAGAAAGTCTTGCTGGGAACTTCTGAAAAGGATGCTTTAATACATTGAAGCCAGATCGAGGATGAAGCTGGTGCTGTGAATGGGCAGAGTAAAGAGACAGAATAAAGATTCATCTCGGTGCAGATGAATCAACTGAGCTGAAAGCCCAGCCCACCTCTGGCCTCTGTCTCTGGGTGCTGTCTGTCTTGTTGAGTCAGCTTTTTGGTTATGAGTCTCCAAAAAGCATCTTAACTGGTAGAGGTATCCATAGGATGTAGACCTGGGGCTGCTTGGGGTCATCTGTGCCATTTCATAGCGACAGCCTGCCTCCCACAGAAGCCAGCACAGAAAAACTGAACTAAGGGGTTTAAAAGGACACATTCCCAAAGCTACTTTTTGGGACACCCAATCCAGTAGTGCCTGGCATATTCAGTATGCCAGGCCTATAAACCCACCCTCTCTATTTTTAAGCCAATTTGTACTGAGGTTCTGCAACTTGGAACCAAGGAGTCCTGATTTTCTTTTTCTCCTTCCCTTCCTTCTCTTTCTTCCCTTCTTTTTTCTTTCTTTTTCTTTCTTTCTTTCTTTCTTTCTTTCTTTCTTTCTTTCTTTCTTTCTTTCTTTCTTTCTTTCTTTCTTCCTTCCTTCCTTCCTTCCTTTCTTCCTTTCTTTCTTTCTTTCTTTCTTTCTTTCTTTCTTTCTTTCTTTCTTTCTCTCTCTCTCTCTCTCTCTCTCTCTCTCTCTCTCTCTCTCTCTCTCTCTCTCTCTTTCTTTCTTTCTTCTTTTCTGAGATGGAGTTTTGCTCTGTCACCCAGGTTGGAGTGCAATGGCACAATCTCAGCTCACTTCAACCTCTGCCTCCTGGGTTCAAGCAATTCTCCTGCCTCAGCCTCCTGAATAGCTGGGACCACAGAAACATGCCACCATGCCTGGCTAATTTTTGTATTTTTAGTAAAGATGGGATTTCACCGTGTTGGCCAGGCTGTTCTCAAACTCCTGACCTCAGGTGAACTGCCTGCCTCCGCCTTCTAAAGTGCTGGGATTACAGGCGTGAGCCACTGCACTGGGCCCAAAGAGTCCTGACTCATAAGCTTGAGCTGGAATGTGAGACAGTGAAATTGCTCCCGCTCTGGGATGGAAAGAGTAGCAAAAACAGGAAACCAAGCAGGCTGTAATGGAAATGCTCTGACTTGACTTGGCAATTTGTTGGCACATACAATTGGTAGAAAAATCACTTAAAGATCTGCTGTTGAAACAAACTAGAGTTGGCTCAGAGCCAGGTACCATAACATAAGAATCAGGTAGGCTGAGCATTGTGGCATATGCCTATAATCCCAGCACTTCGAGAGGCCAAGGCAGGAGGATCACTTGAGGCCAGGAGTTCGAGACCAGCCTGGGCAACATCGTGAGGCCCTATCTCTACAAAAAATAATTTAAATAAGTTAGTGAGGCATGGTGGTGCACAAATGTAGTCTCAGCTACTTGGGAAGCTGAGGTGGGAGAATGACTTGAGCCCAGGAGGTCAAGGTTGCAGTGAGCTACAATTGGGCCACTGCACTCCAGCCTGGGTGATAGGGCAAGATCCTATTTCAAAAAAAAAGAATCTGATGGACTTAGGGGGTTTATGGGGTGGCATAGCAAGACAGTCAGTGCCCCACCCAAATCCTCACGCACTCACTGTCCCTTTTCATGCTGACTGCATCCTGCTGTGAGCAGCTGCATCTGTCAGCCCAAATACTTTCTCTTAGACTGTGAGTGCTGGGGAGCTAATGTACTGGAAGCAGCCATTGACAACACAGATGGGCAACGAAAGATAAACACCCCACTCCTTGTTCCTCAGCAGGGAAGGATCACCCTGAGAGTGTTTATTTTATTTTTATTTATTTATTTTTTAGACAAGGTCTTTCTCTGTGGCCCAGGCTGGAGTACAGTGGTGCAATCACAGCTCATTGCAATCTTGACCTCCTGGGCTCAAGCGATCCTCCCACCTCAGCCTCTAGAGCAGATGGGACTACAGGTGAGTGCCACTGCACTAGCCTTATTTCCTCATTTTTTTTTTTGGTAGAGATGAGGGCTCTCTATGTTGCCCAAGCTAGACTTGAACTCCTGGACTCAAGGGATCCACCCGTTTAGGCTCCCCCAAGTGCTGGGATTACAGGTGCGAGCCATCACACTTAGCTTGAGAGTGTTTTTTTTTTTTTTTTTTTTTCTTGAGACAGAGTCCCGCACTGTTGCCCTGGCTGGAGTGCAATGGTGCAGTCTCTGCTCACTGCAACCTCTGTCTCCCAGGTTCAGGTGATTCTCCTGCCTCAGCCTCCGGAGTAGCTGGGACTACAGGCACATGCCACCACGCCTGGCTAAATTTTCGTATTTTTAGTAGAGATGGGGTTTCACTTTGTTGACCAGGCTGGTCTCAAACTCCTGACCTTGTGATCCGCCCGCCTCGGCCTCCCAAAGTCCTGGGATTACAGGCATGAGAGAGTGTCCTAAACTGTCTCAGATGTACCCAGTGGGATCAGCCCCAGTTCCCCACAGCAGTAACCTACTTAGTCAAGTGCCCTTTCTTTGTGTCTTTCCCTCCCCTGTCTTACTTCCCGTCAGGGACTGAACTGTGTGCTCCCCTCCCAATTCACATGTTGAAGTCTCAACCCCCAGTGCTTCAGAACGTGACTGCATTTGGAAATAGGGCTTTTCAAGAGGTGATTAAGCTAAAATGAGGCTGTAAGGGTGGGCCCTAATCCAATCCGACTGTTGTACTTAACAGAGGAGATTAGGACACAGAGAGACACCAGGCATCTGCCTGCACAGACAGACAACCATGTGAAAAGGCAGCAGGAGGTCAGCCACCTGCAGCCAAGGAGAGAGGCCTCTGAGGAAACCAACCCTGCCGGCACTTTGATCTTGAACTTCCAGCCTCCAGAACTGTGAGAAAGTATATTCCTGTTGTTTAAGCCACCCAGTCTACGGCATTTTGTTTTGGCAGCTTTAGCAGACTAATACACTTCCCCATTCCCCCACAGTGCTTCCTGGGGTCGAGTCTCAGAAAAATGATTTGCACTTTAATCCTTATCTCAGGGGCCAGGTGCGAAGGGGCTCACGCCTGTAATCCCAGCACTTTGGGAAGCCGAGGTGGGCAGATCACCTGAGGTCAGGAGTTCAAGAGCAGCCTGACCAACAGAGTGAAACATCGTCTCTACTAAACTTACAAAATGTAGCTGGGTGTGGTGGCACATTGCTGTAGTCCCAGCTACTCAGGAGGCTGAGGCAGGAGAATCCCTTGAACCCGGGAGGCAGAGGTTGCAGTGAACTGAGATCGTGCCACTGCACTACAGCCTGGGTGACAGAGTGACTTCGTCTAAAAAAAAAAAAAATTATCTCAGGAACCCAACTCGCAGACCAACAATGCATACGTAAGTACATGGAACCACATGGAACTTTGTAGATCAAACAACAGTGCCCGGAAATCAGGGACAAAGTATTATAGTACAGTGGTTAAAAGTGTGAGATTGCATGGTGGTTTGTGCCTATAGTTCCAGCTACGTGAGAGGCTGAGACAGGAGGATTGGTTGAGGCCAAGAGTCTGAGGCTGCAGTGAGCTATGATTGTGCCACTGCACTCTAGTCTCGGCAACAGAGCAAGATCCCGTCCTTAAGATAAAAATTAAGGGAAAAGAAAAGAGGTCTCAGTGACTCATGCCTGTGATCCTAGCACTTTGGAAGGCCAAGATGGGAGGGTTGTTTGATCCCAGGAGTTCAAGACCAGCCTGGGCAACACAGTGAAACCCTATCTTTACAAAACATTTTAAAAAAATGAAAAATAAAAAAAAGTAGCCAGGCATGGTGGTGTGCACCTATAGTCTCAAATTCTTGGAAGGCTGAGGTGGGTGGATTGCTTGAGCCTGGGAGATTGAGGCTGCAGTGAATCATAATCGTGCCACTGCACTCCAGCTTGGGTGACAGAGCAAGACCTTGTCTCATTAAAAAAAAAAAAAAAAGAAAGAAAAGAAAAGGAAAAAAAAAGGTGAAATTTGGAGTCAGGCAGAACTGGACTCAGGCTCTGGATCTGTGGATGGAGTAAAAGAAAATTAAGCCCTAGTATCCCCATCTTTGCTGAATTTCTAGTCCAGGTAAGAAGACCAGGCCGGGTGCAGTGGCTCACAACTGTAATCCCAGTACTTTGGGATACCTGAGGCAGGTGGATCACTTGAGGTCAGGAGATTGAGACCAGCCTGGCCAACATGGTGAAATCCCGTCTGTACTAAAAATATAAAAATTAGCCAGGCATGGTGGTGGGTGCCTGTAGTCCCAGCTACTTGGGAGGCTGAGGCATGAGAATCGCTTGAACCCAGGAGACAGAGGTTGCAGTGAGCTGAGATCACACCACAGCACTCCAGCCTGGGTGACACAGCAAGAGTCTGTCTCAAAAAAACCAAAAACACAAACAAAAAAACAACAACAAACAAATAAACCAAAAACTAGCCACCCAGAAAATGAGCTGGCATTCCTAGTGTCATAGCAAGAAGATCATTTGCCTGGGCAACGGGGACCTCAGTTCTGGTAGCAACGGATTAATCTCCAAGCCTTTTGCGGGCAGGGTAGGGATCTTGTGTGTTTTGCTTTCCATTTATTTCCAGTGTCCAGCACTATGCTGAAGACTGAGTGATAAATTAGCATTGAATGAAGGATGGAGTATGACTTTGGGCTAGGCTGTTTAGCACTGCAGCTTCTAGGTGTAAGAAGTGGGTGTAATAACCTTTGTCATAGGATGTGTGTGTTGTTTCAATGATGTAAGGGAAGGGCTTTATCCACTGGGTCACCTGTCTGGATGCAACGTGATGGTTTTCTCCAGCCAGGCGCTGTGCCCTGTGGATAAACAAGAAGGCTCTGAGGCCAGACAGGGTTGGGAGACCCCAACCCTGCCACTTACAATCTGTGTGGACTTCAATGAGGTGCTTAAATTCAGCATCTAGTAAGCTGTCAATAAAAGCTACTCAATAAAGCGTCCTGCCAGGGCGGGGACTTCGCTTTGCCACATTTGAGCATCTCCCGCCAGCTTTGTACTGTTTTCTGCTTGCCCACTAGAGGTCAGGCTAACCCCAAAGTTCAAAGCTCCTAAACCCAGCCCCAAACACCATTTCTAAAGTGTCCAGGCAGGGCGCGGTGGCTCACGCCTGTAATCTCTGCACTTTGGGAAGCTGAGGCGGGAAGATCACTGGAGCCCAGGAGTTCCAGACCAGCCTGAGCAACAAAGTGAGACCTCCAAAATACGAAAAAATTAGCCAGCAGTTGTGACGAGGGCCTATTGTCCCAGCTACGTGGGAGGCTAAGCTGGGAGGATTGCTTGAGCCCTGGAGGTTTAGGCTGGCTGCAGTGAGCTATGATTGTGCTGTTTCACTCCAGCCTGGGAAACAGAGCGAGACCCAGCCTGAAAAAAGTGTCGGGAGGGGAAGATGACTTAACCTGTGAAACCGCGCTGGTCATACAAACACATTTTCCAAGGCTGCTCTCTGTCCTTCTCAACCAACCCTCGGATTTTATCACTAGACTAAGAGAATGGAGATTTTTATTGAGGGCAAATTTATTGAGTTACTTCTGAGAAATCATCAGGGAACAAAGGACACAAAAGAAAGCGAAAGCTGCAGGTAATAATAACAATTTCCGAGTATTGACGATGTATTGGGAACTTAAATAATTTTACACTTATTAACTGATTTCATGATTGTAACACTCTATGGGGTAGGTATAGTTTCATGTTACAGATGAAAAGCCGGCACGGAGATGTAGCACTGGGCTCTTAATCACAGTGCGATGCTGAGATTGGCAAGAGCCTGACTGCCATTAGGAACCAGCTGATTTATTTCAGGCCTGGGATCTATGAAATACAAAAGGCTTTGAGCATTTCCCAGGTGCAGATATTTTTGTTGTTGTTGTTTTTTGTTGTTTTGAGATGGAGTCTCGCTCTGTTGCCCAGGCTGGAGTGCAGTGGGGTGCTCTCGACTCACTGTAACCTCCACCTCCTGGGTTCAGGTGATTCTCCTGCCTCAGCCTCCTTAGTAGCTAGGACTATAGGTACGTGCAACCATGCCCGGCTAATTTTTGTGTTTTTAGTAGAGACAAGATTTTGCCATGTTGGACACACCGGTCTTGAAGTCCTGCCCTCAGGTGATCTGCCTGCCTCGGCCTCCCAAAGTGCTGGGATTACAGGCGTGAGCCACCGTGCCCAGCCCCCAGGTGCGGATGTTTTTGGTCTTTGAGACACATCTTTTGGGTTCGTTGAACCAGGGAGAAAACTCTCCACCTCCCTCCTTCATTTATCTCTGTCTGTGGCTCTTTGGGAGTCACACAGACATGGGTTCAAATCTTGGCACTGCTGTTTGCCAGCCGTGTGGTCTGGGTAAGTATGTACTTTGCTGAGCCTCAGTTTCCTCTACTGTAAAATGTAGAATTTTTCTCACAGGCCACTCTCCAATCTCTCTGACTCCTCTTCTGTCTCCTCTGGAATGTGAGTTCCTGGAGGAAAGTTTCCTTCTTGGCCAGGCACAGTGGCTCACGCCTGTCATCCTAGCACTTTGGGAGGCTCAGGTGGAGGATCACTTGAGCCCAGGAGTTCGAGACCAGCCTGGGCAACATAGTGAGGCCCTGTATCTGCAAAAATTTAAAAATTAGCCATATGAGGTGGCATGCATGTGTAGTCCCAGCTACTCAGGAGGCTGAGGCAGGAGGCTGACTGAGCCCAGGAGTTTAAGCCTGCAGTAAGTTATGATTGTGCCGCTGCACTCCAGCCTGGGAGACTCTGTCTGGAAAGAAAAAGAAAGAAGGAAGGAAGGAAGGAAGGGAGGGAGGAAGGAAGGAAGGAAGGAAAGAAAGAAAGAAAGAAAGAAAGGAGGGAGGGAGGGAAGGAGGGAAGGAGGGAAGGAAGGAAGGAAGGAAAGAAAGGAGGGAGGGAGGGAGGGAGGGAAGGAGGGAATGAGGGAAGGAGGGAAGGAAGGAAGGAAATTTCTAATGTCCAGAACAGCCTGGCATATGTTAGATGCTTAAGAAATAAATGCTGATGGCTGCCTGATGCTTCCCACTGAATGTCCCTTAAAGTGTAAGTCTATATTCCCATTGAAAGTGCAGAACTTCAATGATTTGCTAATGACTGTCAAGCAGCCATTCATTCATGGATGCATGCGTTCATTGCTGAACACTTGTGCATTGGAGGCTGGGCATGGTGACTCACACCTGTTATCCCAGCAGTTTGGGAGGCTGAAGCAGGCGGATCATTTGAGGTCAGGAGTTCCAGACCAGCCTGGCCAACATGGCAAAACCCCATCTCTACTAAGAATACAAAAATTAGCTGGGCGTGCTGGCGCATGCCTGTAATCCCAGCTACTTGGGAGGCTGAGGTAGGAGAATCACTTGAACCTGGGAGGTGGAGGTTGCAGTAAGCTGAGATTGCACCACTGTACTCTAGCCTGGGTGACAGAGCTAAACTCCGTCTCAAAAAAAAAAAAAAAAAAAAGTAGGAGCCTGCTCTCAAGAACTTCAAGTCCAGCATGAGACAAGCTGGCCATTATGGAGTTCCAGCCTCAACAGTCCCACCCTTGGCTGGCCCCACCATCCATGTGCGTTTTCTGTGTATTTGATCCTTGCCCACTTAGAAGTGGAACTCGCTGGGCCAGGTGCAGTGGCTCATGCCTGTAATCCCAGCGCTTTGGGAGGCCGAGGCGGGCGGAACACGAGGTCAGGAGATTGAGACCATCCTGGCCAACATGGTGAAATGCCATCTCTACTAAAAATACAAAAAATTAGCCGGGCGTGGTGGCGGGTGCCTATAGTCCCAGCTACTTGGGAGGCTGAGGCAGGAGAATGGCATGAACCTGGGAGGCAGAGTTTGCAGCGAGCCGAGATTGCGCCACTGCACTCCAGCCTGGGTGACAGAGTGAGAATCCATCTCACAAAAAAAAAAAAAAAGAAGTGGAACTCGCTGTGGCCATGCCATGCTCTTCTCTTTTGCTCTTCTGGATTGCTTGAGCCCAGGAGGTTGAGTCCAGTCTGGGTAACATAGGGAGACCCCATCTCTTAATAAACAAAAAACACCAGCCTGGGCAACATGGTAAAACCCTGTCTCTACCAAAAATACAAAAATTAGCTGGGCACAGTGGTGTACGCTTGTAGTCTCAGCTGCTGGGGAGGCTGAGGCAAAAGAATCACTTGAACCCAGGAGGCAGAGGTTGCAGTGAGCCGAGATCAAGCCACTGCACTGCAGCCTGGGAGGTGTGGGTCACATTCTTGGACAGACTGAGGATCAGGTGCTGTATTAGTCCATTATCACACTGCCATTAAAAAAAAACCTAAAATTGAGTAATTTATAGAGAAAAGAGTTTTAATTGTCTCATGGTTCTGCAGGCTCTACAAGAAGCATGGCTGGGAAGGCCTCAGGAAACTTACAGTCGTGGAAGAAGGGGAAGCAGGCACATCTTACATGGCTGGAGTAGGAGGAGGAGAGAGAGGTGGGAGGTGATACACTTTAAACAACCAGATTTCATGCTGGGTGCGGTGGCTCATGCCTATAATCCCAGCACTTTGGGAGGCCAAGGCAGGCGGATCACCTGAAGTCAGGAGTTCAAGACCAGCCTGGCCAACATGGTGAAACGCTGTCTCTACAAAAATACAGACACACACACAAATTAGCTGGATGTAGTGGTGGATGCCTGTAATCCCTGCTACTCAGGAGGCTGAGGCAAGAGAATCGCTTGAACGCAGGAGGCAGAGGTTGCAGTGAGCTGAGATCATGCCACTGCACTCTAGCCTGGGTGATAGAGCAAGACTCCGTCTCAACAAAACAAAACAAAAAACAAAACCAAAATAAACAACCGGATCTCATGAGCACTCATGAGCAGCACCAAGGGGGAAATCCACCCCCATGATCCAATCACCTCCCACCAGGCCCTGCCTCCAACATTGGGGATTACGATTTGGCATGAGATTTGGGTGGGGACATGGACCCAAACCATTTCAGGGGCATAAATCAAGACTCCTGGGGCTGAGTGTGGTGGGTCATGCCTGTAATCCCATCACTTTGGGAGGCTGAGGAGGATGGATCACTTGAGTCCAGGAGTTCGAGACCAGCCTGGAAAACATAGCGGGACACCATCTCTACAAAAAGTAAAAAAATAAAACATTATCCAGGCATGGTGGTGCACACCTGTAGTCCCAGCTACTTGAGAGGCTAAGGTGGGAGGATGGCTTGAGCCCAAGAGGTTGAGGCTGCAGTGAGCCAAGCTGGTACCATTGCATTCCAACCTGGGTGGCAGAGGAGACCCTGACTCAAAACAACAACACGAAACAAAACAAAACAAAAACTCCAGTTTCCTCTTATATGGTTGTAGCAGGAAGAAGTGGGGGAGGAGGTGCGTGTGTGTGTTTAAACCTTTTTTTTTTTTGGCAAGCACACATGTGCACAACCCAATATACACATCACGCTTACTTCTCTTTTCTTGGGGTAAGCCCCAGCATGACCACCCTCAGGCAGGTCTATTCTTCTCTCTGGGCCTCATTTTCCTTATCTGCTCAATGAAGCTGATGGATACAGCGCTTTCCAAGGTACCTTTTCACAATAACATGTTCTCAACCAGTCTGCAGGTATTCCCCTCCTAGGGAGACGTTTCTTGCATCTTTCCCACACACATGGCCCTGCACGCACACACAGACACAGAGCTGCAGTGTGTGCACATCTATCCCACACTCTGTCCCTCCAAGCCTTCCTACCCTGGACTATCTGGACTAGTAAGGAATGAAACAAGAAACACACGGTCCAGGTCATGGTGGTGAGGGTGAGGGAGGCAGAGTCCCAGAGGCCTGTTCTCACCCTTAGGAGGTTCTGGGGCAGGAGGTCTGGGTCACATTCTTGGACAGATGCTGGAGGCCAGCTCTGCCCTAGTCTATGATCGAGGCCAGGCACTCTTTGAACTGATGGATACGGGGAAGCAGTACTTTTGAGCCCTCTCTAGACCCAGCTTTACCCCTACAAGCTCTGCAAATCACTTCTTTGTATTTAACTTTTTTTTTTAAATTTAGAGATCAGGTGTATCAGTCCTTTCTCACACTGCTATAAAGAAATAACTGAGACTGGGTAATTCATAAAGAAAAAAGGTTTCATTGGCTCATGGTTCTGCAGGCTGTACAGGAAGCATGGCTGGGGAGGCTTCAGGAAACTTACAATCATGGCAGAAGGCGAAGGGGAAGCAGTTTCCTCTTATATGGTTGGAGCAGGAGGAAGTAGGGGAAGAGGTGCTACACAATTTTAAATGAGCAGCTCTGGTGGTAAGTCACTATCATGAGAGCGGCACCCAAGGGGAAATCCCCTCCCATGATCCAATCGCCTCCCACCAGGCCCCACCTCCAACATTGGGGGTTGCAATTCGACATGAGATACGGGTGGGAACACAGACCCAAACCGTATTACCAGGTCCTGCTTTGTTGCCCAGGCTGGAGTGCAGTGGCATGATCATAGCTCATTGCATCCTCAAACTCTCAGACGCAGAGATCCCCCCGCCTCAGCCTCTGGAGTAGCTAGGACGACAGGCATGCACCATCACGCTCGGCTAATTCTTAGTATTTCTGAAAGCATGGGTAGCAGTGCGTGTGTGGAGGAAGGAAGGCTGTAGAGGGCTGGTGTTCCCCCGCTGTTCCTTCTCCACAGGAGAAATTGAGTTGGGTGTGTCTAATTCCAGCTTGCCAGCTGAGGGCGCTTCTGTTCCGTAATTCCACCACCCTGGCCTTGGTGAGCCGAGTACAATTTCTTATCCCAAAGATAGGCCTAGGAGCAGGTTCTTTTTCACTCAAAGTGAGGGAGCTTTCAACACAGACCATAGCCAACACAGACCAGGCATGGTGGTGGGTGCCTGTAGTCTCAGCCATCAGGAGGCTGAGTCGGGAGGATTGCTTGAGCCCAGGAGGTAGAGTCCAGTCTGGGCAACACAGGGAGACCCCATCTCTTAATAAACAAAAAACACCAGCCTGGGCAACATGGTAAAACCCTGTCTCTACTAAAAATACAAAAATTAGCTGGGCACGGTGGTGTACGCTTGTAGTCTCAGCTGCTGGGGAGGCTGAGGCAAAAGAATCACTTGAACCCAGGAGGCAGAGGTTGCAGTGAGCCGAGGTCAAGCCACTGCACTCCAGCCTGGGTAAAAAAGCCAGGCTGTCTCAAACAAAACAAAACAAAACCACCCCAAAATCAAGCAAACAGAAAACAAAAACAAAACAAAAAATACCCACAAGGTTTAGGCTGCCGCCCATCTTTCTTTGACGGTGAGGTGGAGATTGGGAGGAGAGAAAGTAATCATTTCTTGCCTATGGGGTAATAGGGAATGCAAATTCTCATCCCTTGACTTGAGTTGGGTTCCCTAGCAGCAGATCCTAAGATGGAAACCAAGAATTCTCAGGAGGAGATGAGTGAGGAAGCAGGATAAAACAGTACAGAAAGCTCACTAATGCCACAGGAAGCAAAATGACAACACAGAGCTGGTCCCCACTTAAGGCCAAGGGGCTGGCCCCATTCCCGTGGGTTATCGTCCGAGGTCTGATCCCAGGAGGTGTGGGGGCCATCATCTCCTAGTGGTTCCTTTCTGCCCAAGGGCTGTGCATTAGTTTGGAAGGCTGCTGAAACAAAGTACCACCACCTGGATGGCTTAAACCACAGACATTTATTCTCTAATAGTTCTGGAGGCTGGAAGTCCAAGTTCAAGGTGCCAGCAGGGTTGGTTCTTTCTGAGGGCCATGAGGGAGAGTCTGTTCCATGCCTTTCCCTCAGCCTCTGGTGGTCTGCTGGCAATCTTTGGTTTTGCTTGGCTTGTAGAAGCACCACTTCAATCTGTCTTCTTTTTTGAGGCAGGGTCTTGTTCTGTCACCCAGGTTGGAGTGCACTGGCGCAATCATGGCTCACTGCAACCTCTGCCTCCCAGGCTCAAGTGATCCTCCTGCCTCAGCCTCCCGAGTAGCTGGGACTACAGGCATGTGCCACCATGCCCAGCTAGTTTTTTTGTATTTTTGGTAGAGATAGGGTTTCACTATGTTGCCCAGGCTGGTCTCAAACTCCTGAGCTCAAGTAATCCACCCACCTCAGCCTCCCAAAGTGCTGGGATTACAGGTGTGAGCCACTGCGCCTGACCCTCTACCTTCATTTTTACCTAGCGGTGTGTGTGTGTGTGTGTGTGTGTGTGTGTGTGTGTGTGTGTGTCTGTCTGTCTTTCTATCTGTCTGTCTCCAAATATCCCCTTTTTATAAGGACAGTGGTGGTCCTAGTTTGTTTGCATTACTATAAAGGAATACCCAAGGCTGGGTAATTTATAAAGACAAGAGATTAATTTGGTTCACAGTTCTGCAGGCTGTACAGGGAGCATGGCATTAGCATCTGCTTCTGCTGAGAGCTCAGGATGCTTCCATTCATGGCAGAAGGCCAAGGGGGAGCTGGTGTGTGCAGAGATTACATGGTGAGAGAGGAAGCAAGAGAGGGAGGGAGGTGCTGGGCTCTTTGTAAGAATCACTTCTCAACTTATTACTGGGAGGATGGCACCAAGTCATTCGTGAGGGATCCACCCCCATGACTCAAATACCTCCCACTAGGCCCCACCTCCAACACTGGGGATCACATTTCAACATGAGATTTGGAGGAGACAAATATCCAAACTATATCCGTGGTTATATTGGATCAGGGCCCTAAAGACCTAATGATATAATTTAAGTTAATTATCTCTTTAAAGGCCCTCTTTCCCAATAAGGTCACATTCTAAGATATTGAGGGTTAGGACTTTAACACTGGAATTTTAGGGGCATTCAATTAATTCAACCCATACCACGCAGTGCTCTAGAGAGGAAGCAGCTGTGAGCTATTAGCAGCCAGTGCTCCGGGCGTCTGGGGATGGATGCACTGGCTGGGAAGAGGGTCCCTGTGAGGCACCAACAGCACCCACTACACCAGTGGGTGCCTCCTGGGCCAGCAACATCAGCCTCCCCTGGGAATGTGGTAGGAATGCAAAGTCTTGGGCCTTCCTCCAGACTCTACTGAATCAGAAACTCCGGGGATGGTGTCTCACAGTCTGTCGTGATTCCAGTGCATACCAACGTTTCAGAACCACTGCAGTATACCACTTGGGTCACTGAACAACAAATGCTGATGGCAGAGAAAGGCAGTGAGCATTGATTCAGGAGGCTCGAGTTTCCCCAAGGAACACAGGACTGCCGCACTGCATAACTCTAGAGAGCACCATTCCAGTTGCAGTTCAGGTCAATGGTGCTCACAGAGCACAGTCTGAAGCATGCAATGGAGTACAGTTGCATGGTGCACACATGGAGTGGTGCAGCTGCCACCAAGGAGCCAGGCCTGGGCTACTTTATTAAGGGAAGTGCAGTGCTTTCTAGCAGGGCTAGAAAGTCTAATCAGGGCCAGGTGTGGTGGCTCACCCCTGTAATCCCAGTGCTTTGGGAGGCCAAGGTGGGAGATCGCTTGAGTTCAAGAGCAGCCTGGGCATCTCTACAAAAAATGGAAAAATTATCCAGGCATGGTGGTGCATGGCTCTAGTCCTAGCTACTTGGGAGGCTGAGGCAGGAGGATCACTTGAATGCAGGAGTTCCAGGCTGCAGTGAGTTTAGGTCGCACCACTGCACTCCAGCCTGGGTGACAGAGTGAGACCCTGTCTCAAAAAATAAAAAAGTAAAAACAAAAAACCCAGAGAAGCCATGCCCATGTGTATGCCCCGATCATTGCTTGAGGCCCCTCTGACCTACTGCATGATGTGAAACTGAGACAGAGTGAGGAGCCCCTTTTGTAAGGGCCTGTGAAGCCTAAGAATGGAAGTAAAGGAAAATCCTGAGTTCCTTCAAGGGAAATTTCTGGCACCTAGCTGGCCCTGAGAACTAAATAAGTAACTTACTTTTTTTTTTTTTTTCTGTCTCTTTTTTTTTTTTTTTTTTGAGATGGAGTCTTACTCTGTTGCCAGGCTGGAGTGCAGTGGCGTGATCTTGGCTCACTGCAACCTCTGACTCCTGGATTCAAGCCATTCTCCTGCCTCAGCCTCCCGAGTAGCTGGGACTACAGGCGTGTGCCACCACCTCCAGCTAATTTTTGTATTTTTAGTAGAGATAGGGTTCACTATGTTGGCCAGGATGGTCTCGATCTCTTGGCCTCTTGATCTGCCCACTTCGGCCTCTCAAAGTGCTGGGATTACAGGCGTGAGCCAATGCACCCGGCCTTAAATAAGTAACTTCTTAAACAAGAAAGGCAATCATCCTGAAACAATAGCCAAGGAAGTTAAGAGTCAGGAGATATTTGCTTTCCCTACAGAAACTAAAGATAACAACTTAACAAAACTCCCTGAATTGTCTTTCAGATGGTGGGACATAGACCCCAAGTAAGAGTGAAGCGAAGACTCAACTTTAACCACCACCCTCTAAGTTTCTTTTGAGGAGCTTGGAGAACGTCACTCCCTGTGGGTCTAAGTGGTACAGGCGCTAAAAAATTATTTAGGCAGATAGTGAGGGTAAGGAAGTCCTCGGCTGTTTCCGTTTTAACAAAAAGCAGTCCCTAAATCATTTATTTTCTAACAAAGAGCAGCCTGTAAAATCGAGCTGCAGACACAGATAAGCAAGCTGGAAGCTTGCATGGGTGAATGCAGCAGCTGTGCCAATAGGAAAAGGCGACGTGGCGGCCAGGCATGTTCAACATGGAGGCTCCATCTTCCCTTTTCTTTGTCAACTAGGTGTACAGTAAGGAACCGACAACATCACACCGGCCAGGCAGAGAAGCCATTTGCATAATAGAAGATTAGGGTGGGGTGGCCAGCTTCTTTGCGCGCTTTGTAAACATCACACCTAGTCCACCAATCTTTGGGCCCTATGTAAATTAGACAACACCTCCTCAAGCCAGTCTATAAACCCTCCCCTCCCCGCACATGCATTTCACCGCAAAACCCAAAGACCCACTTAGGTGCCCCCTCTCTCCGCAGGAGAGAGAGCTTTTCTCTTTCTCTCTATTAAACCTCTTCTCTTAAACTCACTTCTTGCGTGTCCGTGTCCTCGATTTCCTTGGCGTAAGACGACGAACCTCAGGCATTTACCCCAGACAACGAAGGTGCTTCATAAGGTCATGCAGCTGGTAAGCGGCAGAGCGAGGATTTGAACGGAGGGAGTCTGGCTCCAAGGCTGGGCTCTCTCTCTCTCTCTCTCTCCCCCTCCCTCCCCCCACCTTCTCTCCTTTTTTCTCTCTTCCTTTCTCTCTCTCTCTTTCTCTCTTTCTTTCTCTGTTGCCCAGGCTGGAGTGCAGTGATGCAATCTCGGGTCACTGCAACCTCTGCCTCTCCAGCTCAAGCAATCCTCCCACCTCAGCCTCCCAAGCAGCTGAAACTACAAAAATGCACCACTATGACCAGCTAAATTTTTTTTTTTTTTTTGAGACAGATTCTCACTCTGTCACCCAGGCTAGAGTGCAGTGGTGTGATCGTGGCTCATTGCAACTTCTGCCTCCCAGGTTCAAAGGATTCTGGTGCCTCAGCTCCTGAGTAGGGATTACAGGCACCCACCACCATGCCCAGCTAATTTTTGTATTTTTAGTAGAGAAGGGGTCTCATTATGTAGCCCAGGCTGGTCTCCTGGACTTAAGCAATCCTTTTACCCCAGCTTCCCAAAATGCTAGGATTTCAGGAGTGAGCCACCGTGCCTGGCCAAGGCTAGGCTCTTATCTCCCAGCCTATGTGACCTTCTGATGGTGTCACAGGTGAGGGGGGCGTGGTACATGGAGGCTTGATTTTCACCAAGCACTCAACGTGGTTCCCAGTCCAACTCTGTTTCTGCCCTGGGGACCCTTCTTGATATTGGAAATGGATAAAGCCTATGGGTTTTTATTAAATTTATTTTTCCCCACACAACACTGATGTATCAAGGGGGTTTTACCCAGTCTGGATTATGACTTTGTCTTTGACTTTTGATTTTAAAAACTAAGCATTTGTTTCTATTGTTCTCTGGTTTTATGGTGACAACTTTCTCCCTAAGGCAATGAGTAGGTGACTCATGTTGCGTTGCCTAGAGGACGAGGTGGGGAAGGAGTGAGCGGGAAAGGGCGTCAGAGTACCGAGCATGATTCCACTTATAGGAGGGATTTAAAATAGTCAAGTGCACGGAATCAAAGAGTGGAATGGTGGTTGCTAGGGACTGGGGGAGGGCAAAATGGGGAGTTACTAATCAATGGGCAGAAAGCTCCAGTCAAGCAAGATGAATAAGCTCTAGAAATCTGCCGTATGACATTTACCTATAGTCAGCAGGAATGTATTGGACACTTAAAAAATCTGTTAAGAGAGGAGATCTCATGTTGTGTTCTTTTTTCTTTTCTTTTTTTTTTAAGAGATGGGGGTCTTACTATGCTGCCCAGGCTAGTCTTGAGCTCCTGGCCTCATGCGATCTTCTGCCTTGGCCTCCCAAAGTGCTGAAATTACAGGTGTGAGCCATTGCACCTGACCCCTAGTGTTCTTATCACAATTAAAAAATAAAAAAAGATGGCCAGGCATGGTGGTTTGCACCTGTAATCCCAGTGCTTTGGGAGGCTGAGGTTGGGGGGATTGCTTGAGGTCAGGAGTTTGAGACCAGCCTGGGCAACACAGTGAGACCCAGTCTATATTTTAAAAAAGAGAGAGAAAGATGGACTATATCACATCTGTTTCTTTGTATCCCATTTTTCATCTCCTCCACCTTCACTTTGTTTTACTTCTTGTCAGCCTCAAGTCTTGGGGATGGGGTTGAAGATTCTGTGGCTAGCCCAGGTCTGCCTTTCTGGGACACACTGCCCCTCCAGGGAAGTGCTGCCCAAGAGAAATGTCATCTGACCCACACATGTAATTTTAAACTTTCTGCTAGCCACATTAGAAAGGTAAAGAGAGGCCGGCGTGGTGGGACATGCCTGTAATCTCAGCACTTTGGGATGCCAAGGTGGGAGATTGCTTGAGCCGTTTAAGATGAGCCTAGGCAAAATGGTGAGACCCTGTCTCCACAAAAATAAATAAATAGCTGGGCATGGTGGCTCAAGCCCGCAATCCTAGCACTTTGGGAGGTGGAGGTGGGCAGATTGCCTGAACTCAGGAGTTCAAGACCCGCCTGGCCAACATGGTGAAAGCCCATCTCTACTAAAAAAATATAAAAATTAGCCGGGGGTGGTGGCGTACATCTGTAGTTCCAGCTATTTGGGAGGCTGAGGCAGGAGAATCGCTTGAACCTAGGAGGCAGAGGTTACAGTGAGCTGAGATCGTGCTACTGCACTCCAGCCTGGGTGACAGAGTGAGACTCTGTCTCAATAAATAAATAAATATGAGGCCAGGCATGGTGGCTCACGCCTGTGATCCTAGCACTTTGGGAGGCCGAGGAGGGCAGATTACTTGAGGCCAGAATTTTGAGAGCAGCCTGGAAAACATAGCAAAACCTGTCTCTACAAAAAATTAAAAAATTTTGAGACTCCGTCTCAAAAAAAAAAAAAAAATTAGCTGACTGAGGTGGGAGGATGGATTCAGCCCAGGAGGCTGAGGCTGCAATGAGCTATGATCACACCACTGACTCCAACCAAAAAATAAAAGACACCCGTGACAATTTTATTTTTTCTTTCTTTTTTTTTTTTTTTTTTTTTTTGAGACGGAGTCTCGCTTTATTGCCTAGGCTGCTGGAGTGCAGTGGCACAATCTCATCTCACTGCAACCTCCAACCCCCTACCACGGGTTCAAGTGATTCTCGTGTCTCAGCCTCCAAGTAGCTGGGATTACAGGTGCCCGCCACCACGCCCAGCTAATTTTTGTATTTTTAGTAAGGAGGAAGTTTTGCCATGTTGGCCAAGCTGTTCTCAAACTCCTGACCTCAAGTGATCCGCCTGCCTCGGCATCCCAAAGTTTTGGGATTACAGGCGTGAGCCACTGTACCCGACTGACAATTTTCATAATGTTTTATTTAACCCAATATGACTAAATTACTGTTACTTCAGTGTGCTATTAACATAAAACATCATTATTTTCTTTTTCCATACTAAAGTTTTTTAAAATACTGGGGTGTAATTTATACTAATGATCCCAAGTTAATGCAGACTCACCACATTTCAAGTGCCCGATGGCCACATGTGCCCGTGGATACTGCAATGGACAGTGGAGCTCTAGAGCTCTGAACCTCTGTGTTCTGGGGTTTCCTCACTCCCGTGACTAATGTCAGAGGATGGCTGTAAGGCCCAGGGCTATTTGTGTCCAGCTCCAACTTAATCTCTCCTGGGGAAAAGAGCTTTGTTCTCTTTTAGTGGAGAATCTGTCCTTGGTTTGCCCATTGTGGGATGTTTTCTAGAGCACAGATGCTAATGTTGTTCTAAAAAACTGGGGTTCTTGGCCAGGTGAGGTGGGTCACGCCTGTAATCCCAGCACTTTGGGAGGTTGAGGTGGGTGGATCACTTGGTCAGGAGATCGAGACTATCCTGGCTAACACGGTGAAACCCCATCTCTACTAAAAATACAAAAAATTAGCCAGGTGTGGTGGCGGGCGCCTGTAGTCCCAGCTATTCAGGAGGCTGAGGCAGGAGAATGGCGTGAACCCGGGAGGCGGAGCTTGCAGTGAGCTGAGATCGCGTCACTGCCCTCCAGCCTGGGCAACAGAGCAAGACTCCATCCCAAAGAACAAAACAAAACAAAACAAAACTGGGGTTCTTCATCAGGCAAGTAACAAAGACTCTTTATAGGGATGTAGGTTTGGATCAATAGGAGTTTTATTACTTGATACAAGTAAAGGAGAACATTGAGAGTATTCTCCAAAGCAGTGTCTTCCCAAGGGAAAGTGATAGGCGAGTTTTATGGGGTGATAGAGAAGGGAGAGGGTGCAGCATTGCGTGTAGTGGGGTCTCAGTTGTGCAGATGCGCTGAGCCATCATGCCAGCACATAGGTTGCATGTTAAGGTAATGAAGCTATAGCTCCTCTAGGGGTGGCGACTTTAGCATGGTAATGAGGAATGTTCACTTGGGTTCATCTGTAAGTTGTGGGAGTCTGCCAGGAGCTGGTTTTAACTGATTAGGTGACTGCATTCCATACAAGGTTTAGGAAGAAAAGGACTTCAGGGCAGGAGGCTATAAAACAGGCTGATTGCTCAAGTTCATTAAATTCTTGTAATCTCTGGAGACCCTCCCTATCTGCTTACACTAAGTAACCTGACCTGCCTGTTAGCATGGAGAGCAGAGGATGCTATGTATTCATTTAAATTCATTAAAAATCATGTATTGAATATGTCATAAGCTCAAGATTCTGTTCTAACATGCAGTTCAGGCTCCTGGGGATGGGACCAAAGCCTCAGTGTTTTTTTTTTTTTTTTTGAGACAGAGTCTCACTCTGTCACCCAGGCTGGAGTGCATTGGCACGATCTCAGCTCATTGCAACCTCTGCCTCCCAGGTTCAAGCAATTCTTGTGCCTCAGCCTCCTGAGTAGCTGGGATTACAAGCATGTGGCACCATGTCCAGCAATTTTTTTGTATTTTGGATTTCACCATCTTGGCCAGGCTGGTTTCGAACTCCTGGCCTCAGGTGATCCACCTGCCTCAGCCTCCCAAAGTGCCGGGATTACAGGTGTGAGCCATGTGCCGGACCTCAGTCTTTAGGATCAAAAGCGAAAGTCCCTGCCCTTGCGGAGCTTTCATTCCTTGGAGGGAAACAGGGAGGACAGGGAGTGCAGCTGGGGCTGAGGTGGTGTGCAAAGACCTCTCAATAGTGACGTGACATTTGAATAAACACGAGAAGGAACTGAAGGATTGATAAGGGATGGGGAGGAAGCTGAGGAGTCAGTCTCCCTGGGTTCAGATCCTGGCTTCAGAGACTTCAGTTTTCAACCATGGCAGACTGGGAGGGACCAGATTTACTCTCTTGCTTTAAACAACTCAAAAACCGGATGACATACGTGAAACAATAATTTCCGGACATTGAACCACAGATAGCACAATACAGAGATCCTGAAAGAAAGGAAATAGCTAAGTCTTGTGATGGCCACAGGTCTTGATGCAGAGAGGAGAAACACAACAGAATACGACAGTGTCCCTGCATTGAGAGTCTGGGGAGGCCAAGGCAAGGGAGTGAACCACACACAAAGGATTTTGGAGCTGTTTAGAGCATTCCCCTCCATTTCTTAGCTGAGTACTGATCAGTACACGCCTGTGAAGAAACTCCCAGAGGCCAAGGAAAGACCACCAAGAAGGACCAGGTGGAGCTCACATAGGATCGGGAATTGTGTTGTTACTGACCAGAAAGGAAAGACCTCTCCATGAGTCCATTTTGCATTGCTCCAAAGGAATACCTGAGGCTAGGTAATTTATAAAGAAAAGAGGTTTATTTGGCTCAGGATTCTCAGGATTCTGTATAAGCAGCGTGGCACCAGCCTCTGCTCAGCTTCTGGTGACAGGAAGCTTTCAGTTATGGCGGAAGGTGAAAGGGGAGTAGGCGTATCACATGGTGAGAGAGGGAGCAAGAGAGAGAGGAGGAGATGCCAGGCCCCTTTAAACAACCAGCTTCTGCATGAACTAACAGAGTGAGAACTTATTCATGACCACAGGGAGTGCACCAAGCCATTTGTGAGGGATCTGTTCTCGTGACTCAAACACCTCCACTAGGCCCCACCTCCAACACTGGGGATTGCATTTCAACATGAGATTTGGAGGAAACACATATCCAAACCATATCAGCCTCCTCATATATGGGACATTGAATGGAGTCCTGAGAAGGATATTGTCTCACTGGTGGCCAAATTAACTTTAGACTAGAGGCTGTTTTGGACCTGGCTAACAGTCTGAAAAGCAAGTCTTGAAAGTTTCATACTGTTTCGCATAACTTAAATGCATGCTAAAACAAAACTCCCAAATATTTATAAGAATATAAAAAAGTCGGCACTCAGCAATGTAGAATTTGTAATGTTTGACGTCCGGTAAAAAATTACCAGGTATACAAAGAAGCAGAAAAGTAGGACCCAATCATGAAAAAAAAAATCATCCAATAGAAACAGAACCAAAGATGTTACAGATGATAGAATTAGTAGATAAGGACATTAAAACAGCTATTAGAAATATACTCTATACAGGGAATAGATGCACAGAAAGAGCAGAGACTCCTGAGGGAGGGGCTGGGCTTTCCAGGAGAGACATGGAGAGGGCTCCCCAGGCCTCAGAGCTGTCTTGAGTCTAGCACCAACCACATGGACTCTTACAATTAGTCCCTATTTTCTTGAGGCAGTTGGAGAGGTCTCTGTTCTTATGATTAGCAAATCCTGAATAAAACCATTTTCAGTTTAGAGGAAAAAAGAAAAAAAGAAATATACTCAAGAAGATGGAGTCCTGACCATGTTAATGAGAGATATAGGAGACAGAGACAAAGGACCCAAATTAAACTTCAAGAGATGACAGTACAATGGTGGAGCAAATAGCAGATCAGACACTATGAAGGCATAGGCTGTGGGAAATATTCAGACACAGAGAAAAAAGACTAAAGAAAAAAAAGTCACACACACACACACACACACACACACACAAAGAACAGAGCCTCTGTTCTCTGCAGTGGTTCACACCTGTAATCCCAGCACTTTGGGAGGCTGAGGCAGACAGATTACTTGAGGCCAGGAGTTCAAGATCAGCCTGGCCAGCATGGCAAAAACCCTTCTGTACTAAAAAAAATACAAAAATTAGCTGGCCATGGTGGTGCATGCCTGTAGTCCCAGCTACTTGGGAGGCTGAGGCAGACAATTACTTGAACCTGGGAGGTGGTGGTTGCAGTGAGCTGAGATTGTGCCACTGCACTCCAGCCTGAGCAGCAGAGTAAGACTCTGTCTCAACCCTCTCCCCCGCCAAAAAAAAAAAAAAAAAAACAACCAGCCATGATAAAGTGTGGTCAACATCAAGTGCTCTAATATATGTATAATTGGAATCTCTGAAGGAGAGGTGAGAAGTAAGGGGAATAGAAAATGTATTTGAAAAAATAACAACTGAACACTTCTCAAATTTTATAAAAAGGTATAAACCCACAGTTATGAGAATCTCAAGGAACCCCAAACAGATCTTGCATCCAATACTTGCTTTGTAACTGTGGGCAAGTTACTATGTTGTCTGAGGCCACATTTCCTCATCTGTTGTAATAACAAATCTTGTATGGCGCACCCTTGACATAAGTGATTCCACCTTAGAAAAAAAGTCCAGGTTGGCCGGTGCAGTGGCTCATGCCTGTAATCCCAGCACTTTGGGAGGCCGAGGTGGGTGGATTACCTGAGGTCAGGAGTTTGAGATCAGACTGGGCAACACGGTGAAATCCCGTCTCTACTAATAATACAAAATTAGCCGGGCGTGGTGACACATGCCTGTAATCCCAGCTACTTGGGAGGCTGAGGCAGGAGAATTGCTTGAACCTGGGAGGCGGAGGGTGCGGTAAGCCGAGATCGTGCCATTGCACTCTAGCCTGGGTGACAAGAATAAATCTCTGTCTCACCAAAAAAGAAAAAAAGGAAAAAAGTCCAGGTAACATTTCAAAACACATTAAGGCAACAGGGTCCAGATGTTCTCCTAATCAATAGAGACGAAACCCAACCAGATAAGGGCATCCCCCTTTACTATCAGTTCTCACCAGAGGACTCAAAGGCCATAAAGCGAGCAGAACTGTCATCTTGGCAGACCCTGTCTTGCTTTCACTCATGAGCAGCACCTGGCATTTGCCCCAGAAGATCCTGCCCAAATCAAGGAGACAATGTCTTGCTCTCCTTGCAAGACATTGACAACCATCCAGGTCATCCCAGGACACTCTAACTGTCCACGTCATTCTCCTTGGCCTGGTTCATTAACTCCTTTTCCTATCCCCTTTTCTCTTGCTGTTAAATGCTTCTCTGTTTCGTGTGAAATTTTAATCTACAACATTTATAGACTGATTAAGCATACTCTTATATATGGTTTGCAATATCGACTGACCTGTGGATTGGCTTGAGCCCATGTGCCCACAGCTCTGACTACTGAGTGAATGGGAGGTACTAAGGAGAACTGCCTGCTCGGGAACCCCATGATTGAAATAACATCAGTAAAAGTTGACCTAATCAAGGAAATCTTGTGATTTCCTTAAGTGATTACCTTAATCTACAAGGTAACCAAGTGGTTACCTTGATTAAGTTCACCTAATCAAGGTGACCTTGTGTTCACCTAATCAAGGTAACCTTGTCTGACCTTGTGGAAAGACACAAATGTGCATGGACTTGGTTATGTCTGACCTTGTGCTACTCACTACAAACTCCTATTAAGCACTAGTTCTGCTCCAGGAACTGTTCTTTTTTGTTTTATTTTGGGGGCAAGGTCTTGCTCTGCTGCCCAGGCTGAAGTGCAGTGGCATGATCACAGCTCACCGAAGCCTGAAACTCCTGGGCTCAAGTGCTTCTCCTGCCTCAGCCTCCGAGACTACAGTTGCATGCCACCGTGCCTGGCTAATTTAAGGTTTTGTTTGTTCGTTTTTGTAGAGATGGATATTGCTATCTTGCCCAGGCTGGTTTTGGACTCCTGGCCTCAAGCAAGCCTCCTGCCTTGGCCTCCCAAAGTGCTGGGATTCCAGGTGTGAGCCACTGCACCTGTTCACCAGCCGCTGTTCTAAAAGCTTTACAACAAAACCATGTGGGTGCTGTTACTGTCATCTTCATTTTGCATATGAGAAAAGTGAAGGATGAAGCATGGGAAGGTTAAGTAATTTGCTGAAGATTACACAGCTCAGAAGCCTGGTGGATCCAGGATTCAAATCAGAGCCCCAGCTCCTAGCCTCTGTACAGCTTCTAAACTCTATAAGATTAGGAAAATGATAGTGTTGAATTCATAGGCTTTTTGTGATGGTTAAACCTGGTAATCCATATGAAGGTGTTTACTTAGCAGAGTGTTTGTTCAAAACAAAAGACTGAAACTTCAAGTGGAGTTGGAATGGCTGGTGTGGGGAGGGGTGAGGCCTGTAAGGCCATGAATGAGAATTAACACCACTATTTAGCAGCCACAGGACAGAGCGCAGTCCTTTAGGCCCTTGGATTCGGTTGGATTTCTATTCCTTCCCACATCTCTACCTGCCCTTTCCCTGGGAAAGGAGGAAGTGAGCAATCAGTGAGCTTTTCTTCTCATTTCCACTTTACATAGACTGTGCCAGTTATGGTTGGGGAAAATGAGCTAGAAGATGACTGAAGGTTCGTTAGTGTTATTTGCTCTTTTTTTTGAGTCACCAAAATGTCATCCTTTCTGTTTTGTTTAAAGATATTGTCAAATGTCAAAAGATCACATATGGGCTGGTGACACGGCTCACATCTGTAATCCCAGCTCTTTGAGAGGCTGAGGCAGAAGGATCACTTCAGCCCAGGAGTTTGAGACCAGCCTGGACAACATGGCAAGACCTCATTTCTACAAAAAAATATAAAAGAAACACATATCACTCCTGTAATCCCAGCACTTTCGGAGGCCGAGGCGAGTGGGTCACCTGAGGTCAGGAGTTCAAGACGAGCCTGGCCAACATGGTGAAAACCTGTCTCTACTAAAAATACTAAAATTAGCTGGGCATGGTGGCGGGTGCCTGTAGTCCCAGCTACTCGGGAGGCTGAGGCAGGAGAATCACTTGAATCCAGGAGGTGGAAGTTGCGGTGAGCCAAGATTGTGCCATTGTACTCCAGCCTGAGCAACAAGAACAAAACTCGGTCTCAAAAAAAAAAAAAAAAAAAAGAAATACATATAGGCATGTTAAGTATAAACCAGATTACATTCAGTGTAATCTGATTTCTAATGTGTCCTTTGTTGCATTTTGAGAGATTTAATTGACTCTGAATTGGGCTCCTGGGGCCTGAGGCTGAGCTCTGGTCAACACTGCCACATGGGCATTTTCTGTCCAGACCTATCTCTGGGACCAAGTATTAGAGAAAAACAAGCAGTTTCTTAAAGCTGTAGACATTCTATGATAAGGCAGAATTATTTTCTTTTTATTTTATTTAATTTTATTTATTATTTTTATTTTAGTATTCTTATTTTTTGAGACAGTCTCACTCTGGCTCCCAGGCTGGGTGCAGTGGGGCAATCTCGGCTCACTGTAACCTCCACCTTCAGGGTTCCAGCGATTCTTCTGCCTCAGCCTCCTGAGTAGCTGGGATTACAGGTGCCCGCCACAACACTCGGCTAATTTTTATATTTTTTTAGTGGAGATGGGGTTTCACCATGTTGGAACCTGGCCTGGAACTCCTGACCTCAGGTGATCCGCCTGCCTCAGCCTCCCAAAGTGCTGGGATTACAGATGTGAGCCGCTGTGCCCAACCCCTTTTTTCTTATTATAAAAATAATACATGTTCCTTTAGGGCATTAGAAACTGTAGGCAAAGAAAGAGAAGGAAACAATTACAAGTAACCTGCTAGCACACATGAAATTTTGCTGTATATTTTTCCAGTGTTTTAAAAATGTCTATCTGGTAAAAATGGGGTCATACTTTTAAAAATGGATATATCACGGATGTCATCCTCAGCTGTTGCTTATTCTTCTGCAACATAAACTTTTGTGTAGTTCCATAATAAATATACAGTCAGGTTACATTTAATGCAAATTTGAATTACACAGCTTGAAATAGTAGGATATAAAATATTAATGAAATCCAACTTTATGGGCAAAATTTCATAAAATGTGAATCCTGCCTTGCATTTATTTTCTGTAGGAAATTTAATCTTGCATAATGTGAGGTATTTTATTATGAGAGGTGTTCAGCAATTCAATCCTTTGCATAAAATATGGCTGCCCTGTCCCATCATTTATTTAGCCAGGTCCCTGTTTATGGTCACTTAATACTGCAATGAGCCTCTTTGAAGATAAATCTTTGCACATGTCCCATGATGATGTCTTTAGGAAAAATCCTTTGATGTGTAATTGCTGGGTCAAGGCTTTTAATGCATATTATCAAATCCCATCCTGGAAGGCGGTATGAACAGTTATGTAACAAACATTTCCATAGAGCTTACTATAGGACAGGCACTATTCTAAGAATTTTGCATCCTCATAATAATGGTATGCAATAGATGCTGCTATCATTACCATCATCCCTGTTTCATGGATGAGGAAGCTGAGGTCGCCTCAGAGACTCAGGTCACAGAACTAGTAGGTGTTAACGCTGGCTTCTGGGTCCTGGTTCCTAAACAGTGGAGTGTGGTATTTCCCTAACATCCTCAGCATCAGAGTACAAGGTGATTTATTTCCCTATACCCTTGCCCATGAGTAATATGTATCTGCTCAAAGGGATTGTGACTACATTATTATACTCGAGAAATCAGTTAACCAAATGGTGATTTCTGAGCACTGGCACTATGAGAGATAGAGAAGAAGTTCTAATCTATGGCTTCCAGTGAGTTACTATTTGATGTTGATTTTTTTCCCTCAAGAAACCGCATTGTTATGAATTGCATGCTTGTGTCTTCCCAAAATTAATATGTTGAAACCGTTATCCTTAATGTGATGGTATGTGGAGAAAGGGCCTTTGGGAGGTGATTAGATATGAAGTTGGAGTCCTTATAAGATTAATGAAGTTATAAAAAGAGACAGGAGAGCTTTCTCTCTCTCTCTCTCTCTCTCTGATCATATGAAGGTATAATGGGAAGTGGCCTTCTGCAAATCAGAAGGAGAGCCCTCGCCAGACACAGGATCAGCCCATGCCTTGATCTTGAACTTCCCAGCCTCCAGAACTATGAGAAACAAATGCTTGTTGTTTAAGCCACCCAGTCTATGGTATCTTGTTATAACAGCTCAAAATTACCAAGGCACCATCAAAGTAATATTTTCTGATGCTTCCTCCCGGCAGAAGAGTCCCTCATTTTTGGTCTTCATGTAACAGATGTTTTGGGGGTTCACTGGTTCTCTCAAAGGCTCTGCTCACAGCCCCAGGATTTTAGGAAACTCTCTTAAGCTATGTGGCATACTTTCTCTGCTGTCTGCTACAGATGCTGGCTCCATGCCTTACGGTCTCTGCAGCTTGCCTTAGCCCCTGACCCAGTGCTGGCTTTATTCATTCACTGCAGTGAGCTTTCATGCTGAGAGAATAACAAAGAGGCATGAGATTCTGTGGCTTTTAACCTGAGATGGGGAGCTGTGTTTAGTTACTTTTCTTGAGCTCACCCGTAACATGACTAATTCTTTTCCAAGACCTCTAGATCCTTGTCTTAGTGTAAAACTGCTAAGCGGCCATAACAAAAGTATCCAACAATACATGGCTTAAAGAACAAAGTGCTTTTTTCCCTCTCATGTAACAGTGCTGAGGTTAGCAGTTGAGATCATTGAGGTGGCTCTAATCCACATAGTCTTTCAGGGACCCAGGTCCTTTCATCGTGTTGCTTTGCTCTATACCAGTGCATTAACATCATCTGCATGGTGAGTGTTCCAACCAGTGGGAAAGAGAAAGAACATGGAGGAGTCACGCCCACTGCATAGGCCTAGACACACACCACTTCCACTTGAATCCCTTTGGCAAGAACTAAATCACTAAACACCTAACTGCAAGGGATGCTGGGAATTGTAGTTCACCTCCATACCTAGAAAGAAGAGAATGGATTTAAGGGGAGGGCCAGTGGTATCCAAAAGACCCTCCAAGAAGGGAATAAATCTAGCTGGGTTTCTGTTTATGCATAGCTAGGTTATTATTATCTTTATTGCCCCTCTTCCTATACCATATCAATGGGTGAATTTAAGACTAAGATATATAGAGGCCAGGCATGGTGGCTCAAATTTGTAATCCCAGGCTACTTGGGAGGCCGAGTCAGGAGAATCACTTGAACTTGGGAAGCGGAGGTTGCAGTGAGCTGAGATCCCTCCACTGCACTGCAGCCTGGAGGCAAGACGCTGTCAAAAAAAAAAAAAAAAAAAAGAATAAGATACAGAGGCATTTGACATTTATTGAGTGTTAGTACACCAGCCTCATGGGCTCTGGAACCTTGCTCTTAAAAACATGTGCCAGGGTGGACCATGAGGTCAAGAGATCGAGACCATCCTGGCCAACATGGTGAAACCCCATCTGTACTAAAAATACAAAAATTAGCTGGGTGTGGTGGCACATGCCTGTAGTTCCAGCTACTCGGCAGGCTGAGGCAGGAGAATTGCTTGAACCTGGGAGGTGGAGGTTACAGTGAGCCGAGATGGCGCCGTGAGCTGAGATGGCGCCGTGAGCTGAGATGGCACCACTACACTCCAGCCTGGTGACAGAGCGAGACTTTGTCTGAAAAAAAAAACAAAACAAAGACAAACAAAAAAACGCATGTGTCAACCTTGTTATTGGCTCTACCTGACCCCAAAATGAGCTCATAGTTTGATGTTAAAGCAGAATATGCAGACTTTGTAGACAGAAAAATTCTGAGTGAGAATCACAGCTCCATCATTTATCTCCCTTCTGTGTGACTTTGGACATGTTACCTAAACTCTCTGAGTTTTAGTTTATTGTGAGGATTATATAAGCATGTAGAATGATTAAGAGCCAGGGCTTTGGCATCCAAGATGATTGGTTGCAAATCCTGGCTTTTGTGACACTAGACAATCCTCTTAATTTATATGAGTACCAGGTTTCCTGTAGAATGGGGTAATACCCTACCTCTTACTGGGTTGTGCAAATGATGTATGTCCTAAGCACTTAGGTCAGTATTGGCTCACAGTACTGAGAAGTTAATCTACATTCAGCCTCAAGTAGTGTGACCATCCTTTCTCACTGCCTTCTCCCATAGGTTGGCTTCATCCTTAGGCTGCCTCTACAGTGGAAACAAGATGGTGGCTACATATTCAGAAGAAGAGTGACATTTCTTCCACGCACCCCCTTGAAGCTCATTGGCTCTAACTGGTTATGTGTGAATCTTTAAACTGTGGCTTGGGGGATTAGACTGATTAGCTGATTGGCTTCAGGGAGTTGATACCCATTCCTGGAGTTAGGGATGGGGTCATTCCCAATCAATTATATGGCAGACATTTGGGGGAGGGATGTTCCTCCAAAGGGAAACTGGCTTGTAATTACCCGAAAGGCAGCCAAAACAACAGATGTCCACTACAGAGAATGTGTTTGAAGGATGAGTTAATTGGACCTAATTATGGCCCAATTTTTATTTGTTTTTTTTGAAATGATGAGTTGATTCTTTCTGATGATAGATGAGCTAATCACCATTTCTGGTAGTTTTCGTTCATATCCCACTTAGTTGACTCCTAGAGTTTTCTTTTATTGCTTTGCCCATACCAATGAATGCTTTCTCCCCCATTACATCTTCAGTGTCTCACCCAAAACTGAGCTCATAGTTTCAAGTCAAAGCAGAATACAGGAGCTGTGATTCTCATTCAGAGTGTTTTTTTGTCTCCAAAGCCTAAAGACACTCCAAAGAGTCAGTGTCTTTCTGACCTGTAGGTTCATGTTACACGTGCAGACAGAACTTGTATGTGGTGATCAGACACCCCCAAACAAATGCATTGAAGGGGAATCTAGTTGGAGTCTATTTATTTATTTCGAGACAGAGTCTCACTCTGTCACCCAGGCTGGAGTGCAGTGGTGTGATCTCGGCTCACTGCAATCCTCACCTCCCAAGTTAAAGCAATTCTCGTGCCTCAGCCTCCCGAGTAGCTGGAATTACAGGCTTGTGCCACCGCACCACTAAAAATACTAATTTTTGTATTTTTAGCAGAGATGGGGTTTCACCGTGTTGGCCAGGCTGGTGCTGAACTCCTGATCTCAAGTGATCCGCCACCCTTGGCCTTCCAAAGTGCTGGGATTACAGGCATGAGCCATTACACCTGGCCTGCATATTTTTGAACTTGTAGTATTTGTCTTTGAAATAGCAGTGAGCTTTTTGATTCCAAAGTTTTTGATATAAGTGCATGTGTGTGTGTGTCTGTGGGTGAAAGAGAGAGAGAGAGATTGGGAGAGAGAGAGAGAGAGATTGGGAGAGAAAGAGAGAGAGAGAGAGGAAGGACAAGGGTCAGGTAAGTGTGTCCTGTCTCCCTCCCTCTGGATCAAAACTCCTGCTGGGTGGGGTGAGAATGTGTAGTAGCAAAAACTAGAGGCATATGGTGGAATCCTCAAGCAGTGGGGTATGGGCCCCAGTCCCCATTTGAGACTCTGGGATGCAAATGAGTCATTGGAAGCCCTGCACCAGCACAGAGTGGCTGCATTAGAGGAACATTGGTGGTGTCGTGTGTTTATGTAGAGAGGGCTTCCACTGGTGCCTTGGGTCTCTGTCAATTCCTGAGTGCCTGGGAATACCTCCAGCACTCCCCTCCACCATTACCAAGAGAGACAAAGAAAGTAATTGAATGTACTAGCTGTCTTTTTATTTTTTATTTTTATTTTTATTTTTTTAGAGACAGGATCTTGCTCTGTCACCCAGGCTGAAGTACCGTGGTGTGATAACAGCTCACTGCAGCCTCGACCTTCAGAGCTTAGGTGATCCTCCTGCCACAGCCTCCTGAGTAGCTGGGACTACAGGCATGTGCCACCGTGCTCAGCTAGTTTAAAAAATATTTTTTGTGGCCAGATGTGGTGGCTCATGCCTATAATCCCAGCACTTTGGGAGGCCGAGACGGGCGGTTCGCCTGAGTTCGGGAGTTAGAGACCAGCCTGACCAACATGGAGAAACCCATCTCTACTAAAAACACAAAATTAGCCAAGCGTGGTGGTGCATGCCTGTAATTCCAGCTACTCGGGAAGCTGAGGCAGAGAATCGTTTGAACCCGGGAGGCGGAGGTTGCAGTGAGCCGAGACTGCACCATTGCACTCCAGCCTGGGTAACAAGAGCGAAACTCTGTCTCAATATATATATATATGTATTTTTGTGGAGACAAGGACTTACTATGTTGCCCAGGCTGTTCTCGAATGCCTGGCTTCAAGCACTCCTCCCACCTTGGCATCCCAATGTGTTGGGATTACAGGTGTGAGCCACTGCACCCAACCTGTCTTTTTATTATAGGGTCAACATAGGACTGTGTAGCCAAGAGCTACAGGATGGATTGCTGAGGCCAGGGAGATTGAAAGGAAGTCACAGCCCAATCTCAGAGGGATCCACGGAGCCAGTGAAAGCTAAGGCGGGACTTACCCAACAGAGGGTCCTGGCCCAGTCACCCAGTGGCACAACCCAACTGGGAGATCTGAGCATCTACCAACTGTGGCCACCAGTGAGATGGTGTCATTGTTTGGGGTAAATACCGGGGGTTTGTTGTCTCATGCCAAGGAAATCGAGTTTGCGGACACAAGAATTGGGTTTACGAGCAGAGGTTTAATAGGCAAAAGAAAGAGAAAGGGTAACAGTAGGAGAGAGAGGAGTGCACCAGTGGGACTTCTGACCCACGATGGAGTGCATTGGATTTTATAGACAGGCTTGAGGAGGCAGTGTCTGATTGACACAGGGCCCACAGATTGGTTGGACCAGGTGTGAGTTTTACATAGCGTGTGGGGAAGCTGGCCATGCCACCCTAATCTTATTATGCAAATAGGCTTTCCACTTGGCCGGCACCATGTTGTCTGCTGCCTAATGCACATGTGGTTGGAAAGGGAAAGGGAAGATGCAGCTGCCATTTTGAACATGCCTAGTCCCAGGTAGCCTTTTCCTATTGACACAGCTGCCGCATTCACCCGTGCAAGCTTCTGTGTCTGCAGCTCAATTTTACAGGCTGCTGTTTGTTAGAAAAGAAATGATTCAGGGGCTGCTTTTCATTAAAAGGAAACCTTACTGAGGACTTCCTTACCCTCACTGTCTGCCTAAATAATTTCTTCTTTACTTCTATATCACCAGCATCAGAGGCCAGCAGAAGTCTCAGTGATTGGGCAGGACAAAAGACATTTCTGCAGAGAATACTGAAGGTCCAGGAGACAGCACAGTGGGGCATATGTGGGCCCCTGCCCCATCATTAGGAGGAAGTGTAGGCTTTTCTGAGGACCTGGGTGCCATACCATCTTGAGACAGAGAATGAGGAACCAACTCTTGACAAGAGAGAGATGGCCCTGGTAGAGAATTTGAACCTTGAATTGGATTGAATATTTATCCAAAAGAAATTGAACCAGCACTAGAGAGACTGTTTTGAACTAGAAGTAACCAAGTTACCTTAACTAGAAGTTAGGATTTTTCCACCCCTGACATCAGTGGGACAAGGGCACATGAGCAAGATATTTACGGACAAAGAAGAAAGTTCATGTTTTGTACACCTGCTTTGTAGTATGTTGTAGATACCGTTGGTTCCCCTGATTTCAGGTGTTCTCGTTCTTTGTGTACAGTCACTTGCTCAGGGAAAATGGCCCTCTCCTGCATGACTCAGAAGCACATACTGATTATTCTAAACTGGTCTTCATGCCCCGTTCCCTTGTCAGTGATGTAGTTAGGCAAAGGATTATGTAACAATTCTGGCTATGAGACATTGGAACTTCTACTGTGGGGCATCTGGGAAGATTTTGCTCATTGAAAAGAAGAGACGCAGGGTGTGGAGACTCATGCCTGTAATCCGAGCCCTTGGGAGGCCCAGGAGGGAGGGTCACCTGAGTCCAAGAGCTCAAGGCCAGTTCGAGCAACATACCAAGGCTGCAATAAACAAACAAACAAACAAACATTAGCTGGGCACGGTAGTGCACACCTGTAGTCCCAGCTACTCAGGAGGCTGAAATGGGAGGATTGCTTGAGCCCAGGAGTTTGAGGCTGCAGTGAGCTATGATTGCACCACTGCACTTCAGCCTGGGCAACAGAGCGAGATCCTGTCTCTATAAAAAAATTTTTTAAAAAAGAAGAAAAGACAAGAAGAGACACACGTGGAAGAAACAGTCTCTATTCTGATGCAAGTAATGACTGGAACTGTGGCAGACGGGTGGAACCATGAGAGGAGTTAACTGAGGGCTATCAGGGAAACTAGAAGAAACCTGGGTCCTTGAGGAGGCAGACTACTAAATGGACCATCGTCCCTTCACCCTTTTTGTTATGTGAGATAATAAACTCTCTAATTTAAATCTACTTGAGATGAATATCTGATACTTGTAGCCAAAATCATCCTTAATGGGACAGAGTGTGGGTAAATTATCAACCTTGCTAGCCTTGCCTCATAATTTTTGAATTCATTTTTATCTTTTAATTTTGTTTATTTTTTTATTTTTAAAGTAGAGACAGGATCTCGTTATGTTGCTCAGGCTGGTCTCGAATCCCTGGCCTCAAGGGATCCTCCTGCCTCAGCTTCCTAAAGTGCTGAGATTACAGGTATGAGCCACTATGCCAGGCCATTGCTTTACCATTGTATCCATGTGATTGCAAAAAAGAAAATCGTGCTAATAGTCATTAACTTTGAAAGACACTTGGAATTTCTTCCTTCAAGCGAGCTTTATTCCCAAACTGTTGAACCCTCTGGGTTTGACAGCAGGATCTACTTCACATGGTAGCATCTCCTTCTATTTGCCTTCAAGACATTTCCTAAGGGAAGAGATGAAGACACACTTGTAACGTGAACAAAAGAATCCTTTTTCCTTTTAAAAATGTATGATTAAAATGTAAAATATATATATATTTAAATGTAAAATATGTATATATTTAAATGTAAAATATATATATATTTAAATGTAAAATATATATATTTAAATGTAAAATATATATATTTAAATGTAAAATATATATATTTAAATGTAATATATATTTAAATGTAAAATATATATATTTAAATGTAAAATATCTATATATTTAAATGTAAAATATCTATCTATATATATATATATCTTCTAGAGTTGCCTGGAAAGTGAGCTGAGAGCAGTTAAACATCAAACCCACTGCTGCTTTCCAGCTTTAACCAGAATCACCATTGTCTTTCCCTATGAAAGAAAGGAAATCTTAGAACTTAAAAGGATTTCAAGAAGAACTGAATTTTAACCACTGAGATGACCAGAGATGTAAGGCTCACACTGACTGAAGCAGTATAATTTGGCTGTCTTTTTAACATTCAGAATTCTCTCTGACTCTCCAAAATTGCATCTACTTTGATGAGCTTATTTTTTTCCTCAACCAGATTACATTTCTTGGAGTTCACCTGATACATCATGCCTACTTACTTTTTTTTTTAGATGGAGTCTTGCTCTGTCACCCAGGCTGGAGTGCAGTGGTGCAGTCTCGGCTCATTGCAACCTCTGCCTCCCAGGTTCAAGTGATTCTCCTGCCTCAGCCCCCCAAGTAGCTGGGATTACAGGTGTGTGCCACCACGCCCAGCTAATTTTTGTATTTTTAGTAGAGACGGGGTTTCGCCATGTTGGTCAGGCTGGTCTCGAACTCCTGACCTCAAGTGACCCACCCGCCTTGGCCTCCCAAAGCGCTGGGATTACAGGGGTAAGCCACCATGTCCAGCTCTGCCTACTTACTTTGAACAAATTATTTCAGGCTAATTTACTAGCTGGAGAGAAAGAGGGAGGGAAGCAGGGAGGAAGCAAAGATAGGGGGAGAGAAAGAGAGGGAGAGAGAGAGGAAGAGGGAGAGGGAGAGGAGAGAGAGAGAAAGAATGAATTGTGTTCTCCCAAAATTAGTATGTTGAAGTCTTAATATCCCAGTACCTCAGTCTATGATTGTATCTGTAGATAGGGCTTTTGAAAAGGTGATTATGTTTAAATGAGGCCATTGGGGTGGGCCCTAATCCAATCCAACTGTTGTCATTGTAAGAAGAAGGAACACACAGATACCAGGCATGTGCATGCCCAGACAGACAACTATGTGAAGAGACAACAATAGGTCAGCCATCTGCAAGCTGAGGAGAGAGGCCTCAGAGGAAACCAACCCTGCTGGCACCTTGATCTTGGAGTTCCAGCCTCCAGAAATGTGAGAAAATGTATTCCTGTTGTTGAAGCCATTTCTGTTGTTCTGTGGCATTTTGTTATGGCAGCCCTAGCAAACTAATATGATAATTAACTCTTCCAAGTGCTGTTTCCATTACAAAGTATCCCAGAATTTTATATTGGTGAATCTGTGTTCCTCAGGCCATGTCTTCCCTGTTGGAAATGCTGTTATTATGTCCCAAGGTGACTTCAAGGAGTGGGTTAGAGGCTGAGACAGAGGGTGTGAGATCGTCACTACTGTAACCTTGCTTTGTTCAGTATGAACATGCTGAGATATTCTCTGTTTTGTATTGGGAGATCGGGAAAGGATTTATTGAAAAAATGTTTCCATTAGCAAATGAAGTTTGAAGGCAACTACCATCTACAGGAGCAAACAAATGCATAAAATTCAAATATTTTGTCCCAACCTCAGTGTCATGAGGGTCTCTTATACAGAATAGTAGATGAGAATAAAATTTGAATTAATAATACTGGAATAGAGTAGTCATTAGGCAGTGTAACAAACCTCAAATATTCAGTGGTTTAACACTATAGATGTTTATTTATCACTCATTCAATGTATGTGTTCCTTGTTAGCAGTAGTTTTCCTTGTAGTCATTCAGGAATCCAGGCATATTAGTTATCTATTTCTGTGTACCCCATAAAAACCATTTATTATTGCACACTTTCAGAGGGTCAGTAATTTGGGAGTGGCTTAGCTGGGGTGTTCTGACCAGAGTCTCTCTTGAGGTTGTAGTCAAGATGTTGGCTAGGGTTGCCATCATCTGAAAGCTTGACTGGAACTGTATCCACTTTCAAGATGGCACACTTACTTGGCTGTTGGCAGGAAGCCTCAATAACTTATCATGTGGTCTTCTCCACAGTGCTGCTTGGGCATCCACACAACATGGCGCTAGCTTCCCCCAGAGTGAGTAATCCAGAACGAAGAAGACAGAAACCACAATATCCTTTATGAACTGGCCTTATAAGTAATATTTTGTCATTTCCATAAAGTCCTATTGGTTACACAAGACTGCCCTATTCAATATAAGAGTGACAACACATGGGGATAAATACTTGGAGGTGTAAATCATTGGGAACCATCCTGGAAGTTGCCTACAATACTAGGATCTATGGCTACAATTCCCTGGGTCTTGGCTTCAAGACAGACAAAAGGGAAAGAACATGAAACAGCCCCATGTGGTTTTTTTTTTTTTTAATGGACAAGAGTAAGAAATGGTGAACATTTCTTCTACTCTTATTCTACAGTTAGAATTTGGTCACATAATGTATCTAACTATGAAGGTAGCTAGGTAATATCATCTCTTGTTGGGAGGGTAGCTGGGAATACCTCTATACAATGGAAGGAAGAGCATGAACTTTTGGTGGAGAGATAATGCTCTCTGCCATGATAAAATGAAAAAAATAACATATGCAGAATGGTCAACATAACAGCATGAAGCAAATGCACGATGAATGATAATCATAATATAGTGCTCTTTTGATAATCTAGTGCATACCCAGAACCTGGGAGGTATTTGGTTTTAATACATGTTTGTTGTATGAATACGTGAGTTAAGGTAATGGATGCAAAAATGGTATAAATAGGAGGAATTATAATTGATATTTCTTGAGTTAGCATGTTTCATTGGCTATCTTTATGGAGGTCCAGACCCTCCTCCGAAGGTGGATATTACTGTTCTGATTTCAGTTGGTCAAATAGAGACCAAGAGACTTTAGGCAACTTGTTTTAGATTTGGCACTGAATGGCGGGAAAGTGCAGATTTTCTGAGTACTATGTCTGGGCTCTTTGCTATAGGCACTATTGATTTGAATGGATAAGAACAGAAAAGTCCTTTGCTCAGAGGAGAATCAGGGCCACTGTATCAGTCAGGGTCCAATCAAGAGGCAGAAACTATACCAGTTATTTCATTTCATTTATTTATTAATTATTATTTTTTAGAGATGTGGTCTTGCTATGTTGCTCAGGCTGTTCTCGAACTCCTGGGCTCAAGCAATCCACCTGCCTCAACCTCCCAAACTGCTGGGATTACAGGTGTGAGCCACTGTGCCTGGCCCCGTACCAGTTATTTTAACAGAGAGAATTTAGTATGGCCCAGGTGCAGTGGTTCATGCCTGTAATCCCAGCACTTTGTGAGGCTGAGCGGGGAGGATCACTTGGACCCAGGAGTTTGAGACCAGCCTGGGCAACATATTGAGACTCCACTTAAGAAAAAGAATTTAATATGAAGAATTTTTTTCTTTTCTTTTTTTTTTTTTTTTGAGATGGAGTCTCACTCTGTTGCCCAGGCTGGAGTGCAGTGGCTTGATCCCAGCTCACCGCAACATCCGCCTCCTGGAATCAAGCACCTCTCCCGCCTCAGCCTCCCGAGCAGCTGGGATTACAGGCACTCGCTAACACGCCTGGCTAATTTTTGTATTTTAGTAGAGGCAGGGTTTCACCATGTTGACCAGGCTGGTCTCAAACTGTGTTGACCAGGCTGGTCTCAAACTGCTGACCTCAAGTGATCCCCTGTCCTTGGGCTCCCAAAGTGCTGGGATTATAGGCATGAGCCACCACGCCTGGCCGAGAATTGTTAACTAGGAATCAAGTTGATAACCAGGCAACTAAAAAGGAAACAAAACAAAACAAAACAAAACAAAACCAACCCAACAACAATATTAATGTATCACAGAAGAAGCAACTGAAGGAAACAGCTATACTCAGAGGTCTGGGGGAACAATGAGAAAAGGTTGGCATTAACATTTAGAATCAACCAGGTGCAGTGGCTCATACCTGTAATCCCAGAGACTCAGGAGACCAAGGTGGGAGGATTGCTTGAAGCTGGGAGTTTGAGACTAGACTGGGTAACATAGTGAGACCCTGTCTCTACAAAACATAATAAAATTGGCCAGGTGGAGTGGCATTCACCTGTGGTCCCAGCTACTCGGGAGGTTGAGGTAGGAGGATCACTAGAGCCCAGTTACAGTGAGTATGACTGCGCCACTACTCTCCAGCCTGGGAGACAGAGTGAGACCCTGTCTCAAACAAACAAACAAACAAACAAACAAACCAAAAAATCACTAGAATAATAGGAGAAAAGTGCCCTGCAAACTGAAACTCAGATCTCTAAGGAGGGACGGGGGTTGGAGTCTTTGAGGGGTGCAATTAGACTGGTTCTGCCAGTGTTAGGAAAACTGCAAACTGGATTGAGACGCTGCTATGGGAAGGAACTGCCATTGCAGGAGAAAGGAAGCCTTGCTAGGAGAGTGTTCACAGGAACAGAAAGAGGAAGTTCCTTCTTCCTCCAGCCTTGCAGTTCCCTCTAACTCCCCCACGGGTAGAACCTCACAGGAAGCAGCTGGAACAGCAGAAATATGCTTTTCCCAATTTCAACTCTTGTATCACAAAGCAGAATACAGAAGGTTGGGTTTGGAGTTGAGAGATAACAACTAAATAATAGCTGGCACAAGGCCCACCTGATCAGAAATTAATCTCACCTCCTTGGGGATAAGGGCTTTGGGTGGGAGGAAAGGAGGCTCTTGAACTCATGGGCATTGGGCACGTGACTAGTTGTCTTAGAGAAAATGTGCCACCCTGCAGGGCCGCCTGAAAGCTTGTACAAGTGCCTGAGGAAAGCCAGATTTGGCAGGCTGCAACCACGGTGGTGACAGCTGAAGGAGAATTACAGCAGCAGCAGTTAAGTAGAAGATGTTCACACTTCCTCGCTCTGCATCTTTCTTCCTGGAGCCCAACACCTCGGAGGAGAATGGGAAACCCAGAAGAGGGAGTGGGAAGTAGGGTTGCCACATAAAATATAGGACTCTCAGTTACATTTGAATTTCAGATAAGCAGCAGATTATTTCTTAGTATAAGTATGTGCCAGTATGTGTGTGTATGTGCACACGTATGTGCACATGTATGCATGCATCAGCTAGATTCTGCAACCATCAAAGAAATAGACAAAGGTCCTTTTGACCAGTGGTCAAACTGAGCTATGAGGAGAAGATCTTGAAATTGCATGTGATATTGAAGCTTTAAACTTACTGAGTTGCATGTGTTAGGCTTTTAAATACCCTAATGGGACTAAAAAACTATGTTTCTAAGAGAGAGGAATATTTGGGAGTACAGTCGACCCTTGAACAATGCAAGGCTTAGAGGCATTGTCGAAAATCCACATGTAACTTTTGACTCCACAAACATTTAACTATTTTTCTTTTCTTTTCTTTTTCTTTTTTTTTTTTTTTTTTGAGATGGAGTCTCACTCTGTCGCCCAGGCTGGAGTGCAGTGGGGTGATCTCAGCTCACTGCAACCTTCACCTCCCAGGTTCAAGCAATTCTCAAGCCTCAGCCTCCTGAGTAGCTGGGATTACAGGTGTGCACCAAGATGCCTGGCTAATTTTTGTATTTTTAGTAGAGATGGGGTTTCACCATGCTGGCCAGGCTGGTCTTGGACTCCTGACCTCACGTGATCTGCCCACCTTGGCCTCCCAAAGTGCTGGGATTACAGGCATGAGCCACGGCATCTGCCCCAAAACTGAACTATTAGTAGCCTACTGGTGACTGGAAGCCTTACTGATAACATAGTCAATTAACACATGTTTTGTGTTATATGTATTATATACTATATTCTTACAATAAAGCAAGCTAGAGAAAATAGAATATTAAAAAAATCATAAGGGAAATATATTTAGGATTCTTTTTTTTTTTTCTTTTTTTTGAGATGGAGTCTTGCTGTGTCACCCAGGCTGGAATGCACTGGTCAGCCTTCCAACGTGCTGAGATTACAGGCGTGAGCCACTATGCCCGGCCATATTTACTATTCATTAAGTGGAAGTGGATCATCATAGATGACTTCATCCTCATCCTCTTCACACTGAATAGGGTGAAGAGGAGGAGGAAGAGGAGGGGTTGGTCTCACTGTCTCAAGGGTGGCAGAGGCAGAAGAATATCCACGTAGAAGTGGACCCAAGCAGTTCAAATCCATGCTGTTCAGGGGTCAACTGGGTCAACTGTGTAGTTAAAGGTAGTGAGTAGTTGGAGAAAAATGAAACTGCTTTCGTGTTTATACCTTCACTGAGTTCAGACCTCGTAATAAACTGGGTATCTGTATGTGTGACAAACAAGAGAGGAGATGTGTGTGCAGGGTGTTCAAGGGGCTTTTGCTTCTTTGCTTGTGATCACAAATAGGGCTTTAATTCTTGGACTTGAAGAGCTGCAGGAGCCATTGAAAGGATACATGGAGCTGGTTGAATACCACATTATCATTTAGCAAGTGATATTTAGCTCTATTCCTGTGGATGAACCCTGATTAGGATCTTAAGTTTGTATGTTGTTGGAGATTATTCTTGTTTGTCTTGGAAATGAACATTCATTCATTCATTCTGGTGCCTAGCATAGACAATAAATCACAATTCAAATAATGAAAAATTATATATTTATTTATTAAGCATCTACTGCATGTAGGTTCTGTGTTAGATGCACAAAAATGAATACTATAAAATCCTTTACTAAAACACCATTCCTGTCTTTGAGTGGAAAATGTAGCAGCTACGGGAATTAAGTTATAAGGAAGCATGTGTGGTTACCTACTTGACGGAGACAGAATCCACATTATCAGGTGTGGTCAGATGAGGGATTCTCTGCCTGGAGAAGCTGTCACGGACAAGGTAGGATTTAATTTAGGTTGTAAAAGAATACCAGGATTTAGGGACTCCTAAAGACAGAGACTGTATATCCCTCATCAGATCAGCCATTCTTTTCTTTTTTTTTTTTTTTTTTTTGAGACAGTTTCGCTCTTATTGCCCAGGCTTGAGTGCAATGGTGCGATCTCGGCTCACTGCAACCTCCACCTCCTGGGTTCAAGCGATTCTTCTGCCTCAGCCTCCCGAGTAACTGGACTACAGGCGCCTGCTACCACACCCAGCTAATTTTTTGTATGTTTAGTAGAGGTGGGGTTTCACTATGTTGGCCAGGCTGGTCTCGAACTCCTGACCTCAGACAATCCCCCCGCCTCGGCCTCCCAAAGTGCTGGGATTACAGGCGTGAGCCACCGTGCCCAGCCAACCAGATCAGCCATTCTAAGGCCAAGAGTTGCATTACTCTTTTCTCTGTTTCTTGGAAACATGACTGGAGGACTTGCTGTAAAAAATATTAAGACTTATTATGATAAAGCTATGGTAATAACAAGGTGTAGTGTTAGAATGAGCCTGGGCAACATGGCAAAATCTTGTCTGTGAAAAATATCAAAAATTAGGTCAGGTGCGGTGGCTCATGCCTGTAATCCCAGCACTTTGGGAGTCTGAGGCAGGCAGATCACCTAAGGTCAGGAGTTCTAGACCAGCCTGGCCAACATGGTGAAATCCTGTCTCTACTAAAAATAAAAAAAAAATTAGCCAGGCATGGTGTCGCGTTTCTGTGGTCCCAGATATTTGGGAGGCTGAGGCAGGAGAATCACTTGAACCTGGGAAGTGGAGGTTGCAGTAAGCCGAGATCGTGCCATTGTGCTCCAGCCTGGGTGACAGAGAGAGACTTAATCGCAAAAAAAAAAAAAAAAAAAAAAAAAATTGGTTGATAAGCCTGGCCAACATGGTAAAACTCTGTGTCACTACTAAAAATACGACAATCAGCTGGGTGTGATGGCATGTGTCTGTAATCCCAGGTAACTGGGAGACTGAGGTGGGAGGATTGCTTGAGTCCAGGAGTTCGAGGCTGCAGTGAGCCGTGCACTCCAGTATGGGTGACAGAGGGAGACCCTGTCCCAAAATAAAAAATAAATAAATAAAAAAGCCCAGAAAAACAAAGACAAGTAGAGCAATATAGCAGAAAAGGAAGCCCAGAAACAGACTCAAAATATGGACAGTTGATTTATCACAGGAGGGACTCAGCAGAACTTTAAGAAAGGACAGTCTTTTTTGTAAATGGTATAGAGAAAATTGGATATCAATATGGAGAAGAAATAAAATTGGACACCTACATCATACTTACACAAAAATCTATTCCAGGAAGATAATAGACCTATTTTTTGGAAGGCAAAATAATAAAGTGTTTAGATGACAATATGAGAAAATGTCTTCCTGACCTCATGATACAGAAAGATTTCTTAAAGAATATACAAATCACCAATTATAAATGAAGAGGTCAATAAATTTGGCTATGTTCAAGTTAAGAACTTCTGCTTATTAAAAGAAATGATTAAGGGCCGGGCGTGGTGGCTCACACCTGTAATCCCAGCATTTTGGGAGGTCGAGGCGGGCAGATCACCTGAGGTTAGGAGTTCCAGACCAGCCTGGCCAACATGGTGAAACCCCGTCTCTACTAAAAATACAAACTTAGCTGGGTGTAGTGATGCATGCCTGTAATCCCAGCTGCTCGGGAGGCTGAGGCAGAAGAATTGCTTGAACCCGGGAGGCGGAGGTTGCAGTGAGCTGAGATCATGCCATGGCACTCCAGCCTGGGTGACAAGAGTGAAACTCCATCTCAAAAAAAAAAAATAATAATATATAAAAAAATACATGATTAAGAAAGTGAAATGGTCCCAGCACTTTGGGAAGCCAAGGCAGGAGGATAGCTTGAGGCCAGGAGTTCAAGACCAGCCCGGGCAACATAGTGAGACACTAATTAAAAAAAAAAAAAAGTGAAAAGGTAAGCCACATGGTGGAAAATGTTTGTAAAATACATGAACAATGGCTTTATATGCAGAATATAAAAAGTACTACCTAGGCTGGGCATGGTGCTATGTGCTTGTGGTCCCAGCTAATCAGGAGAGTGAGGCAGGAGGATCATTTGAGCCCAGGAGTTTGAACTGTAGTGCACCATGATCACACCTGTGATTAGCCACTGTACTTCAGCTTGAGCTTGGGCAATATAGCAGAACTTCATCTCCAGAAAAAAAAAGTATTCTTACAGGACAGGAGTGGTGGCTCATGCCTGTAATCCCAGCACTTTGGGAGGCCGAAGCAGGAGGATCACTTGAATTCAGCAGTTCAAGACCAGCCTAGGCAACATAGGAAGACCCCATCTCTACAAAAAATAAAACATTAGCCAGGAATGGTGCCTGCCTGTGGTCTCAGCTCCCTGGGAGGCTGAGGCAGGAGAAATGCTTGAGTGGAAGGTGGAGGCTGCTGTGAGCCATGATTGTGCCACTGCACTCCAGCCTGGGTGACAGAGCAAGGCCGGAGGCTGTAGTGAGCCATGATTGTGCCACTGCACTCCAGCCTGGGTGACAGAGCAAGGCTCTGTCTCAAAAAAAAAAAACAAAAAACAAAAGAAAAAAAAAACAACAAAACAAAAACCCCAAACACTCAAGCACTCATACAGCTCCACAGAAAAAATGACCAAAATACTTACAAAAGAAGAAATTCTGATGGCCAACACAAGTGAAAAGGTGCTCCACATATTAGTAATCAGCCAAAAGCAAACGAACACCACAATGAATGTGCTAGCCAGACTTCAGGATGGCTCCCAGTGATCCCTGCCACCTGGTATTCACACCCTCCCATATTGCACTACAGTTGGTTTGTGTGATCAACAGAATATGGCAGATGTGGTGGTATGTCACTCCTGAGTTGAGGTCATAAAAGAAACCACCTTGATTTCTCATTCTCTCTTTCTCTCTCTCACAGATCAGTTGCTCTGGGGGAAGCCAGCTGTCCTGTGACAAACAGCTCTCCACAGAGGATTATGGGGCATGTAACTGAGACCTCCAGCCAGCGGCCACATCAGTGAGTTTGGAAATAGGTCCTCTAGCCCAGTTGAGCCTTCAGAAGACGACATGAGGATTTGCTGCAGTTCTACCCAACATCTTGATTTCAAGCTCATGAGACAGCCTGAGCCCAAACCACCCAGCTAAGCCATTCCTAGATTCCTGACCCAAAGAAACTATGTGAGATCATGTGTCTGGTATTTTAAGCACTAAGTTCTGGGATAATTTGTTTTGAAGCAATAGTTAAGAAATACAATGAGATAACACTAAACGCAATGAGAGAGCACTAAACACTATACTTGGTGTAGATAAGGTCATGGAGCCACAGGAATGCTCATTTTGTGCTAGTGGAAAAGGAAATTGGAAAAACCATTTTGCAATGTATAACCAGGTGGCAATATCTACAGTTTTAAAGCTATGCCTATTATATGATCTCACAGTTCCACTTCTAGGTATATAGTGCATGATCCTGCGCACAGGAGACATGTACATGAATATGCATAGCAGGAATGTTTGTAGTAGCCTCAAATTGGAAACCATCCACATATCCATCAGTAATGGAATGGATAAATAAGTTTTGGTAGCAGTTGAGCCTTGAACAACATGAGTTTAAACTATGTGGGTCCACTTAATATGCACATTTTCTGGGTCCACTTATATGCAGATTTTCTTCTACCTCTGCCACCCCTGAGATGGTAAGACCATCTTCCTTGATCCACTTTCACAGTAAATATATTTTCTGTTTCTTATGATTTTCTTAATATCATTTTCTTTTCCCTAAGCTTACTTGATTGTAAGTGTACAGTATGTAATAAAGATAACATGCAAAATATGTGTTAATCAACTGTTTAGTGATCAGTTAATACTTCTGGTGAACAGTAGGCTGTAAGTAGTTAAGTTTTGGGGAAGTCAAAAGCATATGCAGATATTTGACTGTGTGGGGTGTTGGTATCCCTAACCTCGTGCATTGTTCAAGGGTCAATTGTATTTGTACAACAAAATGTTATACAGCAAGGGTTGGAAGACTTGTTCTGTTAAGGGCCAGAGAGTCAATATTTTAGGCTTTAAGGGCTGTACAGTCTCTGTCATACCTAGTCAACTCTGACTAGCAGCCACAGAGAATAGGGAAATGAATAAGCATGGCTACATTTCAATTATAATTTATTTACAAAACAGATGGGGAACTGGATTTGGCCCAGGGGCCACAGTTTTCTGACCATTACTCTATAATATTGAGAGTAAAAGGGGCCAGGTGCAGTGGCTCACATCTGTGATCCCAGCACTTTGGGAGGCTGAGGCAGGAAGACTGCTTGAGGCCAGTAGATCAAGACCAGTCTGGGCAACATGGCGAGACCCCATGATATGGTTTGGATGTGTGTCCCTCCTCAAACCTCATGTCAAATTGTAATTCCCAGTGTTGGAGGAGAGGCCTGGTGGGAGATGATTGGATCATGGGGACAGGCTTTCCCCTTGCTGTTCTTGTGATAGTGAGTTCTCATGAGATCTGGTTGTTTAAAAGTGTGTGGCACCTCCCCCTTCTCTCTCTTCTTCCTGCTCTGGCCACATAAGACAAGCCTACTTCCACTTCACCTTCTGCCATGATTGTAAGTTTCCTGAGGCTTCCCCCACCATGCTTCCTGTAGAGCCTACAGAACCATGAGCCAATAAACCTCTTTTCTTTATAAATTACCCAGTCTCAGGTATTTCTTCATAGCAGTGTGAGAATGGACTAATATACCCCATCTCTACAAAAAAATTTAAAAAATTAGCCAGGTGTGGTGGTGTGTGCTTGTGGTCCCAGCTACTTGGGAGGCTGAGATGGGAGCCATGCTCAGGATTTTAGTCTGTTCTCACACTGCTAATAAAGATATACCTGAGACTGGGTAATTTATAAAGGAAAGAGGTTTGATGGACTCACAGTTCCACGTGGCTGAGGAGGCCTCACAATTATGGTAGAAGGCAAAGGAGGAGCAAAATCATGTCTTACAGGGCGGCAGGCAAGAGAGTGTGTGCCAGGAAACTCCCCTTTATAAAACCATCAGATCTCACGAGACTTATGCACTATCATGAGAACAGCACGAGAAAGATCTGCCTCCATGATTCAATTACCTCCCACAGGGTCCCTCCCACGACACACGGGAATTATGAGAGTTACAATTCAAGATGAGATTTGGGTGGGGACACAGCCAAACCATATCACTCAGGTTGGGTGACAGAGCAAGGCCCTGTCTCAAAAAAATAAATAAGTAAAATAATAAAAAAAGAGAGAATGAAAGAGCCCAGGTACAAACAAGAACACAGATAAGTCTTTGAAAAGTATTGAATGAAAGAAATCAGACATAAAATATGTACTCCTATTTATAAAAAGTTCAAAAGCATGAAAAATGAGATGATATTGTTGAGGGAGCATCTTGAGGAGGTGAAACTAGAAGGCAAAACAAGGAATTGAGTCTTTAAAATGCCAGGATTGTTGTTACTTTGGAGGGTAGGTAGGGGTGTGTAATTGAGAAGGGGTACCTAAGGGACTCATGGGGTGCTGGCAATAATCTTATTTATTAATCTGTTGGGGGTTTCACAGGTATTTATACAATCTGGTAAGTTGTATATTAGTGTTTTGTGTTCTTTTCTGTATTTGCATTCTATTTCTCAATAAATTGTAGAAGAAAAATGAATATTAAGAACCACGTACCATGCTATTATGTTCCATTAACTAACTGAGAAACATTTTTCTTTGGTTGACAAATATGAGTCTTTCTGCATCATTCTAATAAGCCAACTCATTGGGATTCATTCCTCGCTGTGCATCAGAATCTCCAGTGGAGTGTTTCTCCCTGCACAACACAGATGCCTGAGTCCATCCCCCTTCTAAGATTCTGATGCAGCAGGTCCAGCGTGGAGCCCAGACCTTGGCAATTGGCAGACATTTCCCAAGCAACGGTGATCTGCAGCCTCAGGCTTAAACCAGAGACCCTCCGGTTTAAACTATGCTCTTCTGTTGCAATTTCTGCGTAGTGTATTTCCCACAGTCATCCACTTCATTCCAACATTCACCCAAACTGACAACCTAAGCATTTTATTTTTAATTGCATTTGCCTCGAAGTTAGTTGTTCTTTGAGTAGAAGAGTCAGTTCTATTCAAGGTATTATCTCATCTGGCATTTATTCCAGCCTCCCATTCACTCGCTCCTAAACTGCAACACCTTGAAACTGCCTTGTAAATGCACTCATTGCCTTAAATGAAAGCAAGTGCACATTCTCAGCTTATAGCCCATCCCATCTCCCCTCCTTTCTCCCCAGTGTTGTGGCAGGCTTGCCACCCACCCTAGCGTAGATAAGTGCTTGTTTGTCCGTTGCCTTTGTTTCCAGGCTCTAAGTCACTTTCCTATCACGAGGAAACATTCCTTCCATCCTCTGGTGACTCATCTTTATCAGCCTTTCCTGGAGAACCTTATCAATAGCCTTTTGAACAACTACAGAAATTAAATCTATCCCTCTTATCCTCCCTCCTTGTTTACTGCTTCTGAACATCTCTAGCAATTGCAACATATTGCTGATTAACTTCCTCCTAGAGTAAGCACTGCATTTCCTCCCAATAGATATTTTAAAATGCTTAATAATTTGTTCATTTGAAGTTAATCTCTACTTCTTTACTGGCAACGTAACCATAAGTCTCTATTTGCTTTAAACAGTCCTGCTCTGGCCCCAGGAATCATTAACGGCACCTCCTTTTTTCTTTATTACAAGAAGTCACATTTGGGATGATGAATTTTTTTCTTTTTTTCTTTTTTTTTTTTGAGATGAAGTCTTGTTCTGTCACTAGGCTGGAGTGCAACGGCACGATCTTGGCTCACTGCAACCTCTGCCTCCTGGGTTCAAGTGATTCTCTTGCCTCAGCATCCCAGGTAGCTGGGATTACAGGCGCCCCCCACCATGCCAGCTAATTTTTTGTATTTTTACTAGAGATGGGGTTTCACCGTGTTGGCCAGGCTGGTCTTGAACTCCTGACCTCAGGTGATCCATCTGCCTCAGCCTCCCAAAGTGCTGGGATTACAGGCGTGAGCCACCACACCCAACAAGGATGATGAATTTTATCGTTACCTTCTTAAGGTCGATGTGGGATAGATGAACAATAACTAGATTACCTGGAGGCTTGGATTCTAATCCCTGCCAGGATATAAATGGGCTCTGTGGGTTTGATAATGGCAAACTCTCACTCTCAAAGTGTGGTGCCCAGACCAGCAGGTCAGCTTCACCAGGGAGCTTGTTCAAAATGCAGATTCTCAGGCCTCACTTCTGATCTGTGGTGCCAGAATCTGCATTTTAACAAGACTCCCAGGTGATTTACCTGTGTGTTATAGTTTGCAAACTCTTGTCTTTTTTAAAAAAATTCTCTGTTGTTATTGTTTTTTGGTAGAGTCAGGGTCTCACTATGTTGTCCAGGCTGGTCTCCAAACTCCTGAGCTCAAGTGATCCTTGCACCTCGGCTTCCCAAAGTGCTGGGATTACAAGTGGGAGCCACTGCACCTGGACTCAAACTACTATCTTAAACCTCACGGGGGCCGGGCACAGTGGCACAAACCTGTAATCTCAACACTTTGGGAGGCCAAGTTGAGGGATTTCTTGAGGGCAGGAGTTTAAGACCACCCTGGCCAACATGGTGCAACCGTGTCTCTACTAAAAATACAAAAATTAGTTGGATGTGGTGGTGCATGCCTGTAATCTCAGCTACTCGAGAGGCTGAGGCTCAAGATTCCCTTGAAGCTGGGAGGCGGAGGTTGCAGTGAGTCAAGATCACGCCACTGCACTCTAGCCTGGGTGACAGAGCGAGACTCAGTCTCAAAACCAAAAAACAAAAACAAATCCCAAAAAACCTCATAGGGCTTCAGTTAATTAGTAAAATAAAAATGTCCAGCCCTTTAGTAGCATTAAAAATAAGTAGTTCAGTGCATTTTAATAATAAATCCCCAGGAACAACAGGGAAGTTCATTAAAATACATGTACTTACATGTAGGATAACTTGCTTTAAAAAAAAAAAAAAAAAAAAGTGGGCCGGATGCAGTATCTCATGCCTGTAATCCCAGCACTTTTGGAGGCCCAGGTGGGCTGATCTTTTGAGGTCAGGAGTTCGAGACCAGCCTGGCCAACATGGCGAACCCCGTCTCTACTAAAAATACAAAAATTAGCCAGGCCTGGTGGCATGCATCTGTAATCCCAGCTACTCAGGAGGTTGAGGCAGGATAATTGCTTGAAGCTACGAGGTGGAGGCTGCTGTGAGGTGAGATCATGACACTGCACTCCAGCCCAGGCAACAGCTGATTCCATCTCAAAAAAAAAAAAAAAAGGGAATTAATGGATTCTACTATACATTTAACATGCTCTAAACATCATTTAGTTGTCACCGATTTTAAAAAGTTACCTGTTTAAAAAAAATCCAAATGCTGGCATGGTCTAGAAAATACTTAACTGGTCTATTTGTGATTATTATAAAATTGTTCAGTAAACATTTTGACTTGCACAAATACTTTATGTCCCTGTTTTGCATGAAAAATCCCCACACAAATGAAAATGGAAAGAAAAAATAATTTGTCAATATCTATTTATGTCTCCTATTTTTCCATGCCCTGTCATTATACTAAGATTGCTTTTACCCTCTTGGAAAAAAAATAGTATTAAGTTCAGATTTCTGATAATAGCAGAGGGAGACAAAGGTATTTTTATTGGCTTGGCAAGGAAATGTTTCTTATTGTACTGGAACTTAAGCATGGCGTCCAGTATGTAGCAGGCTGTCTGGTTGTTTTGGGGCATGGTAGTTACTCGTTTCACATGGGTGGTACCAGGATGGAATCTTCAAACAAGAAGACTGGTAGGCCTCACTTTCCTCCCCCAAGGCATCAATGTCATCTTCCCAGAAGCCCAAATCTGGTGTGATGCCCAGGGCCACAGTTTGCACCAGACCCAGGAAAGTATGTTTATGGGTTCCATGGATCTTTGATAACATCTGATTTCATGGAATGCCATTGTATCAGGCTTGTAGCAAGGCAGTTTCATTGCCCTGTTAAACCAAGGTGTGGTCTTGCAAGCCATGTCTGTAAGGAGTTATTGCCTGGGGTTTTTTTCCACTTGTTGATTGGCAGGCAACTTCTTTCTTATCACACAAGGTGGAGGGAAAGTCTCGTGATCTTATTGTCCAGCTCTTATGCCTACAACTGGGTTGTGATAGTTAATACTGAGGGTCAACTTGATTGGATTGATGGATGCAAAGTATTGTTCCTGGGTGTGTCTGTGAGGGTGTTCCCAAAGGGGATTCACATTTGAGTCAGTGGACTGGGAAAGGCAGACCCACCTTCAAGCTGGGTGGGTGCCATCTAATCAGCTGCCAGCTTGGCCAGAATAAAAGCAGGCAGAAGAACGTGAAAAGACTAGAGTGGCTTAGCCTCTCAGCCTACATCTTTCTCCCATGCTGGAACATCAAGTTCACCAGGTTCTTCAGCTTTGGGACTCGGACTGGCTTCCTGGCTCCTCAGCTTGTAGACGGCCCATTGTGGGATTTCACATTGTGATCATGTGAGTCAATACTCCTTAAGAGACTCCCCTTCATATGTACATCTATCCTATTAGTTCTATCCCTCTAGAGAACACTGACTAATACATGGGTGAATACAGGGTGGCCTGGCTTTAGAAAGAGGTGATGGTGGTGGCTAAATCCAATTTATAGATCCCCATAGGATGTTGCCATCACAGAGATAAAATGCAGGTATGTAGTTATAATTTTGTGGCCCTGATGCTGGTCAAGGTATCCACTCTATTGGACCTAGAAAGTTCCACTGTTTCACTCTCTGTGTCCCATCTCCCATGTACAGACAAATGACATTTCATATGGGATTGCCACAGGCTACACAGGCTGTAGGACTTTTGTATGTACTCTACAAACACTTATTATGTACTGTGTTTGGGGGATGTTCATAAGGTCAAGTGGGGGAAACAGACAAACCTCAAGATTACAAGACAGTTTAATAAGAGAGGAAAAAAGAGAGGGTTGCACCCACTTTTGTGGGATGTGATACAGCTTGCTCACCTGGGAAGGTCAGGGAACAATTTCAGGCAGAGGGAAGGCTTGACCTGAGTCTCAGAGAATTAAGTAGGAGTGATGCAGGCAGCTGAGATCCTTGTGGATGGAGTGGAGGGTATGTCACTGTGTGATGATGATTCTCAGTGGGGGGTTGACCCCTCCCTCCTCTTCCCTTCCCTTCCCCTCCTCTACAGGCAGTAGGTAATGTTTGGAGATATTTTTGATTGTTACAACTTGGGGTGGGTGTGCTGCTGGAATCTAGTGAGTAGAGTCCAGGGGTACTGCTCATCATCCTACAGTGCGCACGACAGCTCCCCACAACTATCTGGGCCAATATGTCCATAGTACCAAGGTTGAGAAACTTTGCACTAGGAGAAAGAAAATGGATCTTTAAAAAAATTGAAGCATCAAGGAGCATCAGTTCCCTATACGTCTGTTCCAGCAATAGTTCCGACAACTGATGCAGAAGTGCCTTGCAGTGCAGTTAAAGAAGAAAGAAGACAAATTTAAGAAGGGATTTGTAAGCTGGGAGCAGTGGCACACACTTGTAATCCCAGCTACTTGGGAGGCTGAGATAGGAGGATTCGTTCAGGCCAGAAGTTCAAGACTAGCCTGGGCAATGTAGTGAGGACTCATCTCAAAAAAAAAAAAAAAAAAAAAAGGAGAAGGCCTTTGTATAGTGTACCAAGATAAGAATGCCTGAAGGAATTAGGGAGCCCCAAAAGGTTTACCGTATTATAAAAGATCATTAAAGTGATATGTGCTCTGGCCAGGTGCAGTGGCTCATGCCTATAATCCCAGCACTATAGGAGGCTGAGGCATGAGGATTGCTTGAGGCCAGGAGTTTGAGACCAGCTTGGGCAACATAGTGAGACCCTGTCTTTACAAAAAAATTTAAAACAAAATAGCAGGCCATGGTGGCATGCACCTGTAGTCCTAGGTGGGAGAATAATTTGAGCCCAGGAGTTTGAGGCTGCAGTGAGCTATGATTATGTCACTGCATTCTAGTAGCCTGGGCAACAGAGTGAGACTTTGAATCTAAAAAAAAAAAAAAACTCATTATTGAGATTTTACATGCCATTTCTTTTCTTTTTTATTTACTAAAATTTCCCTAAATATCATTTAATGCATATGTTTTTGTCACAAATGCTATTTTTATAATAAAATGTTATACATTTTAATTTATCCAAGAAAAGCTAATCATAAAAAATGAAAACACGAAAGAGATGTGAGAAAATGTGTGTAGTGATTATTTTATCAGATCTTGGGGAGGATGACAGCCTTTTTCAGCATAACAGGAAAAAAAAAAACTCCATGAAGGAGAATACCCTTGGGTTTTACTCCATAAAATTCAAAACAGTGTTTAGTAAAATTGTAAGGGAACGAGGAGAACCCTGTTAAACATAAAATAATAGAAGAAATTTTAGAGGAAATGATTGATTTTGCTACATTATTCTTCAAGTGTCTGTGAATCAAATGTGTTAAGCAAAATGAAAATACAAAAAGCACTGTGAAAAAAAACCTTTAAGGCCATGTGTGGTGGCTCATGCCTGTAATCCCAGCACTTTGGGAAGCTGAGGTGGGAGGATAGCTTTAGCCCGCAAGATCAGCTTGGGCAACAAAGTGAGACCCCACCTCTACAAAAAATAAAAAAATTTGCTGGGTGTGATGGTGCATGTCTGTGATGCCAGCTACGCGGGAGGCTGAGGTGGGAGAACTGCTTGAGCCTAGGAGGTAGAGGTTTCCGTGGGCTGTGTTTGCATTACTGCACTCCAGCCTGGGTGACAGAGCGACATCCTGTCTCAAAAAACAAACAAACAAACAAAATCTTTAATATCAAAAGTAATCTGGCAATTCAATAAGAAAATCTCCAGAAATATCTAAATATGAAAAATTAGTAAAGACATAAATTCTTGGTGTGCTCACTAATAGATAGTAATTATAATAAAATTGTTTAATCTTGCTTGTATTGAAATAAACACATATTCAAATAACAAGAAACATTTTATTCCTATTGAATATGCAAAGATTAAAGAAAAATGAATCAAAAGAAAAGAATAAAGGAAAACTAATCACGTAGTACTCAGTTTTGAAGAAGTTGAAGTAAGATCCACCCTTTCCTGATTGGAGGTGTAAACTTGGAAAACCTTCTGGAAAGCAATTTGGCAATATATACCAAGAGTCTGGAAAAAGCCTATACCCTTTGGTCCAGCAATTCCACTTCTAGGAATCTATCCTGAGGAAACAAACAAGGACATAATAAGAGATTATATATAACTGTTCATCAGTCATGCTGTCATAAGAGCAAAGAATAAGAAATATTCCCAATAAGAAGTAAAAAAAAAAAAAAAAAAAAAGGCCAGGCATGGGGCCTCACGCCTGTAATCCCAGCATTTTGGGAGGCTGAAGCAGGAGTGGATTGCTTGACCTCAGGAGGCCAAGGCTGCAGCAGTAAGCTGTGATAACACCACTTTACTCCAGCCTGGGTAAGAGAGTAAGACCATGTCTTAAAAAAAAAAAAAAAAAGAAGTGAAAAAAATACATTATGGTACACCTATCCAATGTAATAAAATGAATTTTTGAATAAATGTTTAATAACAAGGGAGAAATAAGTGTTTAATAACAAATCATAGCTTTTTTTTTTTTTTTTTTTGAGACAGAATCTTGCTCTGTCACCCAGGCTGGAGTGCAGTGACATGATCTTGGTTCACTGCAACCTCTGCCTCCCAGGTTCAAGCGATTATCGTGTCTCAGCCTCCTGAGTAGCTGGAACTACAGGCATGCACCACCACACTCAGCTGATTTTTGTATTTTTAGTAGACACAGGGTTTTGCCATGTTGCCTAGGCTGGTCTGAACTCCTGGCCTCAAGTGATCCACCTGCCTCGGCCTCCCAAAGTGCTGAAATTACAGGTGTGAGCCACTGCGCCCAGCCCCAACAAATCATAGCATATTATTAAGAAAATAAGACACACAACTATTTGTATTTTCATTCAGTCCCAAATGTCATGTAAAGAGTGGTGTGTGTGTGTGTTTGAGTGTGTGTGTGTGTGTCTATGTGTATGTAACAGGGCATCTTCACTAGCACTCAAATATTCTGTTCTGTGCAGTTAGATACTATTATCTTGGAGGTCTTTCTGTAAGTGTTGGGAAATAGAGCTGCCCTAACTGTATGTAATGCTTGTGGACACCTGATTCATTCCTTCGACCTCATCTGTTTGGTTCCCAGAAGGCAAGGTCAATTTGCAATTTGGGTTTAACACATATTCAGACTTGTCTAATGAACTTGGGATGGCCCTGATGGAAACTTGCCTATGGGAAGATGTATTGGTCCATTTTCACACTGCTATATAGGTACTGTCTGAGCCTGGGTAATTTATAAAGAAAAGAGGTGTAATTGATTAACAGTTCCACATAACTGGGGTGGCCTCAGGAAACTTACAATCATAGGGGAAAATAAAGGGGAAGCAAGGCGTGTCTTACATGGCAGCAGGAGAGAGAGAGCACAGGGGGAAACTGCCACTTTTAAACCATCAGATCTCATGAGAACTCACTCATTATCATGAGAACATCATGGGGGAAACCACCTACAATCCAATCACCTCCTACCAGGTCCCTCCGTCAATACATGGGGATTACAATTTGAGATGAGATTTGAGTGGGGACACAGAGCCAAACCATATCAGGAGGGACTACAGAAACCCTCCAGACAACCATCACCCTATTCCAGGGGGAACAGTCGGGTACTGGGGTCTGGGCTCCGTGCAAGGTTCAGAGTTTGAGAAGGAGGAGATTCCGGGTCTAGGCAGGTTAGAGTGCTTGTGCTTCCTGGGAAGGAAGAGGCTGAGTGGTGACATTAGAGGAACTGTGTCAGCCTCTACATTGAGGAACCTCCCAGATGAGTCAAGTGGTAAAATAAAATAACTATGCCAATGTGAAATAAAAATAAAATCCTAAGCCCCCATCTGACTGAATGAACCCCACTTGGCCAAAGAAACCCCCCCAAAAAACATTAAAAACTAATTTTCCCAGCTATGATAACAGGAAGTTGGTCTACTCTCTTCTTTACTAGCTGATACCAGACGGTTTTTCCAAAGAATTAAACAAAAACCAGCCCTGCAAAAAAAGAAAAAAAAAAAAAAAAAAGGAAGATTTCTCCATTGACTCCAACTTTCAACTTCAACAAGCTGCCTGGCACCATGGCCAGAGTCCCCTCCCTTTTCCCTCCCTTTTTGTGTTTTTGACATGGCAGCTGACCAGATTCATAAAGCATTCCTTCCTGATAAATGACCACCGACCGCGGACTGGTTCTGGCCATTTTATGGAGGCTGCACACAAAATGACTTTGTGTCCTGTGTTTCACCTTTTGATGTATAAAGCCAAATTTTACTGCATTTTAATGTTAACTCTCTACCCCAGAGTGAACATGGGATGCATGCAACATGTATGTTTGCTTAGCATGCATGCCTACAACCCCTTTCATGAATATGCATAGCTCCCCCATAACCTCTTAAATATATATGTTCAGCCAACCCATTTAGCATAAAACTCCTGTCCCACCCTTCCTCTATTAAAGTGCCTGCTTTTGGTCTCCACTGGACGCTCTGCTTCCCAACCTGCAGGTTGCAATCCTTCTCAAGAAATGAAGTCCTCATTTAAAAATTTATAGGTCTCTTGACTTTAAGCCAATACCATTAAGGGCTTGAACCACTTTTTTTTTTCTTTTTTAACAGATGGGGCCTCATTATGTTGCCCAGGCTGGTCTCGAACTCTTGGGCTCAAGCAATCCTCCCACCTCAGCCTCCCAAAGTGTTGGCAATATGGGCATGAGCCACTGCACCTGGCCCTGAACCTCTGAGTGAAGGCAATCCATCTTGTAAAAGTCTGGATGGTAAGAGGCAGGCATTTCCCTACCAGCCAGTGAGAGACACAGAGGCAAGCAGAAGTGTCAAGTTGCTTTACAGTCAGCAGCAACAAAGCCAGAGTGAAGAGAGGCATTGGTGGTGAAGGGTGGAGGGGCCTCTGGAGGGGTGGCTGAGCTGTCTATCAACAGGACGATGCACTGGGGCTGGCAGTGGCCAATCTGTAACAGCAAAGGGGACAGGGAATGGTGAGGACCAGGGTTGGTGCAGTGACTCCCAGGCTGCATGTGGAAGTCCATCTTACATGTGAGACAACCATCTCATGTTGAGAATTCCTAGGGACACACAAGTGGGAAGTGCCTTGCCATTTGATAGGTGGGGCTAGTCATCCACTGGACAAAGAATAAACCATGAAGGTGAACCAATTATATGAAGGCTGGCTAATTATATTTTAGAGACTTCACCATGTGTTATTTGAATTATAATGCAACAACTAACCATTACCCCTAGAATACAGCCTGGATTTCCATCCTTATTATGGTTGGTAAATCACTAGCTGGATGGTTCAATGGCCTTGATTGGCTTTTGGGGTACACCAAAGAAAGAGAATATATTTGAAACTACAGGGATTTTATCTTCACTCTTCTCCAAGTTAAGGCAATGGTTGTGGGGAGAATGCACTCTTTGAGGCAGGCAAGTTAAGCCTGGAAACATTTGCACGAAGAGGTGGGGAGCATAGGTGTATTTATATTTATATTTTTAATTTATATTTTTTCCATTGGAACAGACAGAAAAACAAGCAAACTGGCTTAAAAATGAAATATTGGCTCACGTAATGGACCATTTCAGGGGTAACTGGCTCAGGCGACTCAGATAGGACATTAATAGTTTTCAAGCCCACACTTTCCACCTCTTGGCTCCCCTTTCTTGCTTGTTAATTCCATTATCAGCTTTTAAAACTAGGTATTAGAGGATTTTAAGCAGCCTTGGGTTGGGGTAGGGGTGGGAGTGGCAGGCCCTAATTACCTAATGGCTATTTGGTCAATTTTTAGTATTCTATATCATTTTAATTCATTTTACAAAAAGGTGATTCTTTTACATTGCCCTTCTAATCTTTCAGTTTATGTCTTTAAATAAGGAAACATGAATGACAGCAAAATGAAAGGGGAAGATACATGAATCTTTCTTTCTTCTTTTCTTTTCTTTTCTTTTCTTTCTTTTTTTTTTTTTTGAGATGGAGTTTCATTCCTGTTGCCTAGGCTGGAGTGCAATGGTGTGATCTCAGCTCACTGCAACCTCCACCTCCTGGGTTCAAGAGATTCTCCTGCCTCAGCCTCCCAAGTAGCTGGGATTACAGGCACCTGCCACCACATCCAGCTAATTTTTGTATTTTTAGTAGAGGTGAGTTTTAGCCATGTGGGCCAGGCTGGTCTCGAATTCCTGATCCACCCGCCGTGGTCTCCCAAAGTGCTGGGATTACAGGCATAAGCCACCAGGCCCAGCCAAATCTTTCTTTCATTTAATGCTACAGAAGTCCACTTGAGTGGAAGCTGAACTTCTATTCCAATTTCAGGGAACTCAACTGATCCTAAAGATTGTTCTTTCGGGCAGGTATCAGCCTGTCTCTGGAAATCTCTGCTCCTCAACAACTTTGAAGACATGCAACCAAAAACGTCCCTTGAAGAAAACGAACAAACAAAAAATGTAATCCCCAAACCAAGACTAGCATAAAGGAACATGCCCTGGAGAGAGAGGATATTGAGTTAAATGTATTTGCTGTGCGATGGACAAATCTTCAAACCTCATTCTATTCCTTTGCAAAAGGAGACAAGTGTTCTCATCTGAAGGTTTTCCAATTCTCCTTATGGGTATTTGGTCTCCATAACAGTTCTATGAGGTGGGTTCTTACTTCCTCCACTTGACAAAAGAGGAAATGGAGGTTTAGAGAAGTAACCTGGAATTTCAACGCAGTTCTGCTTTGCTCCGGGGAGGGTGGAGGTACTTTCCTTCTGCGAGCTAAGATTCCAGAAACTTCTACAAAGCTGATTCCGTTGCAAGGGACAGAATTGCATCTCTCTGGTTCAGGACCCCTGAGGTCAATTGTGCTTAGCCAAGGTGAGTGTATTTTGTTTCTTCTTTTTAGAGACAGTCTTGCTGTGTCACCCAGGCTGGAGTGCAATGGTGCAATCATGGCTCACTGCAACCTTGACCTCCCGAGCTCCAACCTCAGCTTCCCAAGTAGCTGAGACTACAGGTGCATGCTACCACGCCAGGCTAATTGTTACATTTTGTTTTTTTTTGGTAGAGATGGGGGTCTTGCTATGTTGCCCAGGCTGATCTCGAACACCTGGACTCAAGCAATCCTCCCGCTGAGGCCTCCCAGAGTTCTGGGATTACAGGTGTGAGTCACTGCGCCCAGCCTGAGTGTGTTTGTGGCTGTAAGGAGCTGCACCCTGTGCTCACAAGTGGATGCCCCCAAAAGTCAGCTAGAGGTGGAAGTTGGAGCCACAGGGGCTATGAGCGAAGATAGAGAGGCTGATGATGCTTTGGGGACAAAAAAAAGTAATTCTGACAGAGGAGACTTTTTACTAGGGAAGCCAGACAAAAATCGTGTTAACAAAGCTTCAATTTTAGCTGCTTCTAATGAATGGCTTCCCTGGCTTTCTTTATGTCTCCAAACCGTGGTCTTTGTTTTCTTATTTTCTCTAACACCTTTTTTGTTTAATGTACCTTATACTGCCTTTCTCACTGTTACATCTTTGACATTTCATCTCAGTGTGCTTTTTAATTTTTAACTTTGAATGGATAATTGTTATAACTTCTCATTTTCATTATTTTCTTTCAAACTGCGTGTTTTTGTCTTTTTGTCACAGCCTTATTTTATTGGAATTTTAACAAAATAAACGTTTATCTTAAGTATCTAGTCTTTTAATTATCTCTCCTCATCATGTTTTAACATTTTATTATTCACATTAAATGTTTCACAGATTTATTTAAATGTAGATGTGTATAAAACAAAAAGTTCAAATGCTCTCTCCCTAATTTTATTCTCTAGATGAAACTACTTTGAAAAAGCTGTGTGCCCATTCAGTTTTTTTTTTCCTATAAACTGATAAAGTATCTAAACATATTTGTTTTCATAGTGAAACACTGTCTCTACAAAAAGTTAAAAAATTAGCTGGGTGTGGTTGTGTGGTGCACACCTGGAGTCTCAGCGACTTGGGAGGCTGAGGTGGGAGGATCATTTGAGCCCAGGAGGTTGGAGCTGCAGTGAACTATGATTGGGCCTCTTCACTCCAGCATGGGTGACAGAGTGAGACCCTGTCTGAAAAAAAAAAAAAAAGAGAGAGAGAGATCACACTCTCCTCACTGCTCTGCAGTTTGCTTTTTCTTACGTATTATGATTGCTTACATTTTAAACCTTGTTTCCTTTTCTCCTCTATAACTTAGAGGAAATAAAAATTATCATTCATTATTTACTCAATGTATTATACTTCGATCATTCCTATGGAGGGGTAATACGCTGCTATGCAAGTCATGTGAATTGTTTGTTTTCTCTTGTAGTTTCTACTTTTTTCTTCCCATATCCAATGACCCTCTTCCATTTGGGCTGTCGGAAATGAGGCATCTGTTGCCTTGAGGGAGAGTGGCACAGCAGAAGGGATTTTGAGTTTCTGAAGCTAAGGCTATTTGCTTAGCTGAGATTTCCTGCTGTAGAGGAGATAAAAACTCCCTGAGCATGAGCAGAGGTGACGAGTAGAAGCAAGAGCGTGAGAATGAGATGGGGGTGTGGGTCTTTGAGATGGGGAAGGGAAATTAGTAGGACTGTGTTATGGACTTAATGTTTGTGTCTTCACCCTCTTCCAGCCCCACAAATTCATAGCTGAAGTGCTAACCTCTAGTGTAGCTGTTTTTGGAGAGCAGAAGTGATGAAGTTGAATTGAGGTCATAAGTGCAGGACAGTTCTCCTGGTGGCCTTGGATCAGCCCAGTACCTCCCAGGAACACCTCCCACTCCGCTTTGTCACCTGTACTTCTCAAGAATAACTGTATGCTGGGCACAGTTATTATCACGCCTGTAATCCCGACACTTTGGGAGGCCGATACGGGAGGATCAATTGAGGTCAGGAGTTCCAGACCAGCCTGGCCAACATGGCGAAGTCCCGTCTCTACGAAAAAAAAATACAAAAATAAGCAGGATGCAGTGGTGCATGCCTGTAATCCCAGTTACCTGGGAGGCTGAGGCAGGAGAATCGCTTGAACTCAGGAGGTGGAGGTTGCAATGAGCTGAGATCATGCCACTGCACTCCAGTCTGGGTGACAGAGCTAGACTTCGTCTCAAATAATAATAATAGTAATAATAATAATAACTGTAATGTGGAATGTGCTGGGAATATAGCATCCTGGCAAGAATAGTCTGGGCTCTGTTTCAAAGCTCCTAGAAACAGGAGGACATCCTTCAACGCTTTAGCCTAGTGATCACATGCCCCTGGGGTATAAAACCCAGGATGGGTTGCTTTTCAGAGTTCCTTAGCTGTGGTGCACTTGGGTCATGCACAGACAAGACTCCATCTCCCCTAGGCAGCTTCCCTGAGCCTTGGGGGACTGGCTTGGCCCAAATCCTAGCTTCTATTGTCCCTTTCGGTCTACCTGTGAGTAATAGAGTTGCTTTGCTGAACTTGTATGAGTGTTCTGTCTCACCAGACTTGTACAAGTGATAGAAATTGCAGCCCAAGATGCAGTGGGCTGAAGTGGTAACCAATGAACAGTGAAACTGCTTTGCGATAAGGGTAGGAACCCAATGTGATAGGATTAGCATCCTTATAAGAAGCACAGCAGAGAAAATTATGACCATCTGATATGGTTTGGTTGTGCCCCACCTAAATCTCATCTTGAATTGTAGTTCCCATAATCCCCACGTGTCATGGGAGGGACCTGGTGGGAGGTAATTGAATCATGGGAAAGTTACCTCCATTGTGTTCTCGTGATAGTGAGTGAGTTCTCATGAGATCTGATGGTTTTATAAGGGGCTTTCCCCGCCTTTACCTGGCACTTCTCCTTGCTGCCGCCGTGTGAAGAAGAATGTGTTTTCTTCTTCTTCCACCATGATTGTAAGTTTCCTGAGGCCTCCCCAGCCATGCTGAACTGTGAGTCAATTAAACCTCTTTCCTTTATAAATTACCCAGTCTCAGGTATGTCTTTATTAGCAGCGTGAGAATGGACTAATTCACTGTCTTACATATTTCTTACTTTTAGGCATTGAATATTATTTTCCTCAGATACAATTGTCTGAATTCATTTTAATCTTTCCTTTAATAATGACTCTTGAATGATATGAATGTAATATTTATATTGTTTTTGTCCTCTTAATCTAGACTAAATGAATCTAATAAAACAAATAAAAGTTATTTAAAATAAAAAAAAAAGGCTGGGCATGGTGGCTCAAGCCTGTAATCTCAGCACTTTGGGAGCCTGAGGCAGGCGGGTCACTTGAGGTTAGGAGTTCGAGACCAGCCTGTCCTACTTGGTGAAACCTTGTCTCTACTAAACACACACACACAGACACACACATACACACACACACACACACACACACACACAAAGCCAAGTGTGGTACGCACCTGTAGTCCCAGCTACTTTGGAAGCTGAGACAGGAGAATCGCTTGAACCTGGGAGGCAGAGTTTGCAGTGAGCCGAGATTGTGCCACCACACTCCTGCCTGGACGACAGAGTGAGAGTCCAACTCAAAAAATAATAATAATAAAAATTAAAATTAAAAAAATAAAAAATAATAGAAAAAGAAGAGACACCAGACACCTCACTCTCTCTCCAAATGCACTTGCTGAGGAAAGACCCTGTGAGGACACAGTGAGAAGCAGTCATCTGTAAGGCAGGAAGAGAGCTCTCATGGGAAACCCATCCCTGCCAGGCCTTGATCTTGGACTTTCCCACCTCCAGAACTGTGAGAAAAGAAGTTTCTGTTGTTTAAACTGTGCAGTCTGTGGTATTTTGTTATGGCAGCCTGAGCAAATTAATATACACTCCAGGACATGTGTGGGCATTTCTCTGTTTCTCTAGGGGCCCTCAGGAAAAAGGCAGGCCTCACTTGTTCATTCAACAAATGCTTTTTTTTTTTGAGACAGAGTTTTGCTCTGTCGCCAAGGCTAGAGTGCAGCGGTGCGATCTTGGCTCACTACAACCTCCGCCTCCCGGGTTCAAGCGATTCTCCTGCCTCAGCCTCCTGAGTAGCTCAGATCACACACATGTGCCACCAAACCCAGCTAATTTTTGTAGTTTTAGTAGAGACGGGGTTTCACCATGTTGGCGAGGCTGGTCTCGAACTCCTGACCTCAAATGATCCACCCTCCTTGGCTTCTCAAAGTGCTAGGATTACAGGCGTGTGCCACAGCGCCCAGGGCATTCAACAAATGCTTAATGAAGACCATGCATATGCCAGGCACTGGATATAGCCATGAACCAACAGATGCAGTTCTTGGTCTGGTGCTATGGCTCATGCCTGTCATCCCAGCACTTTAGGAGGCTGGGGCAAAAGGATTGCTTGAACCCAGGAGTTCAAGATCGGCTTAATGAGACCCCCTCTCTACAATAAAACTTTAAAGGCTGGGTGTGGTGGCTCACGCCTGTAATCCCAGCACTTTGGGAGGCTGGGGTGAGTGGATCACCTGAGGTTGGGAGTTTGAGATCAACCTGACCAACATGGATAAACCCTGTCTCTACTAAAAATACAAAAATTAGCCAGATGTGGTTGCGCATGCTTGTAATCCCAGCTACTCGGGAGGCTGAGGCAGGAGAATTGCTTGAACCTGGGAGGCGGAGGTTGTGGTGAGCCAAAATTGCGCCATTGCACTCCAGCCTGGGCAACAAGAGCGAAATTCCGTCTCAAAAACAAACAAACACACAAATAAGCAAACAAAGAAAAAACAAACAAAAACAAAAAAACTTAAAAAAAATTGCTGAACGTGGTGGTGTGTGCCTGTAGTCTCAGCTATTCAGGATGCTGAGGCAGGAAGATTGCTCGAGCCCAGGAGTTTGAGGCTGCAGTAAGCCAGGATCATGCCACTGCACTACAGCCTGGGTGACAGAGTGAGACCCTGCTTTTATTAAAACAAAAAGCCCAGACATAGTTCTTGCTTGCATTCTCAAGTCTATTGTGGCTTAGTTGTGGCCATGCAGAGAGGGCATGAAACTCTCTTTACATTTCCTGCTGCCCAAGAGTGGCATGAGAGAGCCTTTGAGATGAAAGTAGGAGGTCAGCCAGGAGTGGTGGCTCATGCCTGTAATCCCAGCACTGAGGTGGGAGGATCACTTGAGACCAGGAGTTTGAGACTAGCCTGGGCAACATAGTGAGATCCTATCCCTATTTTTAAAAATTAAGTAAAAAAAAGGCCAGCAGTGGCTCACACCTGCAATCCCAGCACTCTGGGAGGCTGAGGCAAGTGAATCACTTGAGTCAAGAGTTCCAGACCAGCCTGGCCAACATGGTGAAACTCTGTCTAAAAATACAAAAAAATCAGCCAGGCGTGGTGGCACCTGCCTGTAGTCCCAGCTACTCAGGAGGCTGAGGCAGAAGAATCGCTTGAACTTGGGAGGCGGAGGTTGCAGTGAGCTGAGATCATGCCACTGCACTCCAGCCTGGGTGATAGAGCAAGACCCTCTCTCAAAAAAAAAAAAAAAAAGAAAAGAAAAAGAAAACGAGAGGCAATTGTGAGTTAAAATGAAAGAGAAAAGAAAGAGGAAAAAAGAATGGTTGTCAGTGCTGGATCAGCCCTTGTCTGATTTTTCTGATTTCTTTTTTTATGCAATGATTAATTGACTCAGATACTCAGGGACCAGCTAATCCGGTGCTTCTCAAACTTCAGTGTGCATGGAAATCTCCTCGAGGGTTTGTTAAAGCATAAAATTACTGGGCTTCTTCCCAAGAAAGTCTTGGCGGGAGGCCCAAGGGGGACAAATTCTCCCAGACCAGATACAAAGGGTCTGGGAGGGGCCCAAGAATTTGTATCTCTTTTTTTCTTTCAGAAGGAGTCTCGCTCTGTTGCCCAGGCTGGAGTACAATGGCACGATCTCCGCTCACTGCAACTTCCGCCTCCCGAGTTCAAGCGATTCTCCTGCCTCAGCCTCCCAGGTAGCTGGGATTACAGGCACGTGCCACCACACCCAGCAAATTTTTGTAGTTTTAGTAGAGACAGTGTTTCACCATGTTGGCCAGGCTGGTCTCCAACTCCTGACCACAGGTGATCCACTCGCCTTGGCCTCTCAAAATGCTGGGATTATGGGTGTGAGCCATCACGCTGGATCAATAATTTGTATCTCTATTAAACACCAGGTGATGTTGATGTTGCCTTAGTCCACAGTAGATGTAGCACTGACCCAGTGCCACATTCCTAAAATAGACACCCACAGAGGTAAATGACTCACCCAAGGTCATCCTGCAAGCCAGTGAAGGAGAGGGCCTCAAGGATTTGTTTTGGCTTCTATATGACCACACACCCATCCCTGGACAAATCCCGCTAATCCTACTGGAGTTGGAAGAATGCAAGACTCTGATTGGCTAGGCCTGAGTCAAGGGCCACCTCTGTAGATGAGGGTAGAGTCAATCCCACCAGAACCACATTTTTTTTGTTTGTTTGTTTGTTTGGTTTTTTGTTTATTTTTTTTGTTTGTTTTTTGTTTTTTTTTGGGGACAGATCTTGCTCTGTTGCCCAGGCTGGAGTGCAGTGTCAAAATCTCGGCTCACTGCAACCTCTGCCTCCCGGGTTCAAGCGATTCTCCTGTCCCAGCCTCCTGAGTAGCTGGGACTACAGGCACATGCCACCATGCCTGGCTAATTTTTGTATTTTTAGCAGAGACAGGGTTTCACCACGTTGGCCAGGCTGGTCTTGAACTCTTGACCTCAGGTGATCTGCCAGCCTCGGCCTCCCAAAGTGCTGGGATTGCAGGCGTGAGCCACTGCACTTGGCCAGAATCACATATTGTTAATGGAAGAGAAGTTTGTTCCTACTACTAACCCACAAAACTCTTCTGACACCAGATGTCTGGGGGCTTTTTCTCCTGTCAACCAATTCTCTTACACCCGCTGGGTGTCCTACAATGTAATTCAATTCTGACACTATGTACCAGGAGTTAACCTCTGTTAATAAAAAAATAAAATTTTGTAAAATATCTTAAAGAGGTTTATTCTGAGCCAATATGAGTGGCTCAGGGAAAACCCAAACCCAAGAAGCCTGGAGTAAGGGATCCTGAGGTGGTCAAATTACAGTTTGGCTTTATAATTGTAAGGAGTCAAGAGTTACAGGCAAAGACATAAATCAATACACAGAGGTTTTACATAGGTTCGGCGTAAAAAATTGGGACATCTTAATGCAAGGGCTTACATCTTACAGGCAGATGCAGAGATTCTTTAATTTGCAATTGGTTAAAGACGTAAGGCTCTGGCAAAAACTTGGAGTCAGCAGAAACAAGGGTTTTCAGTTAAGGATGCGATGTAGCAAGATTGATGGTCTGCGGGCATGATTAAACCGTTGCCCTGCGCGGCTTTTGGTCCTGATTATACTTTGGTATCTTATTGCCACAAAGAGTCTGTTCCATCAGTCTTAATGGTCTGTAGTTTAACATTAATGCTTGTCAGGTATTGTATCTAAACCCTGAAAGGGAGCGTGCATAACGAGGTGTTTCCAACCCTTTCGCATCATGGCCAGAACTGAGTTTGTCTGTTTGTTTGTTTGTTTTTTGAGACACAGTTTCACAATTGTTGCCCAGGCTGGTGTGCAGTGGCACAATCTCGGCTCACTGCAACCTCTGCCTTCCGGGTTCAAGCAATTCTCCTGCCTCAGCCTCCTGAGTAGCTGGGATTATAGGCGTCCGCAGGCAACCCCGACTAATTTTTTTTTTTTTTTTTTGGTATTTTTAGTAGAGACAGGGTTTCACCATGTTGGCCAGGCTGGTCTCCAACTCCTGACCTCAGGTGATCCATCCACCTTGGCCTCCCAAAGTGCTGTGATTACAGGCGTGAGCCACCGCGCCCAGCCAGAAACTGAGGTTTTTGGTTTTTTTTTTGAGATGGAGTCTTGCTCTGTCGCCCAGGCTGGAATGCAGTGGCTCGATCTCGGCTCAGTGCAAACTCTGCCTCCCGGGTTCACGCCATTCTCCTGCCTCAGCCTCCCAAGTAGCTGGGACTACAGGTGCCCACCACCACACCTGGCTAATTTTTTGTATTTTTTAGTAGAGACGGGGTTTCACCATGTTAGCCAGGATGGTCTCGATCTCCTGACCTCGTGATCCGCCCGCCTTGGCCTCCCAAAGTGCTGGGATTACAGGTGTGAGCCATCACGCCCAGCCAGAAACTGAGTTTTTAAGGTTTCTTTGGGGTCCTTTTGGCCAAGAGGAGGTCTGTTCAATCAGTGGGAGACTTAGGATTTTATTTTAGTTTAAGCATCAGACCCCACAGGTTAACAGCTCAGTCTCACAAGACCGCCCTCACTTCAGATGCCAATCCTGGAGCTCCAGTACTTTTTTTTTTTGAGGCAGGATCTCACTCTGTTGCCCAGGCTGGAGTGCAGTGGTATGATCATGGCTCACTGCAGCCTTGAACTCCCAGGCTCAAGCAATCCTTCCCCCCCAGCCTCCTGAGTATCTGGGACCACAGATGCGTACTACCATACTTGGCTAACTTTTAAATTTTTTATAGAGATGGTGTCTTTTTATGTTGCCCAGGCTGGTCTTGAACTCCTGGCCTCAAGTGATCTTTCCATTTGGGCCTCCCAAAGTGCTTGGATTATAGGCATGAGCCACTGCGCCTGGCTCCTCAGTACTTCTAACCAACCAGCTCTAAGGTTCCCAGGATCTACTCCTTGGGTTCAATAATTTGCTAGAATGGCTCACAGAAATCAGGAAAACAGTGTGCTTACTAGATTACCAATTTATTATTTTAAAAAACCCTCAGGAACAGCCAGATGGAAGAGGTCCACAGAGCAAGGCCTAGGAGAGGGGTGTGGAGCTTCCATGCCCTCTCTGGGCACATCACCCTCCCAGCATGTCTGTGTCTTCACCAACCTGGGAGCTCTACAGACCCCACTGTTTAGGGGTGTTTGGGTGGAGGTGTAATCCTGCAGGCATAATTGATTAAATCACTGGCCATTGGTGACTGTCTTCCTTTCCAGCCTCTCTTTCCTCCCTGAAGGTTGTGGGAGTGGGGCTGAAAGTTCCAAACTTTTTTTTTTTTTTTTTTTTTGAGACGGAGTTTCGCTCTTGTTGCCTGGGCTGGAGTGCAATGTCACAGTCTTGGCTCACTGCAACCTCCGCCTCCCGGGTTTAAGCAGTTGTCCTGCCTCAGCCTCCTGAATAGCTGGGATTACAGGCGCCTGCCATCATGCCCTGCTAATTTTTGTATTTTTGGTAGAGACGGGGTTTCCACCATGTAGGCCAGGCTGATCCCGAATGCCTGACCTCAGGATATCCACCTGCCTCAGCCTCCCAAAGTGCTGGGATTACAGGCATGAGCCACCGCCCCTGGCCTGAAAGTTCCAAACTTCTAATCACATGGATGTGATTCCTCTGGCAACCAGCCCCAAGCCTGAAGCTATCTAGGGGACCCCCCCTTGAGTCATTTGCATATACCATTAGCATTTACGCAGGTGTGGTTGAAAGGACCTTACTATGAATAAAAACAGATGCCCCTAACATTCTGTCACTCAGGAAATTACAAGAAGCTCTTGTACCAGGAACTAGGGAGAAAGACCAAGTATGTATTTCTTATTACATCACAATGTTACGGTTTCCCAAATGAAAATGAGCAAAAGTGAGGTTAATTGTTGAGGTAGGGCTGGAAACAACAAATTCTATAGACCAGGGGTCCCCAACTCCTGGGGTCACAGACCATGGCCTGTTAGAAACCGGGCTGCATGGCAGGAAGTGAGCTCGGCGAACCAGCATTACTGTCTAAGCTCCATCTCCTGTCAGATCAGCAGAGGCATCAGATTCTCATAGGCGTGAGAACCTTATTGTGAACTGTGCATGTGAGGGGTCTAGGTGGTGTGCTCCTTATGAGAATCTAATGCCTGATGATCTGTCACTGTCTCTCACCACCCCTGAACGGGACCATCTAGTTGCAGGAAAACAAGCTCAGGGCTTCCACTGATTCTACATTATGGTGAGTTGTATAATTATTTTATTATATATTACAATGTGATAATAATAGAAATAAAATGCACATTCAATGTAACGTGCTTGAATTATCCCCAAACCATCCATCTCCCTCCCTGCTGTCCATGGAAAAATTGTCTTCCATGAAACTGGTCCTGGTTGCCAGAGAGGTTGGGGATGGCTTCTATAGACTGTAAACTATAGGGGAAAACCTATAGGGAGGCTCAGATAAATCTGCTTCATAGGTAAGAGCAGAGGCTCAGAGGGAATTTGTTCAGCTTCAAAATGCCCCTTGTTATGTGACCCTGGGAAGGTCATATAAAGAGAGTTACAAAAAGAGGAGAGGCTGGGCATGGTGGCTCACCCCTGTAATCCCAGCACTTTGGGAGGCTGAAGCGGGTGGATCACTTGAGGCCAGGAGTTGGAGACCAGACTGTGCAACATGGTGAAATCCCTCCTCTACTAAAAATACTAAAAAGTAGCCAGACATGGTGGTATGTACCTGTAATCCCAGCTACTCCAGAGGCTGAGGCACAAGAATTTCCTGAACCCGGGAGGTGGAGGTTGTAGTGAGCCAAGATCGCACTACTGCACTCCAGCCCAGGTGACACACTGGGACTCTGTCTCCAAAAAAAAAAAAAATCAGTAACTGCTTCATAGGGCCGTTGTGAGGACTGAACAAAATGATACACATAAAGCATTTAGCAGGGTGCCTGGTTCATTGCAAGTATTGACAAAACATGCCCTCCACATCCAGGGGATGTGGGGAGAGACAGTCTAGTCCCTGACCCCAGCCCTGACCAGCTTAATACCTACCCTAGAGCCCACCCTTCGGAATGGAGTGTAAACTTCATGTTTAAAGCCCTCTGGCACTGAATAGAAAAGATGTAGCTCGGAAAACTCTTTTAGTTAGGCTCATGGCTCTAGGGCTCAGTCGGAGATTATTTGCTTTTTCTTTTTTTCAGTGCTGCCAATGCTGGGGATGAGAGTTGGCAGAAAGAGGATTTTTAGAAGATGGACTTTTTTTATTCCCATGAGATACACGTAACTGTCAGCTGTGCCTCCCCCTGTGAAGGTGTTATTGAGCAAATGGGCTTGCAGCCTGATGTGCATGGAAGCCAATAACTGTGGCACCAGAATTTGAGAAAAGAAAGGCTTTACTGTGAAACCGGCCAGCAAGGAGACAGGAGTCAGGCTCAAATCTTTCCCCCTAGGGCTAGGCGCAGTGGCTCACATCTGTAATTCCAGAACTTTGAGAGACTGAGATGGGAGGATCTCTTGAGGCTAGAAGTTCGAGACCAGCCGGGACAACATAGTGAAACCCTGTCTCTGTGAAAAATAAAAAATAGCAGGGCGTGGTGTTGTGCACCTATAGTCCCAGTTACTTGGGAGGCTGAGGAGGGAGGATTGCTTGAGCCTGGGAAGTCGAGGCTGCAGTGAGCCATGATTATGTCACTGCACTCCAGCCTGGGTGATACAGCAGTATCCTGTCTCAAAAAAAAAAAAATCTGTCTCCCTGATTTGGGCTCTGGGACAAGTTTTAAAGAATCAGAGGACAAGGGAAAAGATTTAGGAATGTTAGCTTGGCAGGGTTTGATTGGAGGGCTTCAAATTTGACCATTTATAGTAAGATATGTTGAGGTTGGGCTGGGCATGGTGGCTCACGCCTATAATCCCAGCACTTTGGGAGGCTGACGTGGGTGGATCACCTGAGGTCAGGAATTCGAGACCAGCCCGACCAACATGGTGAAACCCTGTCTTTACTAAAAAAACACAAATTAGCTGGGCATGGTGGCACACACCTGTAATCCCAGCTACTCAGGAGTCTGAGACAGGAGAATTGCTTGAACCCAGGAGTCTGAGGCTGCAGTGAGCCGAGATCATGCCATTGCACTCCAGCCTGGGTGACAGAGCAAGACTCTGCCTCAAAAAAAAAAAAAAAAAAAAAAAAGATATGTTGAGGCTGATTTTGGCCTAGATCTTTCCAGCCAGTGAAACCCTTGCTTTTGAAGAGTTCTGGTGTTCAGGTTTCGGCCATGTCCCGGTCTTCTTGGTTCCAAAGGGGAGGAGTTGTTGGTTCTTGGTCTTGTCAAAGCTTTTTCTATTGCATATGCCCAGGCTGCCTGACTTGCAGCTTTTGGCTCTGTTACGTCTAAAAGACAACCCCACATTTGCTTATAAACAGAGTAGGCCCAGTTTGGGCTGGTCCCATGGTTACAAAGGGAAGTGACTCAGTCACCGAAATCAGGAAGCATAGATTAGCCTATTGGGACCAGGACTTTGGTGCCCATCTGACAAGGAAAGAGATGGGTCCCAGGCAGCACCCACCTGCCCCCTCTTGCTACTGCATTTCATGGCTGCCACCATAGCATGCATGACTACGGTTTCTGAGCAGCAAAGGCTGGGGTGGGGCCCAGGAAGTCACAAGAACCTTCTGTAGGGATGTTCCCATTTGGGTTGGAAGGGTGTATGAGACTAAAAATACCACCTACATGACATATTTACTCTGCTCTTGTTAATACCCTAGAGAGATTGCCAAGAGTCACTACCACCAAGCCTGTGATTAAGCCGTAATAACCACTTTTGTGTTTATAAATTTTGTCCTTGATATCAGAGAGGAGTATTTTTAGGCTAGAACTTGGAGCTAACAAATCCCATTGCAGGAGTGCGGATTTAGGCAAGCATCTCTCAAGGAGAACTTCCCAGGGCACAGCAACTAGGCCAGGAGAGATCTGTCCATAGGAATAAATTGGGAGGCTCCAGGCACCACGTCTCCATCTTGTGGAAAGCTTTGTAGGGAAAACTCTCCCCAAACTGCACTTTTCCTCTACTCTCATGCTACAACAATCATCAACACAGAAGAAGACTTCTGTGACCAAATGTGTGGGTTTTTTTCCCCACACACCAAGCAGTGGACCCCAGCTGGGTGTCCTCTAATTCAGTTCCTTCACTATCTACTTGGAGATAGTGTCAGATCCCAGGCTCAGTCCCCAGTACTGTCCTACCACACTAGTTGCAAGTCTGGCCTCTGGAACTTCAAGTTGGGGTTCCCGTGATTCACTGAACTCAGGGAAACACTTACTTACATTTGCCATTTGTGATAAAGGATATTTCAAAGGATATTTCAAAGGATACAGATGAAGAGATACATAGGGCAAGCTATGGGGGAAGGGGCGTGAAGCTTCCATGCCCTCCCTGAGTGCAGCATCCTCCAGGAACCTCCACGTGGTCAGCTATCTAGAAGCTTTCTGAACCCAGTCCTCTTGCTTTTTTATGGAAGCTTCATGACATCAGCATTCCTTCCCCCAGAGTATAGGGTGGGACCCTCTAATGGGAGGGTCTTAAGACCCACAATCAGAAAGGCGGGTAACATTAGAGTCCTGCCTTGGAGCAGGTGAAAGGAGGGTAGGGAGAAAGCCAAAGGCCTGTCGCTGAGGCCTAACACACCCAACAGGACCACAAATCACTGTAGCAAAGGCTGTGGGAGTTAGGAACCAGGAACCATGGATGAAAACCAGTACGTATCATAACACTGCAGAAGCTAATCACACCAGGGTGCACATCCCTTTAACTCACGGCACCTTGGCAAATGTGGAAGCTTTGTGGATATCTGTGCCTTTTTATTTTTATTTTTCATGTAAGACAGGGTCTCACTCTGTCACTCAGGCTGGAGTGCAGTGGCATGATCACAGCTTACTGCACCCTCGACCTCCCAGGCTCAAGTGATCCTCCCACCTCAACCTTCCAAGTAGCTGGGACTACAGGCACTCGCCACCATGCCCAGCTAATTTTAAAATTTTTAGTAGAGACAGGGTCTCACCATGTTGCCCAGGCTGGTCTTGAATTCCTGGGCTCAAGTGATCCTCTGGCCTCAGTCCCCCAAAGTGCTGGGATCATAGGTATAAGCCACCACACCCAGCCATATCTCTGCTTTTCTATCCTCCCACCCTCATAGCACTACTTATTCATCCATCTATCCATCCATCCATCCATCCATCCATCCATCCATCCATCCATCTGTCTATCCGTCCGTCCATCCGTCCATCCATCTATCTGTTCATTAATGAATTCATTCAACATATATTTATTCAGACAGGTCCCTGCTTTCATGGAGTTTACATTCTTGTGGTGGTGGTTGCCAACTGGAGGACCAGACAATAAACAAATTAAAAACACAGTGCCATTTTGGATTGAGTACTCTGATGGAAATAAACAGGAATAAATGCTGTACAGGACCTGGGCAGACAGGGCTGAGGTAAGATCAAGGAGGTAACAAGCCACTGGGAAGGAGCCAGCCATCTGAAGAGCCAACTCTCTCGTCTGCTTTGCTGACCCAAACTCCCCACTTTCCCCTCCCTCTTAAGTCTTCTCTCTGTGCTCATTTCCAAGGTAAGCATCTACAACTACTCCATGAGTCTGTCTTAAGGGAAACTTGACTCTCCTTGAAAATATTGCTTCCCCTTACAGCTCTTGCAAATCTGGGTTGTTCATTCCCTGCATCCCACCTTATTCCCAGCCAGAAGAGGGGGTGTTGGAGCCCCAATTCCTGGTGCTCTTTCCACAGGCACATAAACGTCCCCATTCCTTTACTATATGGATGTATGTATAGAAGAAAAACATGATATAGACGGAGTTCAGTACTATTTGCAATTTCAGGCATCTACAGGGGTCCTGGAACATGTATCCTGCTGATAACAGGAGACTGCTGTACACCACACAATATACAGGAAGACTTCCTAAACATCTGTCTTAATCCGTTTGTGTTGCTATAAAGGAATATTCGAGGTTGGATGATTTACAAAGAAAAGAGGTTTATTTGGCTCGTGTTTCTGCAGACTGTATAAGAAGCATGATGCCAGCATTAGCTTCTGGTGAGGGATTCAGGCTACTTCCACTCATGGTGGAAGGGGAAGAGGAATGGTGCTTGTAGATGTTACACGACAAGAGAGAAAGCAATAGAGAAAGAGAGTGAGGAGAGGTCCCAGGAGTTTTTTTTTTTCCTTTTTCTTTTCTCCCTCTTACCACATCCCAGCCATGCTCTTTTAAACAATCAGCTTTCCCAGGAACTAATAGAACTAGAACTCACTCTTTACCAATAGAACGGCACCAAGCCTTTTATGAGGGATCTGCCCACTATGATCCAACAGCTCCCAATGGGCTCCACTTCCAACACTGAGGGTCAAATTTCAACATGAAATTTGGAGGAGACAACATTCAAATCATAGCAATGACCTTTTCTCCTCTCTCTTCCCAAGATTCTGCACCTTACAGAAGTTCCTTATCTCTTTTCCTCTACCCCACTCAAAACTTCTGGTCCACTTAATTCTCTTGTCTCACTCATCCTTCCCATCCATTGCCTCCTCTTCCCACTTCTTTTTCTTCTCTCTCTCAAGTAGGATCTATGTTTTTATTTTATTTTATTTTATTTTTTGAGACTGAGTCTCACTCTGTCACCCAGGCCAGAGTGCAGTGGCTCCACCTCAGCTCACTGCAAACTCAACCTCCCGAGTTCAAGTGATTCTCTTGCCTCAGCCTCCCAAGTAGCTGGGATTACAGGTGCATGCCACCACACCTGGCAAATTTTTGTATTTTTAGTAGAGACGGGGTTTCTTCATGTTGGCCAGGCTGGTCTCGAACTCCTGACTTCAAGTGATCCACCTGCCTCGGCCTCTCAAAGTGCTGGGATTACAGGTGTGAGCCACCATGCCCAGCTCTGGGCTCAAGTGATCCTCCAACCTCAGCCTCCCAAGCAGTGAGACAGGATTGTTCCCTTGATCCCCTTTGTAGGCGGGAACTGCAGTGGCTTGTTTCACTCAGCCTGCAGTCTGTGGATGGCTAAGTGTTAACAGTCCATTAAGGGTCAGGGTGACATCCTTCTGCACCTGCCCTTTTTGACACCTGAGTTCTTGTTTGGTGTCCAGGAAGAATCAGGTCACTCGGACTGATTGAAGGATAGTATATGCAGAGGATTTTATTGGGCAATGAATGTGGCTCTCAGCAGAATGGGGAGTTGGAAAGGAGATGGTGTGGGAAGAAGGTGATCTTTTCCTGAAGCTGCACCCTCTGAAGTTAGCTGTGTCTATCTGTAGTCTCTGGTGCTCAGCTGCTTGTATCCCCGATGCTCAGCCTTGCATCCACGAATGCTTGCATTAGCTGTTTGTGTTGCTCTGCCAGCTGGTCTTTTTATGGACACAGGATAGGTGCATGGCAGGCCAAAAAGGCAACCTTTGGGCAGTAAAAACAGGGTCAGCTGTTTCACTTAGGGGCATGGTTCCAGGCTTAAGGGTGGGGTTTAGCCAGGAGCCCAGTTTTTCTGTATCAGTAGCTGGGACTACAGGTGCATGTTACCACACCTGGCTAATTTTTGTAGAGACGGGGTTTCACCATGTTGCCCAGGCCGGTCTTAAACTCCTGGGTTCCAGTGATCCTCCTTCCCTGGCCTCTTAAAGTGCTGGGATTACAGGTGTGAGTCATTTGCCCAGCCCCATGTCAGATTTCTCTGTGCCATAATTTTTTTTTTTTTTTGAGACAGAGTCTCACTGTGTCACCCAGCCTGGAGTGCAGTGGTGTGATCTCGGCTTGCTACAACCTCTGCCCCCTGGGTTCAAGCAATTCTTGTGCCTCAGGCTCCTGAGTAGCTGAGACCACAGGCATGAGCACCACGCCTGGCTAATTTTCGTAGTTTTAGTGGAGACGAGGTTTTACTATGTTGGCCGGGCTGGTCTTGAACTCCTGACCTCAAATGATCCACCTGCCTTGGCCTCCCAAAATGCTGAGATTACAGGTGTGAGCCACCGCACCCAGCCATCACTGTCATAATTTTTGTAAAAGTGGTTTCATCCCCTTCTCAACTTAGGCCCATCTTGGGGGAGGTCATCTGAATGGTCATTTCTCTTATATTTCTTGACTTCTAGGTTTTTTTTTTAACCATATGTGTCAAGCTAAACTCAATTCAAATTCCTCAATCAGCCATTTCTGCATCTATACCTGAAGAAAACTGCACAACTTGAAAAGTGGTGTGTTGCAAATCCATGGCAACGAATCCTGGGCCCAGAGGGCTGCTTGTTAATCCTTTTACTTGTCCATGACGGGTTCCTTCTCCTGCCCCCTCAACCTGGACCCAGTATGCCTGAAGCCAAATCATACTTGGACTTTGCAGCTACAAGAACAAATAATTCCTCTCCTGCTTTTTCTGTTTGTTTATTTAGTTTGAATTGTGCTTCTTCCACTTGAAATCAAAAGACTCTTGACAAATAAAATTAATGACCCCAAGCTTAGAGAAGGTGTTGGAAAGAAGGGAAAAAGCCTCTTCTGAATGAATAATAATTTGGGAGTAGTTGTTGATTCAATTTGACATCCAGTTTCTGCAAATTCTTTTCTTTTTCTTTCTGTTTTTAAGACAGAGTCTCATTCTGTTGCCCAAGCTGGAGTACAGTAACATGATCATAGCTCACTGTAGCCTCGAACTCCTGGGCACTAGGGATCCTCCCACCTCAGCCCTCAGATAGCTGGGAATACAGGGTCATGCCACCCTGCCTTGCTGAATTTTTAAATTATTTTTGTAGAGATGGGGTCTTGCTCTGTTGCCCAGGCTGGTCTCAAACTCCTGGGCTCAAATGATCCTCCCACTTCAGCTTCCCAAACTGCTGGGATTACAGGCATTAGCCACCACACCTGGTCTCTGCAAATTCTGAGGACAAGCATGGTGGTCTATGCAGGCGTGAAGGGAAAACTTCCCTGTTGTCCTTGGAAGATTCATTGACAAAAATCAGATTAATAAGGGAAAAGCCATACAAATTTATTATGCGTGGGGTAATAATTACGGAGTGATTACCCAATATCTCAGTGAGGCCCAGATACCTACCATAGCCTGTTTCAGAGGGGAGAGGAGAGATGGGGAACATAGGTAATTCTGTTGATGGGCAATAAATGATTACTAGGAGGGATGAATGGAACAAAGATTAATTTGTGAATAGTTCTCTTTGGCAATTGAATGAGCCTGAGAGGCAGACAGACATTATCCTGTGAAACGGTCTGTTTAGGTGTGGTTACATTCTTGGTCTTCTTTTGTGCAATAGAGAATAAGATAGGGAAGCAAAGGAAGAAAAATTGTTCTTCCTGCAGGGTCTGTCTAGTCCTTTTTTTTTTTTTTTTTTTTTTTTGAGGCAGAGTCTCACTCTGTAGCCCAAGCTGGAGTGCAGTGTCATGATCTTGGCTCACTGCAACCTCCACCTCCCAGATTCAAGTGATTCTCCTGCCTCAGCCTCCTGAGTAGCTGGGACTACAGGCGCGTGACACCATGCCCAGCTAATTTTTTGTATTTTAGCAGAGACAGGGTTTCACCATGTTGCCCAGGGTGGTCTTGAACTCCTGAGCTCAGGTAATCCGCCCTCCTCGGCCTCCCAAAGTGCTGTGATTACAGGCATGAGCCACCGCACCTGGCCAAGGTCTGTCTAGTTTTTACGTAGCTAAGGGAAAAGTCTCTAACAGTGTCTTTTGATGTCTAAGGGTCTTTAATTCAAAATATGCATTATAACAAGGAGCTACCTTTTGGGATGAAGTTTCTGGCTCTCCTTCATCTGGAAGCACAGGCAAATCTCACAGAGAATATTCTGGAAGGCAATTGATGAGAGAGAGTAGCTCTGTCCTCTTCCTATCTTTGCTCCAAATCTTCCTTAGAAAGGCAGAACTCCCTGCAGAATGAAATGGACAATCAGACACTGCTAACAGCTGCATCCCAAGAACTTGGGTTCTTGGTAAAAGGATCCTGACACAAAAGTATTTCTTGTGGAAAATTATGCATTCATTGGGCTCATTTGAAACAAAATATGATTTGCATCTTAACTTCCTGTAACGAGCTCCACTTCTTTTGTGGATTTCATAACGTCTGATTTTGTTGAACCAGATTGGTGGGGCACATGCTTTTACCAAACAGTTTAAATTCAAGCCCAGGTTTTTCTTATTTTAAATAGCAACAGCTGCTAAGCACACTAATTATTGTATTTCATCAAAATAAACTCACCAACTTGCTTCTGAATGTTCCTTGGAGCTGCTCTCCTGGGGGCTGGGGTCCTCAGGGCTGTCAAAGAAGGTGCAAAGTTTGGATCTGGAAAATGTAGGAGAGGAGGCTGCAAGTCCTAGGAGGGGATGGGTGAGCAATTCCGGAAACAGAGAAAGGGAAAAAGTCACTAGCTGGAGACAGAAGCAGTGGGATACTCACTTCTCAATATCTGGTTGGGCTTTCTCTTTGCAATGTTCAGCAATTTCATATTTCTGAGGGTCGTCAGGAAGTGGGGAGAGAAGGAAGAAAACATTGGAGATTGTGTGGGAACGTCTTGTATCTATGTGGCAGCCAGAGTGATTTCTTTCTTTCTCTCCCTTTTTTTTTTTTATTGTAGGGATGGGGTCTTGCTGTGTTGCCCAGGGTGGTCTCAAACTCCTGGCCTCAACTGATCCTCTTGCCTCAGCCTCCCAAAGTGCTGGGATTACAGGCATGAGCCACCATATCTGTCCACAGAGATCTCTCTTAAAAAGAATTCAGATCATGTCACTTTCCTGTTCCCCACTTTTCTCTCGTGGCTTCTCAACTTTGGCTGCCCATTGGAATCATGGGAGAGCTTTAAAATACCCCCAAATGCCCAGGCTGCCCCCGAGACCAACTATATCAGAATCGGTGAGGCTGCAGCATAGACATCAGTATTTGTCAGTTTCCTGAATGATTCCCAGTGCAGTCAATGTTAAGAACTACTGCATTACAGGCCGGGAGTTTGAGGCTGCAGTGAGCTAGGATCACTTTACTGCACTCCAACCTAGGGGAGAGAGACAGAGAACCCACCTCTTAAAAAAGGAAGAAGAAGAAGAAGGAGAAGAAGAAGAAGAAGAAGAAGAAGAAGAAGAAGAAGAAGAAGAAGAAGAAGAAGAAGAAGAAGAAGAAGAAGAAGAAGAAGAAGAAGCTCTCCACTGCATTACATTCTGAATTAAATCAAAAAGTCTGACCACAGCCAAGGATTCCCTGTCTGATTTGGCCCCTGCCTTTCTCTCAGATCTCATCTCTGAACATTTATCCTCTTTTTTTTTTTTTTTTAAATTGAGATGGAGTCTTGCTCTGTCACTTAGGCTGGAGTGCAGTGGCACAACCTTGGCTCACCGTAACCTCCACCACCTGGGTTCAAGCGATTCTCTTGCCTCAGGCTCCTGAGTAGCTGGGACTACAGGCGTGCCCCACCACATCCGGCTAATTTTTTTGTATTTTTATTAGAAATGGGGTTTCATCATGTTGGCCAGGCTGGTCTTGAACTCCTGACCTCAGGTGACCCGCCTGCCTCGGCCTCCCAAAGTGCTGGGACTACAGGCGTGAGCCACTGCGCCCGGCTGTATCCTTTGTCTTCACTGAGGTTAAGTATCTGATATTTTAGTTATTTGCTCTGTGTTGAGTACTTTTCATGTCTTCTGAGACCTCCGACCCAGGGAGATACATAGCTCTGGTGTTCTGGTCTCTACCACATCTCCAATCTAACCCTGATCTCCTCACCCTCTCCCCGACTGCCCTTCTTTCTGCTCCTTAAATACATCTCTCCTTCTAGAATCTACGCACCGGTCGTTCCCTTTGCCTTCTGGCAACATGTTCTTTCCCGTCTTCCCAGGGCCAGCTTGACATTCAGGTGTCTGAGAAGCCTTCCACAACCACGCAACCTCTAATGTACTCTCTTATTACTTTCTATCCCATTACTGTGTCTTGTTTCAGGTATAGCTTATCATTGTCTGATGTTATCTGGTTTATCTATCTACTTGTTCTTTGTGTTCCACCTAGAAGGAAAACTCTAAGAGCTGAGACCCTCTAGATAGGATTCACTGCTGCATCCTCAAGGGGGTGCGGCATATAGCAGATGCTCAGTAAATATTTGTTAAATGAAAAAAGGAATGAGTGGCATAGGAGTTATTGGCTGAATACATGAATGAATGATCTTATTAAAAAAGTTGCTGTCGTCTTTATTTTCTATTTTGTAATTTCAACTTCTATTTTAGATTCGGGGGTACATGCGCAGGTTTGTTAAATGGGTATATTGCGTGGTGCTGAGGTTTGGAGTATAACCTGTCACCCAGGAAGTGAGCATAGTACCCTGAATGATCTCATTTGATCCTTCAAACAGTGGGCGTTGTTAGCACCATTTTAAAGATAATTCATCAGGGTCAGAGGTTAAATAGCTCTTCAAGGTTACAAATAATGGCAGAGGTTTGTAAGCTATCTGCCATTGAAAGGAGAGTGGTTTGTTAGGGGAGAGCAGACATCCTTTTTTCAGATTATGGATTTTTGGGGACTCTGCCATCACTAGAGAGGGCAACTCCTTCCCTAATTGGCAAGAATATGTAATTAGGTTTTAATTGTGGGCTTCTGAAGGGACTATTTTAAAACCACATCTGTGGTTGTCTTTGATGGAATCTGACCTTCTGACCTTCAGGAGGGTGATGGGAGGGCAATTCTGATGATTTGGAAACCAAGGGAGAACTGTGTTATTTTGGGGTGACATGGTCTTGGCATACCCAGAGGAGCTGGGGGCTGGGGAATGGAACAGGTCATAGAATTGCAGGGACTTCCCTGCTGTTGACTCATAGCAATTGTCAGATGGTCTCTACCAAGCTCTGCATCCTATACTGAATCCATAAAAGGGATGAGTCATTCTGCAATGGTCTCTGTAGCGAGCCAGCCAATGTGCAGGACTGGAAAGGAGTGTGGATTTTGGCTTCCTCTGCACGATAGGTCTGAGAACCTTCATTAGTATAGAAAACGAAGAACACCTTGGTTTTCAGCTTTGCGTCTGGATTTAAAAATAATAACAATAAGTGACATATTAGTTCACTGGGGCTGCCATATCAAAATACTACAGACTGGGTGCTTTAAACAACAGCCATTTACTTTCTCGCAGTTCTGGAGTCTGGAAGTTCAAGATCAAGGTGTCAGGAGGGTTGATTTCTTCTGAGGCCTCTCTCTTTGGCTTGCAAACGGCTGTCTTCCTGCTGTGTCTTCTTGTGGTCTTTCCTCTGTGCATGGGCATCCCTGGTGTCTCTCTTACTCTCTCTCTCTCTCTTTTAAGATAGAGTGTGTGTCACCCAGGCTGGAGTGCAGTGGCATGATCTCGGCTCACTGCAACCTCTGCCTTCCAGGTTCAAGTGATTCTCCTGCCTTAGCCTCCCAAGTTGCCGGGGGGACTATAGGCGCCTGCCACCATGCCCGGCTAATTATTTATATTTTAGTAGAGGCAGGGTTTCACCATGTTGGCCAGGCTGGTCTTGAACTCCTGACCTCAGGTGATCCACCCACCTTGGCTTCCCAAAGTGCTGGGATTACAGGTGTGAGCCACCGTGCCTGGACTCCTGGTGTCTCTTTGTGTGTCCAAACCTTCTCTTCTTAAAAAACCTCCAGTCAGATTGAATTATTACTCACTCTACTGGCCTCATTTGAACTTAATTACCTCTTTGAAGGTCCTGTCTTCAAATACAGTCACATTCTGAGGGACTGGGTGTTAGGGCTTCAAAAAAGGAATTTTGAGGGGACACAATTCATCCCATACCAGGTGTCATTTATTGCTTATTATGTGTTAGCCTCATGCAAATATTTTACAAACATCACCTCACATAATTTCCCAAGTATCCTAAGAGATCAATACGATTATTATAACCCCTTTCATAAAACTAAGAAACTGAAGTAGAGAGTAAGAAGTTGCCTAAGTTTCCACAGTTAAAAGTGCCAGAGGGGCTGGGCGCAGTGGCTCATGCCTGTAATCCCAGCACTTTGGGAGGCCGAGGCAGGGATCACCTGAGGTCGGGAGTTCAAGACCAGCCTGACCAAGATGGAGAAACCCCATCTCTACTAAAAATACAAAATTAGCCGGGCGTGGTGGTGCACGCCTGTAATCCCAGCTACTTGGGAGGCTGAGGCAGGAGAATCGCTTGAACCCAGGAGGCGGAGGTTGCAATGAGCCGAGATCATGCCATTGTTCTCCAGCCTGGGCAACAAGAGCGAAACTCCATCTCAAAAAAAAAAAAAAACAAAAAAAAACCAAAAACCAGAGCTCAGATTCAAGCACAAGCATCTCTGATTTTGAAGTCTTTTTTTTTTTTTTTCATGAAATCTATGCTAAATTGCTGAATATTGTATTTCGGCCTTTCTGTTCTCTCTTTCTGAAGTGGCCAAATACACATATATTTTTGGATGTCACATATCTATTTTTCATGTTTCATCTTTTTTCTAATAACTTTTATCTCTTTATTGTAAAAACATAAAGAGATTCCAGGAGATTTTTTTGAGCTTGTTTTTTTGAGTCACTTATTTCTTTTTATTTTTTATTTTTTTTTTTGAGACACAGTCTGGCTCTGTCACCCAGGCTGGAGTGCAGTGGCACTATCTTGGCTCACTGTAACCTCTGCCTCCTGTCCTCAAGCTATCCTCCTCCTACCTCAGCCTCCCGAGTAGCTGGGACAACAGGCATGTGCCACCATGCTTGGCTAATTTTTTTAATTTTTATTTTTGGTAAAGGTGACATTTCACTATGTTGCCCAGGCTGGTCTTGAACTACTGAGCTCCAGCAATTGACCTGCCTTGGCCTCCCAATGTGCTGGGATTGCTGGCATGAGCCACCACACCTGACCTGCTCATCAATTTTTCTATGATAACCAATCTGCTTTTTCCTGATTCTACTTGCATTAAAAATTTTGAATAAGGTCTTCTCTCTTTAAGGTCATTTTCCTGTTCATGGAGTTCCTTCTCTATGGCTGCACCCTTTTGCTTTAGCAATGCCTTGAGCAATAAGGAAGTGAGCCTCAGCTGAGTACCATATGAAATAAACAAAGATTGTGCTGGCATAGTGGTTCACGCCTGTAATCCCAGAGCTTTGTGAGGCCAAGGCAGTAGGATCACTTGAGGCCAGGAGTTTAAGATCAACCTTGATGACATAGGCAGACTTGCCATACCCATCTTCACAATAAAAATAAAATAAAATAAAATAAAATAAAATACAAAAAGAATGTGTAGCCATGCCTTCTGAGAGGAGAGAAATCATCTTGTATACAAAAACAAACAAAAATAAAGTAGCTACCTGCACGCGCAAAGGAAACCCTACCCAATATTCAGGACAAGGAAATGTTGACTGATGTCATTTTTACTTCACTGTTTTCTGTACTATTCACTGGCCCTCTCACTTTTTCCAGTCCTTGATTTTCAGTCTCCTTGTCTAAGATCAGAACACTACCCCACCCCTGCCCAAAGTGTGAATTTCCTCTAATCTATGGAAAACCTGCCATCCCTGAAGGGCAGGGGTTAGGAACACTAGTAAGAATCAAAAGGGTTTGAATTCTGGTTATACGCTCATGAGAACTGGAATTGAAAGCAGGGTCTTAAGGAGGTATTTGTACACTCATGTTCATAGCAGCATTATTTGCAATAGCTAAAACATGGAAGCAACCCAAGTGTCCTTTGATGAATGAATGGATAAGCAAACTGTGTTATAGCCTACAACAGAATATTACTCAGTCTTAAAAAGGAAGGAAATTCTGCATTACACCACAACGTTGATGGACCTTGAGGACATTTTGCTAAGTGAAATAAGCCAGTCACAAAAAGATAAATACTATATGAATCTATTTTTTGAGGTACTTAGAGTAGTCAAAATCATAGAGACAGAAGGTAGAATGACATAATAAAAGTCATATATGACAGACCCACAGCTAGTATCATACTGAATGGAGGAAAACTGAAAGCACTTCTTCTAAGACCTAGAACATGACAAGGATGCCCACTTTCAGTACTGTTATTCAACATAGTATAGAAGTCCTGGTTAGGGCAATCAGACAAGAGGAAGAAATAAAGGGTATCCAAATTGGAAAGGAAGAAGTCAAATTATCCTTGTTTGCAGATGATTTGATATTATATTTGGAAAAACCTAAAGACTCCACCAAAAAAACTATTAGAACCAACAACAAAAATCAGTAGCATTTTATATGCCAACAGTGAACAATCTGAGAAAGAAATTTGTAAAGTAATACCAATACCATTTACAATAGCCACAAAAAATAATTATCTAGGAATTAACCAAAGAAGTGAAAAATCTCTATAATGGAAACTAAAAAACATTGATGAAAGAAATTGCAGAGGACACCAAAAATGGAAAGATATTCCATGTTCATGGATTGAAAGAATCAATATTGTATAAATGTCCATACTACCCAAAGCAATCTACAGATTCAATGTTCAATGTAATCCCTATCAAAATACCAATGTCATTCTTTACAAAAATAGAAAAAACAATCCTAAAACTTATATAGAACCACAAAAGATGCAGAATAGCCAAAGCTATCCTAAGCAAAGAGAACAAAACTGAAGGAATCATATTACCGGACTTCAAATTGTACTACAGAGCAATAGTAACAAAAACAGCACTGGTCTAAAACCAGACCAGGTACTGGTCTAAAAACAGACACATAGTCCAATGGAACAGAATAGAGAATCCAGAAACAAATCCACACACCTACAGTGAACTCATTTTCAACAAGGGTACAAAGAAGATACAATGGGGAAAATATAGTCTTTTTAATAAATGGTGCTGGGAAAACTGGATATTCGTATGCAAAAGAGTGAAACTAGACCCCTATCTCTCACCATATACAAAAATCAAATCAAAATAGATTAAAGACTTAAATGTAAGACCTCACACTATGGAACTACTACAAGGAAACATTGGAGGAACTCTCCAGGAAACTGGTCTGGGCAAAAAATTCCTGAGTAATACTCCACAAGCACAGGCAACCAGAGCAAAAATGGACAAATGGGATCATCAAGTTAGAAAGCCTCTGCGCAGCAAAGGATGCAATCAAAGTGAAGAGACAACCCATGGAATGGGAGGAAATGTTTACAAGCTACCCATCTGACAAGGGATTAATAACCAGAATATATAAAGAGTACAAACAATCTATATGAAAAAATCTAAGTATCCAATTAAAAAATGGGAAAAGATTTAAATAGACCTTTCTCAAAAGAAGACATACAAATAACAAACAGGCATATGAAAAGATGCTCAACACCATTGGTCATCAAAGAAATGCAAATCAAAACTACAACAAGATATCATCTCACCCCAGTTAAAATGGCTTATATCCAAAAGACAGGAGGTTGTGGAGAAAAGGAAATCCTTGTACACTGTTGATGGAAATGTTAAATAATACAACCGCTATGAAGAACAGTTTGGAGGTTCCTCAAAAATCTAAAAATAGAGCTACCATATGATCCAGTAATCCCACTGCTGGGTATATAACCAAAAGAAAGGAAATCGCTGTGTGAAAGAGATATCTGCAGTCCCATGTTTTTTTGCAGCACTGTTAACAATAGCTAAGATTTGGAAGCAACCTAAGTGTCCATCAACAGATGAATGGATAAAGAAAATGTACACAATGGAGTACTATTCAGCTACAAAAAAGAATGAGATCCTGTCACTTACAAAAACATGGATAGAACTGGAGGTCCTTATGCTAAGTGAAATAAGCCAGCACAGAAAGACAAACATTGCATGTTCCCACTTACATGTGGTGTCCAAAAATCAAAACAATTGAACTCATGGAGATAGAGAGTAGAAGTATGGTTACCAGAGGCTGGGAAAGGTAGTGAGGGGTGGGGGTAGTTAATGGGCAAAAAAAGTATACTTACAAAGAATCAATAAGGCCTAGTATTTCATAGCACAACTGGGTGACTATAGTCAATAATAATTTAATTGTACATTTAAAAATATTAAAAGAATATAATTGGATTGTTTGTAGTGCAAAGGATAAATGCTTGAAGGGTAGATACACCATTTTCCATGATGAGATTATTATGCATTGCATGCCTGTACCAAACATCTCACATACCCCATAAATATATACACCTACTATGTAGCCACAAAAATTAAAAATTTAAAAAATTTAAAAAAGTAGAATGGTGGTTGCCAGGGACTGGGGCGGGGGTTGGGGCATGGCAGAAATAGGAGTTATTGTTTAATGGGTATAGAGTTTCAGTTTTGCTAGATGAAAAGAGTTACGGAGATGGATGGTGGTGATGGTTGCACATTATGAATGTATTTAATATGACTCAACTGAACACTCAAAAACTTATAGGATGGTAAGTTTTATGTTATGTATATTTTACTACAATAAAATAATTGAAAAGAAGAGGCAAGGTGTGGTGGCTCAAGCCTATAATTCCAGCACTTTCAGAGGCCGAGGCAGGCACCTGAGGTTGGGAGTTGGAGACCAGCCTGGCCAACATGGCGAAACTTCGTCTCTACTAAAATACAAAAATTAGCTGAGCATGTTGGCAGGCGCCTATAATCCCAGCTACTCAGGAGGCTGAGGCAGGAGAATCGCTTGAACCCATGAGATGGAGTTTGCGGTGAACCAAGATCATGCCACTGCACTCCAGCCCGGGCGACAGAGCAAGACTGTCTCAAAAAAAAAAAAAAAAAAAAAAATTGAAACAAGAGTCAGTAGGGTTTGGCAGCAGGGGGAGAAGAAAAGTTGAGCACTACTCTAAGATTTAAGACTCAGGGTTGAGAATTTAAGACTCTGAATCACCTTGAACTTGAAGCACCATATAATATCAAGAACAAGTATAGTTTCTCTTCTAAATGATCTCTTGTCCTATCTGGTTTACTCCTTGCAGGAGGAGAGGGCTGCAGGTTCTCCCAGTTGAATTATGCTGTCCCATGTGGAGCCTTATTTGGATCTTCTGTGGGGTCCCAGACAGAAGAAAGGGAGGTTTTGCTTAATTGTCTCCTGGAGAAGCAGGCAGGAGGTTCAGTAAAGGACTTTGAGCTAAGTCCTCTGACTGTCACCAGCGTCCCTCTCCTCCCCGATCCAGATATCTTTTCCGTCAACCAAAATCCCCTGAGAGCCATTGCCATTGCCTCTGACTCCCCTCGCCTTCCTGTGTGTTTGTTTAGATTCTAAAAAGGGATTTACTGTAGCAGCCTCTGGGCATGCATTCAAAAACACCCAAACCCCAAGGAGAAATTGTCCAAACTCACATTGCACCCGGCTTTATTGGGGGGCACTTTTCACAGCAGCTGAAGATTAATGCAGTTGTTCTTTGCCAACTATGAGCTGCTTAGGCCTCAAATCACTTTCTGAATATTCAGTGAGATGGGCTCAGAAAAACATATGCGTAATGATTATACCAGGATGACTCCAGAAGAGCAGCTTCATCAACTCAGGGAAGTTAACCCACACTTCAACACTCTTCTGTGTTGCTCATGCTGGACCTTTGGTTTTCCCTTCAGTCCCCTTCTCTGCCTGCCAAAATTTGACAACTGTTTCTCAGTCTAAATTTTAGAAATCACCTATTTTTGTAAAGCTTTTCCCTGTTTTCAGAATTCCTTCTCATCTGCATCTCAGTTAGCATCATGTACACATCTTTTATTCTTATTCAATAAATATGTATTCTTCAGTTACCGTGTGCTGGTCTTTTGTCAGGCGATGGAGATACAGTGGTGAGACTATACGTAAGGCTTTGTCAAAGAACAGAATCATGAATTGGGCAGCGTCCCATCAATGAAATAGAAAGATGCTTTGCCAGGCATGACAGGGCGGTTGGCTTTTGTAAAGTAGCTTGAGCAGGAACAGGAAATCAGTACAGTGCAAAAAGTGGATTGGTTAACATCAGGTTACTTGAAGTTACTTCCCTTGTAGGGTTAAAGCAGTGGGGACTTCCTTAGGGTGTAGGCTCAGGTTTACCGGGCCCCTTTGGATTGGTTGCAGTGAACGTCCTGTTTTTGCAGAAGACTGGCCCCTTTGTAAGTTCATTTTGATTATGTGGCGCCTAGCATGACTGACTCCATTCTGGTTTGGTCTGGTCTGTTGGAACTCAGTCCAAAACAATGGCCTGCCGTGAATTTTATTTAACAGCTTTAACTTTCATAGGGCTTATTTTTTGTTTTGTTGCACAGACAAAAAGAACTCAGATGGAGTTACTCTATCTGAGATCAATACTCATCACAGTATTTATCTCCATCAAGTAGTCTCCCTTATCTGAGATTTCACTTTCTGTGATCTCAGTTACCTATGGTCAGTCAACTGTGGTCTGAAAATATTAAATGGAAAATTCTAGAAGGAAACAATTTATAAGTTTAAAATTGCATGCTGTTCTAGGTAGCGTGATGAAATCTCTTGTTGTCCTATTCCATCTTACTTGGAACATGAGTCATCCCTTTGTCCAGCGTATCCACACTCTGTATGCTATCCACCCACTAGTCATCGACATGGTCTGCTCCAGACACTCAACCACAGACATCATCATGGCTCAATGATTCAGGATCTCCTGAAGCAGATGACCCTCCTTCTGACATATCTCCAGAAAGCCAGTAGAAGCTAAAGCTACTTCACAATACTTAACGTCATTCACATCACGTCATCTCATCAAGTAGGCATTGTATTTATCTCATATTATTACAAGAAGGGTAAGTACAGTACAATAAGTTATTTTGAGGCTGGGAATGGTGGCTTATGCCTGTAATCCCAGCACTTGGGAGGCTGAGGTGGGAGGATCACTTGAGCTCAGGAGTTCGAAACCAGCCTGGGCAACATGGTGAACTTGTCTCTACTAAAAATAGTAAAACAATTTAGCTAGGCATAGTGACACATGCCTGTAGTCTCAGCTACTTGAGAGGCTGAGGTGGGAGGATCTCTTGAGCCAGGGAGTTCAAGGCTACAGTGAGCTATGGCTATGATTGAATCACTGCGCTCCAGCCTGGGCAACAGAGCGAGATCTTGTCTCAAAATATAAACAAACAAACAAACAAAAAGATATTTAGAGAGAGAGAGATGACATATTTACATAACTTTTATTATAATATATTGTTATAATTGTTCTATTGTATTATTATCATTATTGAGACAGGGTCTCTCTCTGTCACCCAGGCTGGAGTACAGTGGCGCTATCTCAGTTCACCACAACCTCCACCTCCTGGGTTCAAGAGATTCTCCTGCCTCAGCCTCCCAGGTAGCTGAGATTATAGGTGCCCACCACCATGCCTGGCTAATTTTTGTGTTTCACCATGCTGGCCAAGCTGGTCTCCAACTCCCGACCTCAGGTGCTCCACCCGCCTCAGCCTCCCAAAGTGCTGGGATTACAGGTGTGAGCCACTGTGCCCGGCCCATGTTTATTTTAAAGAATTAAAAAAGTGATTTAAAAAGAACGGAAAGGTAATAATTCCTGTCTTCTCCTATCCTGGAGGTAACCAGAGCTAGTAATGAGGAGTAACACCTTTCTTTTATGCAGGGTTGATTGGTTTGCTTATTTGATCTGGCGTGGATTACAAAAATGGCATTATATACTTGTTACTCTGCAACTTGCCCTTTTCCCTCTAAATGAATTAGATTAACTCTTTTGTTTATTCAACCATTCTCTCGTTGGTGGACTTCAGATTGCTTTTTGTTTTTGACAATAATACAATTACTATAGTAAGCCTCCTTGAGAATATTCCTGGGTATATTGAGACTTTCACTAAAACAGATTTAGAAAGGTAGAAACTCTGGGTCGATGGATGTTTGCAGTTCTAGTTTTAATAGGTGTTTTTCAGATCACGTTTCTAACAGATTGTAGCAATTCCTATTTCTCAACACTGTCAGCCAGAGCTGGACATTATTGATCTTTTGTTTGTAAAATTTGGCAAATATAATGGGTGAAAAAAAGGCTGATTTAATTTACCTTTCCTTGACTACATATGTTGAGTATCTTATTCTGTCTAGTGACAATTTGCAGATACCCTTATGTGAATCGCCTGCTATTCAGTTGTCTTTTTCTTTTCAACTGGTAAAAGCTCTTTGAATATTAGTAATTGTTAATATTTATGCATACATTTTGCAGAAGTTCTCTCCTCTCACCAGATTATCATGTCTTTTAAAAAACCCTTTTTATTTAGAAATAATTAGAGGTTAATAGAATAGGAAGTTGTGAAACTGGTACAGAGAGACCCAGGTGCCCTTAACCCAGCTTCCCTCAAGGGTAATGTATTAGTATGTTCTTGCTTTGCTGTAAAGAAATACCTGAGCCTGGGTAATTTATAAAGAAAAGAGGGCCAGTTGTGGTGCCTCACGCCTATAATCCCAGCACTTTGGGAGGCCGACGTGGGCAGATCATGAGGTCAGGAGTTCGAGACAAGCCTGACCAGCATGGTGAAACCCCATCTCTACTAAAAATACAAAAATTAGCCGGGCGTGGTGGTGTGTGCCTGTAATCCCAGCTACTCAGGAGGCTGAGGCAGGAGAATCACTTGAACCCGGGAGGCGGAGGTTGCAGTGAGCCGAGATTGTACCACTGTACTCCAGCCTGGGTGACAGATTGAGGTTCTGTCTCAAAAAAAAAAAAAAAGAAAAGAAAAAAAGAAAAGAAAAAGAAAAGAGGTTTGATTAGCTCACGGCTCTGCAGTCTATACAGGAAGCATGGTGCTGGCATTTACTCAGCTTCTGAGGCGGCCTCAGGAAACTTACAATCATGGTGAAATGCAAAGGGGACACAGGCACATCACATGGCCAGGGCAGAAGCAAGAGAGCGAGGCGGGAGTTGCCACACACTTTTAAATGACCAGTCTCATGAGTACTCACTCACTATCACAAGGACAGAACCAAGGCAGATGGTGTTAAACCATTCATGAGACACCTGCACCATGAGCCAGTCACCTCCCCAGGCCCCACCTCCAACACTGGGGATTACATTTCAATATGAGATTTGGGTGAGGACACATATCCAAACTATACCAGGTAACATCTTACATAGCTCTAGGTCAGTATCAGAACGTTGTTTGTCTTTTTATTTTTATTTCTTTTTTGAGACAGAGCCTTGCTATGTTCTTCAGGATGGAGAGCAGTGGCGATTCACAGGTGCAATCATAGTGCACTACAGCCACAAACTTTTGAACTCCTGGGTTCAAGCAGATTTTCCTGCCTCAGCCTCCCATGTAGCTGGGACTATAGGCATGTACCACCGCACTTCACATTCATTTGTCTTTTGATGTAGTTTATGGTATTGTTTTGATTACAATACGTTATTGCGAATTTTTTTTTTTTTTGAGATGGAGTCTCCCTCTGTCACCCAGGCTGGAGTGCATTGGCGCAATCTTGGCTCACTACAACCTCTGTCTCTTGGGCTAAAGTGATTCTCCTGCCTCAGCCTCCCAAGTAGCTGGGATTACAAGTGTGCACCACCCTGCTTGTCTAATTTTTGTATTTTCAGTAGAGACGGGGTTTCACCATGTTGGCCAGGCTGATCTTGAACTCCTGACCTAAAGTGATCCACCCATCTCGGCCTCCCAAAATGCTGGGATTACAGGTGTGAGCCACCTTGCCCAGCCTGTTATTGTAAATTTTAATATCTGGTAAGGCAAGTCTCACCACTCCATACTTTTTCTTTTTTTTTTTTTTCTTTTCTTTTCCTTTTTTCTTTTTCTTTTTCTTTCTTTTTTTTTTTTTTTTTTTTTTTTGAGACAGAGTCTTGCTCTGTCATCCAGGCTGGAGTGCAGTCTCATGATCATGGCTCATGGCAGCCTTGACTCCCATGATTCCAGTGATCCTCCCACCTCAGCTTCCCGAGTAGCTGGGACCACCACACCCAGCTAATTTTTGTATACCTTATTTTCTTGACTGTTTTCAGCTACTTACTTTTGTTTTCACTTGAAATTTAAAAGCCATGGACATGTCAGCCTGAGCAGAGTGAGAGAAAATTCACCCTTCTTCTGCCTTTTTGTTCTATTTGGGCCTTCAACAGATTGGATGATGCCCATCCACATGGAAGAGGGTGGATCTTTTTTAGTCTACTGATTCAAATGTTAATTTCTTCCGGAAATACCCTCACAGACACACCCAGAGGGGATTACACAAGGCTGTAAATACCAGAAAACAGGAAGCAGGACTCATCTTAGAGGGTGCCTGTCACACCAGAGAATACTATGTAGCAGCCCAAATTAGGTGGTTCTCTATATACTGACACGGAAAATCTTCAAGACGTATTGTAAAGAAAAAAAAGAGACAAAATCATTTATGGGACCATTTATGTTAAAAAAAATTCATCCAAAAACAATTTCTGTATAGATATGCATAGAAAATATCTGGAACACTCCCAGCTGATTACCATGGTTAGCTCTTGAATTTTTGATTATCTATATTGTTTGAATGTTTAAAAAATGATAATATATTCATATTTTCTGCAATTAAAATAATTTTCAAAGAATAAATAAAACAGACTATTGTGACTGCATAAGAGAGATGATGGTAGCCATAAATAAGGTGTCAGCAAAGGAGATGTAGGAAAATGAGATAGAAGGGCAAGGTATTTAGGAGGTAAAAACCAAGAGATTTTCAAGTATCTGATAGACGGGGAGGAGTCTAAGAGGACTTTAGGGCTTTGAGCTTAGGTGACTGGGTGGAATTCTCATGCCATTAGTGTCAGGGCCAAGAGAAAGCTTCCCTCTTATTACAGCAGCAAGTCTGGGTGGGGTCCATGGTCCTCGGTTCTTGTCTTCTTGGAGGAAAGAATTTGCCAAGAGACAGAAAAAAATTTAAGATAGAAATGAGAGATTATTGAAGCAAAGAAAAGTACACTTGGAAGGGAGCAAGTGGGCAACTTGAAAGATTGAGTGCCCCACCTGATCTTTGGTTTAGGGCTTTTATAGACTTACTACTTCCTGTTTTTAGTTAGTTTGTTTGTTTTGTTTGTTTGTTTTTTCCAGTAGCTTCCCCTTGGGCAGGCTGTTGGCTAATCACTGCATGCACAGTGTCTTGTCAGTATCTAGGAGGAATGCATATGCCATTTGGTGGTTGAAGTTATGTGCATGCTCTCTTAGGGCAATTCTCCCTTACCAGTCTAGCACTCCCAGAGGAAGGTCAGATACTGGTCAAACTCCACCGTTTTGTTCTGTGCTGTGCATACCTGGATGTGTCTGCTCATTTCCTAAGATCGTATTGGGAAGTTTTTACCTACAAGCTCAAGATGTTTCCTGTTTGTTAGGAAATTTTCCCCTCCCTGGTGCCTCCTGAAGAGGTACACGACAGGCACCTGACTTCACCTGACATTCCTTGGGGCTCTATCCTGCCTTGCTCATGTCTGTCTACCAACTCTTAACACTTTCACCCTCTGAAGTTTCACTGAAAAACCAACTCACAAAAGGCAGATTAATTGGAGAAAAGACATATAAAATGTATTAATGTGTACACTGGGGAGAGCCACAGGTGATTACCTATCCCCAAAGGAGTTCAGAATCTTCAATTCCATCTTAAGGTTACAGAAAGAGTGGGGCTTGGATCCTGGAAAATCAGGTTATGAGAGAAAGAAGAGGAATTCTGTTGGGGAGCAATAAAGGGTTACTAGGGAGAATGAATGGATCCAGGAACAGAGATTAACTTGTAAATAGTTCTCTTGGACAGACATTATTTTGTGAAAGGTCTGTTCTGTATGCTTACGTTTTTGATCTTACAGGGAGGGGAACAAAAAAATAATTATTCTCCTCGGTAAACCCAGATTTTAGGTAGATAAGGGAATTTCAACTTCCTCCTGTGTTTTGGAAGAGACGATGGGGTTGGGGGTAAGGGGAGGTCAGACAAACCTTGAGACTTATTCAGTTCAGCATGTCAAAGTGCTGTGTTTTGGGGTATTGGTTTCTGGACCCCAACATTAGAGAACACAGAAGGGAAAACAAATTTTGGGGGAGCTAAGAGGGAGAAGGGTAAATGTCTAAACTCTTAGCTCTTGTTTTTTTTGGGGGGTGGGGGGACGGAGTTTCACTCTGTCCCAGGCTGGAGGGCAGTGGCGCGATCTTGGCTCACTGCAATGTCCACCCTGTGGGTTCAAGTGATTCTCCTGCCTCAGCTCCTGAGTAGCTGGGATTATAGGCACCCGCCCCAACGACCGGCTAATTTTTGTATTTTTAGTGGAGATGGGGTTTCACCATGTTGGCCAGGGTGGTCTCGAACTCCTGACTTGAGGTGATCCACCTGCCTCAGCCTCCCAAAGTGCAGGGATTACAGGCATGAGCCACTACGCACGGCCCAAACTCTTAGCTCTTAACAACTCCGTCTGTTACTGAGTAATGGGCTTGCTGCCGGATGCACATAAAAGCCAATAAGATGGCACTGACTTTTGAAAAAAGTCAGGAAGGAGGCAGGAGGTGTGACTCAAATCTGTCTCCCCAGTTTGGAGTCTGGGCAAGTTTTAAAGGGGTGGGAGAGCAAGGGAAAGGATTGTAACTGAACTTAGTTTTGCGCCACTCACTGCTTGAAAGCTGAAATTCAAGAGACAAGCTTTTGGTGAGAAAGAAAATTAGCTTTATCTGAGAAGCCAGCAATGAGGTTGAGGTTGGGGGGAGGCTAATGAACTCATGTTCAAAGACCACCTCTCCCTAAGTTGTGTCTCTGGATCAGGGATTTTTTTAATTAGATGGAGTCTCACTGTGTCACCCAGGCTGGAGTCCAGTGGTGCCATCTCAGCTCACTGCAACCTCCGCCTCCTGGGTTCAAGTGATTCTCCTGCCTCAGCCTCCCAAGTAGCTGGGATTACAGGCACCCATCACCACGCCCAGCTAATTTTTGTATTTTTGGTATAGATGGGATTTTGCCATTTGGCCAGGCTGGTCTTAAACTCCTGACCTCAAGTCATCCGCCTGCCTTGTCCTCCCAAAGTGCTGGGATTACAGGTGTGAGCCACCAGGCCTGTCCTGGATCAGGGGTTTTTAAGGGAAATTAGGAGAGTGCAAATGGTGATTAAAACATTCTTGTGAAATGTGCACAGTCTCAGGTGTGCAGCTAATCACTGCTTTCTTGGTCAATGTCTTGTGGCCTTCTACTGGTGTCCTCAAGCTGTTCTTACCAGGCCGATCAGCCAGTTCCCAGAGTTGTTGGTCAGCATATTATCTTTTATCTCTGTTTCTTTTTTATCTCAGATCCTGTTTTCCTGAGGCTGTTTTTAATGAACAATCTACAAACTCAGGCAAAATAATAATTATATTCACTTAAACAAGCTTTGCTCTAACATGGAGTCAGTACTGTTACAGTGTCGGGAATGTTGGCTTGGCAGAGTCTGATTGGAGGTCTTCAAATTTGACCATTTACAGTAAGGTATGTTCAAGCAAATTTCAGCACTGGATTTTCCTGGCCAACAGACCCTTTCTGAGAAGGGCTCAGAGGAACCTTTTCTTCTGAAAGTGTTCCAGCATTCAGGTTCTTGTCCTGGGCTCTGGACATGTCTGTCTTCTTGGTTCTGCAGGGAGGAAACATTGGTTTTGGGTATTGTTAGAGGTCAATACATTTTCTATTGCAGCCTGGGCTACATGACTTGAATTTTGGTTCTGTTAGACACAAAAGGTAACCTGACAGTGAATGTTCTGCTATCAACAGAGTAGGGCCAGTTTGGGATGCTTCTGTGGTTATATCTCCATGCTAAAGGCATATAAGGCCACTGATACCTGTTGAGATGAAGCAGGGGTCCCTCTTGGATGCCTGCAGACACCGCCACCCTGCCCCCTGCCAAGCATGGAAATAAAGGAAAATCTTGAGTTCCATCAGCGGAAATTCTAAGAGCCCAGCTTGCCCTGAGAACGAAATAAACAACTTGATAGGCCAGGTGCGGTGGCTCATGCCTGTCATCCTAGCACTTTGGGAGGCTGAGGTGGGCAGATCACCTGAGGTTGGGAGTTCAAGACCAGCCTGACCAACATGGAGAAACCCCCTCCCTACTAAAAATGCAAATTAGCAGGGTGTGGTGGTGCATGCCTGTAATCCCATCTACTTGGGAGGCTGAGGCAGGAGAATCGCTTGAACCCAGGAGGCAGAGGTTGTGGTGAGCTGAGATCACGCCATTGCACTCCAGCCTGGGCAACAAGAGCAAAACTCTGTCTCAAAACAAAAACAAAAACAAAAAAAAGCAACCAACTTGAGAAGCAAGAAGGTAATAGTGAAGCCGCTTTTGCCAACATTATAACAGTGAGAAAATTATGACAGTGAAAGAGATATGACCTATTAATTCTATCTTGCCTTTCACCTCCAGACTGCCCTTGATCATTCCTGGGCATGGGTTAAGTTAACTTTGGAGGAAATTTAGTTTATAGTTTAACCTTCAAGCAAGGATGGTAATGGCCCTTCCCCAAACTAAACCACCAAACTAATGAAAGCCCACAAGGTTAGGATTATGAGAGGGGCCTAAATTCTGCTAAGATGTAGGCATAGTTAAATAGTAACCAGCCATTCTGGAGGTCACAAGATTTGTAACTTCCCAGTTACTCTTGTAAATGACATTACTATTGTATTAGGTTGGTGCAAAAGTAATTGCAGTTTTTTGCCATGACTTTTAGTGAACCTTAGAACCTAAGATTGGCCTTTTGAGACATCTTTTCAGAGTTTTGCATTTCTGACTACTGGCTGACTCCATCCAGACCTGCTATTCATGATTCAACCGGTCCTGTGGCCCCAGCCCTGAAGCAGACTCTGCATAAGAGAACTGTTTTCCACAGGCGTATGATTGCATCCCCAACCAATCAGTAGCACCCATTCCCTAGCCCCCACCTGCCAAACTATCTTTAAAAAACCCTAGCCTCTGAATTTTTGGTGAGACTGGTTTGAGTGATAACTCCAGCTCTCCTGTGTGGGCCAGCTGTGTGTCAATTAAACTCCTTTTTTATTTTTTATCTTTATTTTTTTCTGTAATGTCATGGTCTCAGTGAATTGGTTTTGTCTGTGCAGCAGGCAGGAAGAACTCATCAGGCAATTGCATTAGTAGCTTAAAACAATAGCCAAGGAATTTAGAATCACAGGATGTTTGGTTTCACTAAATATAACATCAACTCTTGAATTCCTGGATTGTTTTTCAAAAACCCAGACCCCCACTGAATGGATCTGCTGGCACATAGACCTCAGAGAAGGGAGAAGCAAGGACTGAACTCTGATCATTATTCTTTATTCTAAAGTTCTTCCTGAGGGGCCCGGAAGAGGTCACGCCTATGGGCCAGAGCCAACATTCTCTTTCGCTGACTTCAAAATTTAAACCAAGCCTCTCTTCCTTAACCAATTACTAATCAGAAAATCTTTGAATCTGCCTATGATGTGTACGCCAAGATATCTCACCCTTTTAGGCCAAACCTATGCATAACCTTCATATGTTAATTTATGATTTGCCTACAATTTCTGCTTTCCTGAAATGTACCCCTGCCTTTAAAAACCCTTACTTGGCTGGGCACAGTGGCTCACGCCTATAATCCTAGCACCTTGGGAGGCCAAGGTGGGCAGATCACCTAAGGTCAGGAGTTCGAGATCAGCCTGGCCAACATGGTGAAACTTCATCTCTACTAAAAATACAAAAATTAGCCAGGTATGGTGGTGCACACCTGTAATCCCAGCTACTCAGGGGGCTGAGGCAGGAGAATCACTCGAACCCAGGAGGCAGAGGTTGCAGTGAGCCGAGGGCACGCCACTGCACTCTAACCTGGGTGACAGAGCAAGACTCTGTCTCAAAAACAAAAACAGGCTGGGCGTGGTGGCTCACGCCTGTAATCCCAGCACTTTGGGAGGCCGAGGTGGGCGGATCACGAGGTCAGGAGATCGAGACCACGGTGAAACCCCATCTCTACTAAAAATACAAAAAATTAGTCGGGCGCAGTGGCGGGCGCCTGTAGTCCCAGCTACTCGGGAGGCTGAGGCAGGAGAATGGCGTGAACCCGGGAGGCGGAGCTTGCAGTGAGCCGAGATTGCACCACTGCACTCCAGTCTGGGCGACAGAGCGAGACTCCGTCTCAAAAAAAAAAAAAACAAAAAAACAAAAAAACAAAAAAAACAAAAACAAAAACGAAACCCTTACTTGCAAGCCAGTAGGGAGGTCAGGACTTTGAGAGCTGCTTGATTCCTCTTGCTTGGGGCCCTGCAAATAAACATCCTCCTTTCTCCTGCTGCAAACCTGGGTGTGGATGTGACTGCACCAGGCAAGCGGACCCCAGTTCAATTCCATAACTCTGTTGGTATTATATATAGGGAAGAGATTGAGAAAAAGCTGAGCAATGAACCTCCACCTAAATTCTTGAATATCCTGCTTGATTAGCCTCACTCAGTCCCTCTAGGTTCAGAGGAAAACGAAAATGCCAGAGGAATTCTTTTTTTTTTTTTTTTTTTTTTTTTAGACAGAGTCTTCCTCTGTTGCCCAGGCTGAAGTGCAGTGGCACAATCTCAGCTGACTGCAACCTCTTCCTCCCGGGTTCAAGCGATTCTCCTGCCTTAGCCTCCTGAGTAGCTGGGATTATAGGTGCATGCCCAGCTAATTATTTTGTATTTTTAGTAGAGATGGGGTTTCACCATGTTGCCCAGGCTGGTCTCAAACTCCTGAGCTCAGATGATCCGCCTGCCTCGGCCTCCCGAAGTGTTGGGATCACAGGCGTGAGCCACTGCACCCACCACCAGGGGAATTCTTTATTGCTGACGGCAGACTCCAATGTCACCCCCTTGTTGAGTTAGCTGATGTTCATGTGAATGCAGAGCATGTCACTTGCCTCAAGTTGGTAAAACCTACATAACCCACCTCAGGCCTCCTTCTTGTATATCCTACTCTGGATCCCCCTTGGTCCTCTACTTAGGAGAAGGCTTGGACCCGTTCCTACCCTGCCAGTGGTTTGGGATCAGAGAGAACTAAACCAAGATTGGGCTCCATAAATAAGAATCCTAAGAGAAAAGACAAATACCAAGAGAATGCTGCGGGAACTTCTTGCCTTTTTCTTCTTCGTGCAAAAACACCACCCCACAACACGCAAGAACTGTACTACCCTGATGCACCTTGTGTACTACCTTGGTGCACAAAACTGTTCCTCTTAGGCTGTGTGTGTCTGTGTGCATGTGTGTGTCTGTGTGCATGTGTGTGTCTGTGCCCTGGAGATGGGACTGGGTGAGGGTGTTGGTTGGTGGCACTTACAATACAAGCATCCCCTCCATAGTTTGTTCTGCTTTAAACTGAATTTGGTTTCACAAATGTGAAATGTGGCCAACTAATGACAGTGGTGTTGTAGTCACCATCAGGAAAGAAAATCCTGCCTGTGGCTTCAGTCATTACAGTTTAGTCCCACTATTTTCATTGTCTGTGGACAATGAAAAGTGATCACTGGTTTTAACGTGGAGCCTTTGATTTTCATTTTCTAAATTAAAAAATATTTTTTGATTCAGCAGATGAACTGTGACACACTCCTTAGCAGATTTCAACTTCTATGGCCATGGCCTTCATCCTGAACATGGAGGCTTTAAAAATGTCTTGGCTGGATGCGGTGGCTCACGCCTATAATCCCAGCACTGTGGGAGGCCATGGTTGGAGGACTGCTTGAGCCTAGGAGTTCAAGATCAACCTGGGCAACATGGTGAGATCCCAGCTCTACAAAAAATTTAAAAATTAGCTGGGCATGATGGCAAGTGCCTGTGGTCCCAGCTACTGGGGAGGCTGAGGTGGAAGGATCACTGGAACCAAGGAGTTCAAGGCTGCAGTGAGCTATGATTGTACCACTGCACTCCAGCCTGGGTGACACAGCGAGACTCTGTCTTTTTTGTTTGTTTGTTTTTTTGAGACAGAGTTTCCCTCTTGTTGCCCAGGCTGGAGTGCAATGGTGCGATCTCAGCTCACCGCAACCTCTGCCTCCTGGGTTCAAGCGATTCTCCTGCCTCAGCCTCCCGAGTAGCTGGGATTATAGGCATGCACCACCATGCCTGGCTAATTTTGTATTTTCAGTAGAGATGGGGTTTCTCCATGTTGGTCAGGCTGGTCTCAAACTCTCGACCTCAGGTGATCCATCTGCCTCGGCCTCCCAAAGTGCTGGGATTACAGGCATGAGCCACGGAGCCCGGGCCGAGACTCTGTCTTTAAAAAGAAAAAAAGAATGTTTCCTTGACACTAGCCCCCAAAACTGCTGAAAAAGTCAAAAGGATGTGTATAAATTAACTCCAAGGCCACAGTCTTCCTGGACCCAGGATCCTCCCTGAATTCATAACCATCTCAATGGTGCTCCGTTACGGTGTCCACTTAGGCCCTACAGAGAGGGTTTAATATAATAACGGAGGTTCAAACCACACAACACTTGTGACATAAAATTCCCTAGACATGGCACTACTCACTTTTACCCTATGAATTTCTTTTATCAGTTTAATCCTTTGTTCCTACAGAGCAATTAAAGCTCTCTTTTTACTTTTGTATTTTAAATACAATGGGAGGTGGGGGTGAGGTGGGGCAACCCTCCAGGTGTATTCACTGGCTGGAACTTGGGTTCTTTCTTCCATCCTCAGAGCAGAGATTCTCAGCCCAGACAGCACATTAAAACCACCTAGAAGGCTGGGCGCCGTGGCTCCCGCCTGTAATCCCAGCTCTTTGGGAGGCCAAGGAGGGTGATCACCTAAGCTTGGGAGTTTGAGACCAACCTGACCAACACGGAGAAGCCCCATCTCTACTAAAAACACAAAATTAGCTGGGCGTGGTGGCGCATGCCTGTAATCTCAGCTACTCGGGAGGCTGAGGCAGGAGAATTACTTGAACCCGGGAGTCAGAGGTTGCGGTGAGCCGAGATCGCACCATTGCACTCCAGCCTGGGCACCAAGAGCGAAACTCCATCTCAAAAAACAAACAAACAAAAACAAACAAACAAAAAAACCAGAAAAGCCACCTGGGGGCTTGGAAAAAAAAATCACCAGGCTCTATCCCTAAAGATTCAGGTTTCATTGGCCTGGGGTCTCTTGGGTATGGAATAATTTTAGTGAGTGTTCCTTCCACGTCACCTGGAGATTTTACTCTATATCGCTTGTAGAGTAAAATCCCCCTCCTTTGCCTGTTTATTGATGTTAAACACACTCTTGGGGTCCCTAACTTCATGGCCATCACCTAGGCTTTAGAAACATCCCAATCTGGGTGAGAAGTGGCATGTAAGGAGGAGCATGGGTATTGAAGACTAATACCATTTGCCAACCCCCAGACCCGCACCCTGGCTCCTCACCTGCTTCGGGGTGAGCCTGCCTCAGTCCTACAGGTAAGTGAAACTTTAAGCCTCCCAGTGTGTGACTGAGTTCCTTCCCAGTGCTGGGATCTCTCCAGTGGTGTGCTGGGGCTGGCTTACAGAGATGATTGTTAAATTTCCAGGGTTTTTGAAAGCTGGCTATTAAACACAGCCATTATTAAAAATCAAATTATATAAACTTATAATTAACTAAATTATATTTTGAAAGGTAATAAATAATTGAATTGCTTCCTAATAATTTTGTTTTACTATTATCTATACTTTTTTTTTTTTTTTGAGATGGAGTTTTGTTCCTGTTGCCCAGACTGGAATGCAGTGGCACTATCTCAGCTCACCTCAACCTCTGCCTCCCGGGTTCAAGCGATTCTCTTGCCTCAGCCTCCTGAGTAGCTGGGATTACAGGCATGCACCATCACTCCCAGCTAACTTTGTGTTTTTAGTAGAGACAGGGTTTCTCCATGTTGATCAGGCTGGTCTTGAACTCTCAACCTCAGGTGATCCACCTGCTCAGCCTCCCAAAATGCTGGGATTACAGGTGTAAGCCACCACACCCAGCCTATTAACTATACTCTTGAAGTCCATAAATACATACATATAAAGATGTCTATGTATCTCTCTCTATAACATATATGATATATTTAGTATATATCTACATAAATTTTGTGGCAATACTATATAATGGGGTGCTACTGAGCATCTGTTCCCAACTTGCAAGTCACCATTCAGTGACAACATATTGGTGTAGCTTAGAATCAGCCACAGTTGAATATTTACACCATGGTAATCAGATAACACTTCGAGTCTCAATCAAAGCAAGAACTGATTGACCATTTCTCTCTTTTTTTATTAGATGTCTAGACTTTAGAAAGTGATAGAGAAAACTTTAATAATGCAGAAGAAATGTCAATGTGTGTTTTGTCTGTAGTGGTTATGTTGTGAATGGCAGAAAGCACTGTCAAATCATGGCTGAATTGTAATCATATTAACTACATATACAAGAGTTCAGCAAAATTCAACAAAACCATTCTGTAAGAATTCAGCGGCTATGCATAATTTAAGATGAAGAGCATTTTTATGCTTTATAGTTATTTTTAAAGTGTGTGATACACATTCTTTTCTTTTCTTTTTTTTTTTGAGACAGGATCTTGCTCTGTTGCCCAGGCTGGCATGCGGTGGCACCATTACGGCTCACTGAAGACTCCAACCCCTGGCTCAAGGGATCCTCCCACCTCAGCCTCCCAAGTAGCTGGGAGTACAGGCATGCATCATGACACTTGGCCAATTTTTAAATTTTTGGCGGGGATGGGTTCTCCCTATGTTGCCCAGGCTTGTCTTAAACTCCTGGCCTCAAGTAATCTTCCTGCTTCAGCCTCCCAAAGTTCTGTGATTACAGGCATGAGCCACTGTGCCTGCCTTGCTACACATTCTTGATATCAATACAGTTCGTAATAAACATACATATGTAACTGCATGCATGCTTTTTTCCCCCTCAGAGACACTTGTTAAACATTTTCTAGCACCACTGACTCTGGCTGCCCAAGCAGGCTTTGGCCAAAAGGAGTGCTGGGCAGTAATGCCACCTCAACTTCCTGTCAAGCTGAGATTCCCACTTTGCGAAGGTCCTCTCCTATGGCAGGAACTGTGCTTCTTCCACCTGGGACTTTGCCCCAAAGTGCAGTTATTAATAGTTTGTTATAGAGAGACATCCTCCCAGGAGCTGGCCACCCACAATTCCTGCCTCCTGTGTACACTCATTTCTCTGTGCCAAATCACCCAATGTGAGATGCATCTTGGTGCAGGAAAGAAACCGGTAATGATGACTGGCATCCTGTGCCCCTGAGTCCTCAGCCTCCTGCTCTCTGCTGGATGTCAAGAGAATTGCATTAGAGGGATGTTCACTCCAAGCAAAGCATTCTCTAAGAAATGTTTCATTACGTCGGGCCTCCAACGATCTCCTTTAGAACCACCCAGGCAACATGTACATTACTGGACCTTACCCAGGGAGAGTCTGCAATTTTAACTGCCCCATTCATTCACTTATTGAGTGCCTGCTGTTTGTCAGGCACTGTTCTAGGCTCTGGATGTGCCAGGGAACAAAGCAGACAATGATCCCTGGTATGGTTTGGATCTGTGTCCCTGCCCAAATCTCATGTCAAATTGTAATCCCCAATGTTGGAAGTGGGGCCTGGTGGAAAGTGATGGATCATCGTTGCCACCCTGCTTTGGCATTGTTGTGGCAAATAGTGAGTGATTAAGTTATCATGAGATCTGGTTGTTTAAAAGTGTGTAGCACCTCCCTCCTCTCTCCTCTTTCTCCTGCTCCAGTCATATGAGACATGCCTGCTTCCCCTTTGCCTTCTGCCATGATTGAAAGTTTCCTGCCAGGCGCGGTGGCTCATGCCTGTAATCCCAGCACTTTGGGAGGCCGAGGCGGGCGGATCACGAGGTCAGGAGATTGAGACCATCCTGGCTAACACGGTGAAACCCCATCTCTACTAAAAATACAAAAAATTAGCCAGGTGTGCTCGTGGGCGCCTGTAGTCCCAGCTACTTGGGAGGCTGAGGCAGAAGAATGGCGTGAACTCAGGAGGCAGGGCTTGCAGTGAGCCGAGATTGTGCCACTGCACTCCAGTCTGGGCGACAGAGTGAGACTCTGTCTCAAAAAAAAAAAAAAAGGAAAGTTTCCTGAGGCCTCCCCAGAAGCCGCTATGCTTCCTGTACAGCCTGCAGAACTGTGAGCCACTGAAATCTCTTTCCTTTTTAAGTTACCCACTCTCAGGTAGTTCTTCATAGCAGTGTGAGAATGGTCTAATACAATCTCTGTTTGCACGGAGATTATAGTTAATGATGGCCAGGCGCGATGGCTCATGCCTGTAATCCCAGCACTTTGGGAGGCTGAGGTGGGTAGATCATCTGAGGTCAGGAGTTTGAGACCAGCCTGGCCAACATGGTGAAACTCCGTCTCTGCTAAAAACAGCCATGCCTAGGCCAGGCACGGTGGTTTACGCCTGTAATCCCAGCACTTTGGGAGGCCAAAGCAGGCGGATCATGAGGTCAGGAGATTGAGACCATTCTGGCTAACATGGTGAAACCCTGTCTCTACTAAAAAAAAAAAAAAAAAAATTAGCCAGGCTTGGTGGTGGGCGCCTGTAGTCCCAGCTACTTGGGAGGCTGAGGCAGGAGAATGGCGTGAACCTGCGAGGTGGAGCTTGCAGTGAGCCAAGATTGTGCCACTGCACTCCAGCCTGGGTGACACAGCGAGACTCTGTCTCAAAAAAAAAAAAAAAAAGAAAAAGAAAAAAAATAGCCATGCCTGGTGGCATGCAGCTGTAATCCTAGCTACTCAGGAGACTGAGGCACAAGAATCTCTTAAACTTGGGAGGCTGAGGTTGCAGGGAGCCAAGATTATAGCCAGTGAGGAAACCCCTAATAGACAAAATATTTAAGTAAAAATATATAGTATATTAGCTGGTAATAAGCACTAGGCAGAAAAATAAAGCCAAAAATGGGGGAAAGAGGTATGAAGATGACATTTGAGCATATATGTAAAGACCTGAAGGAAGTCTTTAGAGTGAGGTGACTTAGAGTCAGCCTTGCTGAATATTGTGGGGAAAAGTGCTCCTGGCAGATGGAACAGCAAATACAGCAGCCCTGACCTGGGAAGAGAAGGAAGCCAGTATGGCTGAAGAATCCTCATAAGATTCTTTTGCACACAAAAATCGAGAACCCAGGCCAGGCACAGTGGCTTACGCCTGTAATCCCAGCAGTTTGGGAGGCCAAGGTGGGCGGATCGAGGTCAGGAGTTCGAGACCAGCCTGGCCAAGAGACCAACCTGGCCAATATGGTGAAATCCTGTCTCTACTAAAAATACAAAAATTAGCTGGGTATGGTGGTGGGCACCTGTAATCCCAGCTACTCAGGAGGAGGAGGCGGGAGAATTGCTTGAACCTGGGAGGCGGAGGTTGCAGTGAGCTGAAGATCGCACCACTGCACTCCAGCCTGGGCCACAGAGCAAGGTTCTGACTCAAAAAAAAAAAAAAAATTGAGACCTCCAGGTGAGCAAATGCCACTAACTTTTTCATGTAGTCTATTATCCTCTGCACACTGATGCTTCCAGGCCCTTCTGGATCCTGGAACCAGGTTCATCCATGTCTTTCAGTAAGTGTTTATTGAGCTCTTATGAAGTGTCTGTGATACTGAGATGGGATTGTTCCCTTGACCTTGACCCCCTTGTGGGCAGGAACTGGAGGGGCTCGTTTCACTCAGCCTGCAGTCCATGGATGGCTAAGTGTTAACGGCTCAGAGAAGGGTCAGGGTGACAGCCTCCTGCACCTGCTCTTCTTGGCACCCAAGTTGTTCAGTGTCCAGGAAGAATCAGGTCACATGATCTATTTGAAGGGTAGTGTATGCAGAGGATTTTATTGGGCAATTAAAATGGCTCTCAGTAGGATGGGGAATTAGAAAGGGGATGGTGTGGGAAGAAAATCTTTCCCTGGAACTGCACTGGCTGAAGATAGCTGAGTCTATCCGTAGCCGCCGACACTCAGCAGCATGTATCCCTGACATTCAGTGGCTTGCATCCCTGACCACTTGCATTGGTTGCTTCTGTTGCTTTGCCAACTGAAGCCTTTTTATGGGCACAGGATAGGGGCATGGCAGGCCAAAAAGGCAATCATTTGAGCAAAAAAATGGAGTGGGCTGTTTTCACTTAGGGCCAAGTTTCCAGGCTCGAGGGTGGGGTTTAGCCAAGAGCCGTTCTGTGTCAATGTGATGAGGCTGAAAATTTTTGACTTGAGACCATGTTCCTGCTTCTTTGCCTGTCAGCCCAAGATCCTCTGACTCCTACTGGGTTTCATTCTTTGGTTCTTTGAATCTTGAGTTATGAGTCCACCACCACCTCCAAAACTTACTTTAGCTATCCCTTGTTCTCTGCTTATGGCCACAGGATAGCTTTATGTTTCACGGTGAGTAGGTCTGTACAAACCTACCCATAAAAGCTGAGGAAGCTGAAAGGCCAAAGAAAGAGGATGACAAATCTAGTTTTTGAGAAAGAAACATTTAATAGGGACTTTTAATAAGCAGGAGCCATGTCTTGGATGGCTGTGAGATGAGTTGGTGGATCCCGTACCATTACACTCAGACCCAGAGCTTATATACCATAGGAAATTTGCCAAAAGGCAGGATTTATGGCAAGCATATGTTTATCATAACATTAAGGTTGTTTTGACCTAAGGGCAGGGTTTACTGTAAGTACATGCTAACAGTAGATAAAGTAGAGATCTTAGGGGCTGATATGGTTTGGATATGTGTCCCCTCCAAATCTCATGTTGAAATGTGACCTCCAGGGTTGGAGATGGTCCTGGTGGGAGGTGTTTAGGTTAGGGAGGTGGATTCCTCATAAATGATTTGGTGTTGGCCTTGGTAATGAGTGAGTTTTTGCTCTATTAGTTCATGTAAGAGCTGTTTGTTTAAAGAAGCCTCTTTAAGAAGGCTCTCCTCTCTCTCTTAATTCCTCTCTCACCACGTTACAAGCCTGCTTCCCCTTTACCTTCCGCCATAATTGTAAGCTTCCTGAGACCCTCGCCAGAAGCAGATGCTAATACCATGCTTCCTATACAGCCTGCAGAAATGTGAGCCAAAATAAATCTCTTTTCTTTATAAGTTACCCAGTCTGAAGTATTCCTTTATAGCAATGCAAAGCAGACTAATACAGAGGCATTCCCAGAAGTGGGGCTAATCACAAGTCAACCTGGCAGATTAGCATCCAAGATGGAGTTGCTTTAGACTGCATACTTTAGTTTCAAAACAGGGGTCCAGCTCCTGGAACCTCTGTCCCAGTGGGAGGCCCAAATCCCTCCTTGGCCTGCCAGGGCCTTACGGAGATTGAGTTTAACCTTAGCTATATTGAGTTTGAGACCTCTTGGGGGGGTCTCCTAACACATAGAAGGATGTGTACAGCAGGTCATTAAGTTGATAGGTCTGTGACTCAGAAGGGAGAGTGAGGATGGAAAGACTGATTGAAATCACCACTAGCATTTGTTGAAATGCTTTCCGTCAGCTAAGCTGGTGATTGTCAACCCTGGCTGCATATTAATACTGCCTACAGAGCTTTCAAAAATATCAATTTAAGGGCCCCACTGCAGACCAATTGATGCAAATCTCCAGGGGTGAGGCCCAGGCATTAGTATGTTTTAAAATCTCCCCACGATTCTAATAAGCAGGTAAGGTGGAGAACCACTGTGATCAGCAATGGTTTATATTGGTGATTCTCAACCTTGGCTGCAACTTTGGGTTGCCAACTGGGTTTCCAATCCTGTTGGAATCACCTAGGGAACTTTAAGAAGTACTGCCACCTAGTTCCCATCCACAGAGATTTGGACATATTTGTTCTGGGTGGAGCTGAGTCAGGGGATGTAACCAAGGTAGAGAACCTCCAAGCTAGGTGCTGAACACCTAGGAGAAGATTACAAAACTGTACTAGAAATCATCCTCCCCACTCAAGGATCTCACTACATCATGGAAGGCACCATTAAAAATGTTAGCTATGGCCATCTTCTCTCTTGTGCCTTGTCCTAGCTCTGAAAACTCAAACTCTAATGGCCTATTTTGATGACATCCTCTGTCCTGCTGACTCTTCTACCAAACTCATCCCAATAGTGCTGTTTGACCTGTTTGCTTTTCCTGTCCATTAGTCTTTCCCAAGTGACTTCCTTACTAACTGGATTCCACAGCCTATCCCTCCCATGACACCCTTACTAGTCCCCCAAATCTTCTGTCTCCTTGGCTTTCTGTCCTTCTAGCCCACACTCCCCTTATTATCCTTATTCAGTTACCAAATCCTATGGATCCCCCACCTTCTAAATATTGCTTGGATGAGTCCATTTCGCTCCATTCCTACTGCCACTTTTCTATTTCAGTACACCACCATGAACTTAGATGCCTACTGCAATCTCCCAGATGGCTTCTCTCAGTCTGGCCATGACCCTCTCTAGTCTGTTTGCTGCAACTAGAGTGACCCGCTCAATATGCAATTATTAAAATTTCACTTTTTGAAAATGACATGCAACAGGCCGGGCGCGGTGGCTCATGCCTGTAATCCTAGCACTTTGGGAGGCTGAGGCGGGTGGATCACAAGGTCAGGAGATCGAGACCATCCTGGCTAACACAATGAAACCCCATCTCTACTAAAAATACAAAAAATTAGCCAGGTGTGGTGGCGGGCACCTGTGGTCCCAGCTACTCGGGAGGCTGAGGCAGGAGAATGGCGTGAACCTGGGAGGCGGAGCTTGCAGTGAGCCGAGATCATGCCATTGCACTGCAGCCTGGGCGACAGAGCGAGACTCTGTCTCAAAAACAAAAAAGAAAAAGGAAAATGACATGCAACAATATTTACTCTTCTGGTTGTACTATGAATTTTGACAAATGCATCTAGTCATGAAACCATGACCAAAATCAGGATACAGAGCCATTCATCACCCCCTCACCCCAACCAAATTCAATCATGCCATCAGGTTTTCATCAACTTCTATTCCCACTCATAATTCCTTGCAACCACTGATGTATTTTCTGTCCCTATTGGTTTGCCTTTTCCAGATTGTCCTATAAATGGAATCATATACAGTATGTAGACTCTCTGGCTTCTTGCACTTAGCATATTGCATTTGGTATTCATTCAAGTTATTTTGTGTATCAGTCATTTGGTCCTTCTTGCTGCTGATTAGTATTCCATTGTGTGGATAATCCACAGCTCATTTAGCCATTTTTGCCAGTTGAAGGACGTTTGGGTCATTTCTAGTTTTTGGTTATTATAAACAGATCTACTACAAATATTTGTGTACAGGTTTTTGTGTGAACGCTCATTTTCATTCCCTTTGGTAAATATATAGCAGTGGGATTGCTGGGTCATGTGATAAGTGTATGTTTAACTTTATAAAGGACTGCCAAATTGTTTTGCAAAATGGCGCTGCTATTTTGCATCTCTACCAGCAGCGTATGAGAGTTCCAGTTGCTCCACATCCTCGCCAAAACTCACTATCGTCTGTGTTTATAATTCTAGGTATTCCAATGGGTGTACAGTAGTATCCCATTTGCATAAATTGCACATTTGGTCACGCTCCTTCCCTGCATACAACTGTCTGCAACTCCCTGTTGCTTTTAGGGTTGAGCCCTAATTGTTTAGCATGACTTGAAAGAGCCACTTGCTGGGTGAATTACCACTTGTCTCCCAAGCCCAGGTGTTGCCATCCTGTGCCCCTTTTGCACTCCATGCAATAGCCACATTAAAGTACTTTTAGCTCCTGAGTCCCCTCTGCTTCCCTCAATTTTACATTTCTCTGTATGCTGTTACCTCTGCCTAGAACATTCTCCTCTCTTCTTTCATCTGGTCAATTCCTATTCGTTCTCCCATGCACCTTAGAGGTCAGTTACTCCAGATCTCCCTGGTCACCTCTTCCCACTCCCAGTCTCAGCCCTAACTCTCATGGAATACTCTTCTTTGCCCTCCTACACAGTTTGTCCACCAATAACCTGATGCACACCCTTCTGGCTGTTTCTGACTATGGTAGATTTCAAAATCAGCCATGATACTTTGCAGCTCTTTCTATCAAGAGATGGAGGTTTTTCTCTACTCCCTTGAATGATTATGCCCATTTTATAGACAAAGAAACTGAGCCCAAGATCACATTGCTTGCTGATATAGATGTGTCCAAACCTGGGAGTTCTGGGTCCAGATCCTAAGCTTTTCCCACCAGGCTGCAGAAATTTGGCTCCCATGGATATGACCATCTGCACCCTTGCTTGCCCTGGCCTCCCTTCTGACTGGGAACATCAACTCCCTTCATTAGGGGCACTCCTGCTCCCATTCCAATAATATTATTTTAATGGGGATTGCCTACCACAACATGCCCTGGTTTCTTTGGCTACAGGGCATATGACCTGAGCTAAGAAAATCAGAGCTTTCCTGGGGACTTTCTGGATTAGAACTATGGGAGGAGATGTGAGCTTGGCCACCATTTGTTGCCATGCTTGCAGCTTCATGGAGAAAACAGGTCTGAGAAAAAGAAAAGTATCACCCAACAGGGAGTGGCATGTGTTGAGGAGAAGGGGGAGCGATGGAGGTGTCTTTTACTAAGCAAGAGCACCTTGGTTCCTCATTTTATTGTCCCTAAAAGCAGCTGCATCCTAGGCTTCCCAAAGTTTAGTTACCTTGGTCAATAAATTCCCCACTTTGCCTCTGTTAGTTGAAACTAGGCCACCTGCAACACTTGAAGGAACTTTCATAATACACAAGACTTGGGGGAATTAATCGAGGGGTAATGATGAAAGCATTAGGTAAAGCTAGCCCCTTTGAACAGCTCAGGGGTTGAGCTGGAGAATGGGTCTGTCGATGACTCAGGTGAAGGTGTGGCCTGGGACCCTGGCTCTACTTATAAAGCGAAGGCTGTCAGCCAAAAATTCAACTTCGATTGCAAAGGCATTTAGGACTTAGGGGAGAAATGAGAATGCATGCTTCTGTAGCAGAGGGAAAAAAAGTGTCTAACAGGTTGTGAATAATTCAGATTTAATTACTAGGAAAAATGCCTTCCTTTTCTTTTTTCTTTTTATTCTTTCCCCTGCCTGACGCTTAGGCAGCAGGTTTAGTAGATATTTTTGTTCCAGAAATTCTACTTAAGAAATAGTGAGCCAAGTCTTCAGTTTTCTTCTGGTTGGGCGTGAAGACCAGGGTGTTTTGGATGTGGGCAGGAAGGAGAAGCAGGTATTCCTCAGCTCTTTCTGTTAAAGACTGCCAGGTATGGTACCCATCATGGGGGGGTCCTTCTCTAATGCCTGGAACCTCTGAGCTTGTGACCTATAAACTGGAAGGCACAGGTGTGAAATGCTCCCAACCATGCAGATGGGTGCCATTATAATTTTGTGGTACTATATCTCAGACAGGGACTCATCACCACTTAGCAATCCTATTACACACCCACTGCCATCGATTTCAAACCTCATTACTCATTTCAAGCCCTTTAGTACTAGTTTAGTACCCCACTCTCTCTCCTTTCCAGGAGATGAATTCTTTTTTAAATAACAGCTTTATTGAGATATAATTCATATACCATAAACCTACCCCCTTTAAAGTGTACCATTAAATGATTAAGTGATTTTTACTATATAGGCAAAGCTGTACAACCATCACCATGATCTAATTTTAGAACATTTTTATCACTCCCCAAAGAAGCTCCATACTCGTTAGCAATTACTGCTCATTTCCTCCTCTCCACATCTCCTGGCAACCACAAATCTACTTTTTCTACTTACTGTCTCAAAATAGGATTTGCCTATCCTGGACTTTTCCTATAAATAGAATCACACAACCTGTGGTCTTTGGGTATGGCTTCCCTCACTTAGCATGGTATTTTCAAGGTTCATTCATGTTGTAGCAGATACCAGTACTTTATTTCTTTTTATGGCAGAATAATATTCCATTGTATGGATATGTCTTTGATTTTTCCATTCATCAACTGATGGACAATTGGGTTGTTTTCAATTCTGGGCTATTATGAATAATGGTGCTACTCACATTTTGTACAAGTTTGGGTGTGGACATACTTTCCAATCCTGTTGGGTATATCTGTAAGAGTGCAACTGCTAGGTCATGTGGTAACTCAAAATGATAACTGAGTTACCATTAAATTGCTAGGTCATATGGTAACTTTGGAGAAACATCATTTTACGCTCCTCTTGGCAATGTATAGGGGTTCCAATTTCTTCACATTTTTGCTAATACTTGTAATTGTCTGTCTTTCATATTTTTGCCATTCTCGTGAGTGTGAAGTGGTATCTCATTGTGGTTTTGATTTGCATTTCCCTAATGACTAATGGTGTTGAATATCTTTTCATATGCTTATAAGCCATTTATATGTTTTTGGAGAAATTCTTTTCAAATCTCTTGCTCATTTTAAAATTAGGTTGTCATTTTATTACTGAGTTGCATTAGTGTTACAGCTCTTTTAGAATTTGTCTAGCAGGTTTTCTGATTTTTACCCGGAACCCCTCCCCAGCCAAAAGTAAAAGAAAAAAAAGCTGCAATAGTTCTTTATATAGTTTAGATAGAAGGCCCTTATCAGATATTTGATTTTCAAATATTGTCTCTCATTCTGTGAGTTGTTTTTTCACTCTCTTGATGGTGTCATATGAAGCACAATTTTTTTTTATTTTGATAATGTCCCATTTATCTATGTATTTTTTTCTTTTCATTTGTGCTTTTGGTGTTGTACCTAAGAAACTGCTGCTTAAATCAAGGTCATAAAGATTTACTCCTGAATTTCCTTCTAGCAGTTTTATAGTTTTAACTCTTACATTTAGATATGATTCATTTTGAGGTTATTTTTGTTTATGATGTGAGGTAGGGATCTGACTTTATTCTTTTACATAGGGATATCCAGTTGTCCCAGCACCATTTGTTGAAAGACTATTTTTTCCTAATTGAATTGTCTTGGCATTCTTGTTGAAAATCAGTTCACTATAAGTATCTGACCTCTCAATACTATTCCATTGATCTATGTGTTTATCCTTATGCCAGCACCACACTGTCTTCATACTGTTACTCTGTGTTTGAAACTCTAGGTTAGAAGTGGGGAATGGTGAACTCTAGGTTAGAAAAGGGGAATTATTCAGCTCTGTTCTTTTTCAGTATTGTTTTGGCTGTTCTGGATTTCTTGGATTTCTGTATGAATTTCAGAGCCAGTTTATCAATTTCTGCAAAAAATGCTGTGGGGATTTTGATAGGGATTGTGCTGAATCTATAGGCCAGTTTAAGGAATACTGCCATCTTAACAATAAGAAGCTTTCTGATCTATGAATACAGGATGCCTTTCCATTTATTGAAGTCTTAAGTCTTTCAACGTTTTGCAGTAGTCAGTGAACAAGTCTTGCACTTCTCTTATTGATTTTATTCCTAAATACTTGATTATTTTTTATCTTATTGTAAGTGTAATTGTTTTCTTAATTTCATTTTTGGATTGGTCATTGCTACTGTATAAAATATTTTTGTATATTGCTCTTATATTTTGCAAGCTTGGTGAATTTGTTTATTAGGTCTACTAGTTTTTTTTGTGTGTGTATTCCTTAGAATTTTCTATATACCACTGGGCATGGTGTCTCACACCTGTAATCCCAGCACATTGGGAGGCTGAGGTGGGTGGACTATTTGAGGTCAGGAATTTGAGACCAGCCTGACCAACATGGTGAAATCTTGCCTCTACTAATTACAAAAAAAATTAGCCGGGTGTGGTGGTGCATCCCTGTAATCCCAGCTACTTGGGAGGCTGAGGCAAGAGAATCACTTGAACCCGAGAGACAGAGGTTGCAGTGAGCTGAGATTGCACCACGGCACTCCAGCCTGGGCGACTGAGCAAAACTCCGTCTCAAAAAAAACAACCAAAAAAAAAAAAAAAAAGAAAAAAAAGAATTTTCTATAAATGAGATTATGTCATCTGCAAATAGAGATCGTTTTACTTCTTCCTTTCCAATCTGAATGCCGTTTTTTTTTCTTGCCTAATTTTCCTAGCAGAGGAACTTTTGAATGTTTTAATATAGTGGTCATAAGATATAGCATGGGCTTTGGAATCAGTCAAAGCTGGTCATAAATTCTGGCTCCACCACTTCACTCACTTTGAACTTTGATATTCACCTGTAAAAATGAAAAACACAACTTGCAGAATTTTTTAAAACATTTAAAAAAATCAATGTATAATTTACATGGAATAAAATGTACAGACCTTAAATGTTCAGTTCGATGAGTTTTGACTATTGTACACATCTGTGTAATAACCATTCTAAAATAAGATATGAAGCATCTCCATCATCCCATGCCCCTTTCTGTTCAATCTAATTCTTCTATCGCCATAGATTCAATTAGCCTAGGCTAAGCCTAGACTGTATAAGTGCTGTCATACAGTATGTTCCCTTTTGTGACCAACTTCTTTTGTCAAACATAATGTTTTTGAGGTTCATTCATCCTGTTGTAGGTGTCAGTGGTTTATTGCTTTGTATTGTTGAGTAGAACAGGTTGAGCATCTCTAATCCAAATATCCAAAATCTGAAATACCCTAAGATACAAAACTGTTTGAGTGCCGACATGATAATCAAAGGAATTACTCATTGAAACATTTTGGATTGGGGGTTTTTGAATTAGGAATGCTGAGCCGGTAAGTATAATGTGAGTCTGAAAAAATCCAAAATCCAAAACGCTTCTGGCCTGAAGCATTTTGGATAAGGAATATTGAACTTGTATGGACATACTACAATTTGTTTATCCATCTTCCTCTTGATGGACATTTGGATTGTTTCCAGTTTGGGACTATTGTGAATAAGGTTGCTATGAACATTTGTGCACAGGTCTTTTTGCAGATGTATATTTTCATTTGATGTAGATAAAATACCTAGGCATGAAATTGCTGAGCCATATAGTAGATATGCACCTGGTGCATATATCAGTGTCCTGGCTTGAATATTTGTTCCACCAAAGCTCATGTTGACATTTGATCCTCAGTGTGGCAGCATTGGGATGTAGGGGGTCCAGTGGGAGGTGTTTGGATCATGAAGGCAGATTCTTCATGAAGAGATTGATGCCCTCCCTTGGGAGCGAGTGAGTTCTCACTCTGTTAGCTCCTGTGAGAGCTTGCTTTGTTTCTGTTTCTGTTTTTGTTTAGTTTTGTTTTGTTTTAGACAAGTTCTGGCTCTGTTGCCCAGGCTGGAGTGCAGTGGCACAATCTTGGCTCACTGCAGCCTCGGTCTCATGGCCTCAGATGATTGTCCCACCTCAGCCTCCCAAGTAGCTGGAACTGAAGGTGAGAGCACCACCATGCCAGGCTAATTTTGTTTATTTTTTTTTATAGAGATAAGAGTATCACTAAGTTGCCCAAAAAGGTCTCAAACTCCTGGGCTCAAGCGATCCTGCCATCTTGGCCTCCCAAAGTGCTGAGATTACAAGCCCTGCACCTGGCCAAGCGCAGTTGTTAAAAATAGCCTGGCACCTCCCCTCTCTCTCTTGCTTCCTCTCTCACCATGTGATCGGCATACACCAGCTCCCTTTCACCTTCCACTAGAAGTAGAAACAGCCTGAAGACCTCATCAGATGCAGATGCCCAATCATGAACTTTTTCCAGACATCAGAATTGTGTGCCAACTAGACCTTTAAAAAAAAAAATAAATTACCCAGCGTCAAGTATTCCCATCTAGCAGCACAAAATGAACTAACACAATCAGTAAGGATTAAATTTGTTTTAAATTACAACAAACTATTTCAGATCCAAAACCATTTTCGAGGCATGTGATCTATGTGACTTACACTCTTCCCAGCTGTCCTCCCTCCCCCAGAATCTGTTTCCTCATTCACCTGCACCTTCCTACACTTTGCACTCCCACCAGCACCCCCTCAGCTTCTCTGTTCAAGTCTCTGCCTCCCAAGCAACCCAGCAACTTGCCACACGGTCTTCCCTTTAATGGGCCTTAATAAAAACCCTTAACCAAGCCTGTCATCACTGTCAGTAGGAGGTGAGTAAGCAATTAGCATTCCTTACTTAATGGACCAGTATTTCTCTTGGGACGTCAGTACCAATTAAGAGATGGAAATAAAATTTTAATCTTGTTTCCTCCCGAACATAGTACATGTGTGGTTGAACGCTCTCTTTCCAGGGCACCACAGAGGTGAATTTGAAAACACCTTTATCTAGAGGGGCACTGCACAGTGACATAGAGGCAATCCTGTCAGGCTTTAGAAATTAAAAAAAAAAAAAAAAAAAAGGCCAGGTGCGGTGGTTCATGCCTGTAATCCCAGCACTTTGGGAGGCCAAAATGGGTGGATCACTTGAGGCCAGGAGATAGAGACCAGCCTGGCCAACATGGTAAAACCCATCTCTATCAAAAATATAAAAATTAGCCAGGTGAGGTGGCATATGCCTATAATTGCAGCTACTTGAGAGGCTGAGGCAGGAGAATCACTTGAATCTGGGAGGTGGAGGTTGCAGTGAGCCAAGATCATGCCACTGCACTCCATCCTGGGTGACAGAGTGAGATCCTGTCTCAAAGAAAAAAAAAATAGAGAGACAGAGTCTCACTATTTTGCCTGGGCTGGTCTTGAACTCCTGGCCTCAAGCAACTCTCCAGCCTTGGACCCCCAGAGCATTGGGATTACAGGCATGAGCTAGTGGCCCTGGCCAGGCTTTAGAAATGTAAATGCATCTTGTGCTCTAAGAAGGGACAAATTGACCTATCTAGCCTACGAAGTTGTGGAGTACGTTTCTATAGAAAGTGTTTGATAAAAAGAAATATAGAGGATGCATTTCTGGCAATTGAGAAAGCATCATGTATGAAGAGATGCCCAGAAATGGAGACAATGTATTTCTGTTTGGATAACAGAAAGCTCTTATTTATTTGGCAGATATGTATTGAGCACCTACTATGTGTTGGTCACTCTTCTATGTGCCAGGTTTACAGCAGGAAATAAAACAGACCTCAATGTCTTCTCTCATGGAGCTTACATTCTGGATTAAGGGTAGGTGGGGACCAAGAAGCCAAATGAGTTTGGTTGATAGTTGAAGAAGTTTGGAGATGAGCAATGAAAATGATTAGAATTCTTCAAAGTAGAATTACAGGAACAGATGATGGACCTTGGATCTCAGATCTCATCTGGGAAAGGGAGTGAAGAAATGCCTTCACCTCATTCTCATAGAGCTTGGTTGGAGGGGCTGAGAGGCTCTCCCCAGCAGGAGCTGGGGAAGGATGAGGATGGGCAAAGGAGTCATTAGCTGGTTTGTTGACTGGAAGCAGGTTCTTGAGGGAGGAATGCTGAAGGGCTGGTATGAGGGAGTCGGGTAAGCTTGCAAGCTCACTTTTCAGGGTGCTGGTGGCTAGACAGATCCAGGGCTCTGGAGCTGAGGATGGCACAGAATAACAGAACGGTTCCAGGCATGTGCTTTGAAATCAAACAGATCTGGATTTGAGTTGGGGTGTGCCACCTGCTGTGTGTGTGACCTTGAGAAAGTCTTCAACTTTCTCTGCAAATGAAGACCTTTGTTTCTTCTTCTTTAAAATGGGAACAATGCTATGGCTTGTTGTATGGATTTAACATGTTAATATAATTATTACATATCTGAGATTATTGTTATTCTTATGGATTGTTTGCAAAATGTCTTCCTCCTATGTTGCTTCTCCATGGGTGGATTCACAGTCATGTCTGGAAAGTGACTGGGAGGAAACTCACTTCTTCCTCCTGAGACTGTCATGGCCACTGTCCCAGGGGTGCGCTGCCCAGATGTCTAGGGTTGCTAAGGGTCCATTGCAGCTGGGCAGGGGCTCCTGGCTGTCTCTCCATGTCCTTGCACTCAGAGGCCTCTTTTCACTTTGTTTTTTAAATATTTCCCGAAGCTCTAATTGCTACACTTCCTCCAATGTTTTTAATACAGGCAATCAGTGACTACTGCAATTAGGAGGGCCTAATTACCATCGGCATTCTTTCTTTTCTCCCAGAAACCACCATCGGAACAGTCACAAATAAACCTTAATGAAGACCAAAGATCTTTCTCCAGTCTAAAGCCGTTGGTAATCATGATCGCTTATTGTCGAAGACAGCAGGCAGAGGAGTCCTTTGAAGGACTGCTGCATATTCAGCAGCAGCAGGGAAAGATGTTCTGCGGCCGGGAGTCTGTGGTCCAGGCGAGCAACAAACGGGGCTTGCATTCAACCTATTGTTGTTGTTATACTTTAATGTATTTGTCTGATAAAGTCTCTTGAGCTACTCTATTAAAAAAGTTACCGGCTGGGCGCGGTGGCTCACGCCTGTAATCCCAGCACTTTGGGAGGCCGAGGTGGGTGGATCATGAGGTCAGGAGTTCGAGACCACCCTGGCCAACATGGCAAAACCCTGTCTTTACTAAAGATACAAAAATTAGCCAGGCATGGTGGCGGGCATCTGTAATCCCAGCTACTCAGGAGGCTGAGGCAGGAGAATCCCTTGAACCTGGAGGCAGAGGTTGCAGTGAGCCAAGATCGTGCCATTGCACTCCAGCCTGGGCGACAAGAGCAAGATTCCGTCTCAAAAAAAAAAAAAAGTTATCGGAAATGTAGCACATGAATGGTAAAGCGCACTAATCTCAAGTGTAAAATGTGATGAATTTTTAAATATGTACAGACCTCATGTAACCATTAGAGAGATGAAGATGTAGAACAATTCCAGCATTCTGGAAGGCTCCCATTCCCTTCTATGGTGTATCCGTCAAGGTTGAATCAGAAAGCAGAACGACAGTGAGTGTTAGGGAATCAGGGATAAGAATTTGACCTTACACAACTGTGGGAGGAACTGTGGAAATATAAGTCCAAAGAAAGGGAGTGAGGGGATCCAAGAAAAGGAGCTTGCCAGCTGTCCTGCAACACTGATATGCAGATGAATGAGTCAGAGTTTGCAGGGCAGCCCAGAAACTGGTCACATTCAGTGGCAGATGTGAGACCCCAAAGGGGCTGGGGGAGAAGCCCATGGAAGGCTCTTGGGTCCTCATAGCTGCTGCCTCTGTGAAGCCACATTAAGACGGAGCAGGGACCCCTCTTAAGGGACTTCCAGGAAAATTCCAGGCGCCTAGCTAGCCTTATAAAAAGTAAATGAGCATGATGGTGCAGCAAAACAGCATAGCACATGTTTATCTATGTAATGAACCTGCACATGTATCCTGGAACCTAAAATAAAGTAAAATTAAATAAAAAAATAGTAAATGAGGCCGGGCACAGTGGCTCACACCTGTAATCCCAGCACTTTGGGAGGTCAAGGCGGGTGGATCACCTGAGGTCAGGAGTTCGAGGCCAGCCTGGCCAACATGGTGAAACCCCATCTCTACTAAAAATATAAAAATTAGCCCGGCGTAGTGATACACACCTGCAGTCCCAGCTACTCAGGAGGCTGAGGCAGGAGAATCACTTGAACCTGGGAGGCGGAGGTTGCAGTGAGCCAAGATCACGCCGCTGCACTCCAGCCTGAGCGAACAAGAGAGACACTGTCTCAAAAAAAAAAAAAAGAAAGAAAGAAAGAAAGAAAGAACGAGAAAAAAAGTAAATCAGCAGCCTGATACACAAGGAGATAGTAACAAAGTAGTCTCCCAAGCAAGCCGGAGTCACAGGTGTTTTGGTTCTCTATAGAACCTAAAAGATAAAAATTTTTTTTTTCTTGTGATGGAGTCTCACTCTGTCGCCCAAGCTGGAGTACGGTGGCAGGATCTCAGCTCACTGCAACCTCTGCCTTCCAGGTTCAAGCAGTTCTCCTGCCTCAGCCTCCCAAGAAGCTGGGATTATAGGCACCTACCACCATGCCCGGCTAATTTTTGTATTTTTAGTAGAGACAGGGTTTCACCATGTTGGCCAGGGTGGTCTCGAACTCCTGACCTCGTGATCCGCCCACCTCGGCCTTCCAAAGTGCTGGGATTACAAGTGTGAGCCACTGCGCCCGGCAAAAATAACATCTTAACACAAGTTCTTGAGTTGCTTTTCAGAAACCCCCACCAGTTAGAAAATGCTACCACTATCACATAGACATCAGGTGGGGGAAACTGAGGACTGAACTCTGACAGCCATTCTTTGTTCTAAAATTTCCTGGGGTTGTGGAGAGAGTCACACACATGGGCCAGACTTTCATGTATTGGTTTATGATTTTGCCTGCAATTGCTGCTTTCCTGAAATGTACCCTTGGCTTTAAAAACCCTTGCTTGTAAGCCACTGGGGAGTTCAGGTCTTGAGTGTTAGCTACCCATTGTCCTTGCTTGGTACCATGCAATTAATGCCCTTTTCTCCCACTGCAAATCTCGGCATCAGCATCTGGCTTTATTGCACTAGGCAAGCAAGCCCCAGTTTGGTTCAGTCACATCTGGTGATGGATGGGAGTTACTGCTGGTGAGCTGGTCCTGTGTTGTGGAAGAAGAGCTGGACACAGTGTAGGGAGAGCAAAGATAAGCTGGAACCCACCAACACCTCTGGACTGTCCTCACCACCTTGAACCTTCAGAGTGCCCTGGTGCTGCTTCCCTCCTGCCTCCCACATCTCATACACCTTCACTTTTGGCAGCTCTCACCAGGAGCCTGATAGGGAGGGGGATTCCAAGAAGCATGACTCCCATTGGAACCAAACTGACTGTAGAATAATGCAGTGCCTATGCAACAATGTTTGTGTTCACCAAATGTGGCTAATAGGGTCATGTCCTCCTCAAGCTGTGAGATTGTAGGGCCCTCGAGAGAGAGGCTTTATATTTCAACACACGACACAAGTACAGCACCTTTCCCAGAGCTGGCAAGGGGAGGAGGTGGCCACCGCTCCTCTTTCCTGTCCCCATCTCCCTTTAAGAGAATTGGGTCAGATTCCAGAACAAGGGGCCACATTTACCAGTGGCCAAGGTCACAGTGCATTGACATGATATTTGTGGCCATCTTTGGCTGCAGAGGTAAGAGCACAGTGGTTCTCAACCTTGGCTCCACAATGGGGTCATCTGGGGAGCTTTAAAAAATACTCATGCCTTGCCCCTCTCCCCAAGGAGATTCTGATACAATTGATCTGGAGTAACAGTCTGGCATTGAGATTTTTAAAAATCTCCCCAAATGATTCTTTTTTTTTCTTTCCTTTTCTTTTTTTTTTAAGACACGGGGTCTTGCTCTGTCCCCCAGGCTGCAGTGCAGTAGCACAATACAGCTCACTGCTGCCTCAAACTCCTGGGTTCAAGTCGTCCTCCCACCTTAGCCTCCTGAGAAGTTGGGACTACACGTGCCTACCACCATGCCTGGCTAATTTATGTATTATTATTATTATTATTTTGAGATGGAATCTCGCTCTGTTGCCCAGGCTGGAGTGCAGTAGCGCGATCTGGGCTCACTGCAAGCTCCGCCTCCCAGGTTCATACCATTCTGCCTCAGCCTCCCAAGTACCTGGGACTACAGGCACCCACGACCACGCCTGGCTAATTTTTTGTATTTTTAGTAGAGACGGGGTTTCACCGTGTTAGCCAGGATGGTCTCGATCTCCTGACCTCGTGATCTGCCAGCCTTGGCCACCAAAAGTGCTGGGATTACAGGCGTGAGCCACCACGCCCAGCCATGTATTATTATTATTTTTATATGTAGAGATGGAGGTCTCACTATGTTGCCTACGCCGGTCTCAAACTCTAAGGCTCAAGCAATCCTCCTGCCTCAGCCTCCCAAAGTGCTGAGATTACCCAACCTAGGACTGAGGAGAATGGGTAGCCACCATGTCCAGCCTACCCCAGGTGATTCTAATGGGCAGCCAAAGTTGGGGATAACTGGAGGGTCAAGACCTGAAGCTTGGTAGGCTCCTCCTCTTCCAGGCTTTCTTCTTTCCCATGCAGCTAAAAAGTTAACTGAAACTGAAGCTAGCTGGCCTTCTTGGGGTAGGTCTGAGTGTTACAGAACAGAATGGGGGTCTACTCACTGGTGAAGCAAAGCCAAATCCTGACATTAGGATTGCAATAAGAGAAAGTGTGGCCTTTATTAAGGGTGCCAAGCAAGGAGAATCAGGTGGCTAATGCTTCAGACCTGAACTCCCTGATGGCTTACAAGTAAGGGATTTTTTTTTTTTTAGATGGGGTCTTGCTCTGTCACCAGGATGGAGGGCAGTGGTGCGATCTCAGCTTACTGCAACCTCCGCCTTCCAGGTTCAAGCAATTCTCCTGCCTCAGCCTCCCAAGTAGCTGGGACTACAGACACGCACCACCACACCCAGCTAATTTTTGTATTTTTAGTAGAGATGGGGTTTCACCATGTTGGCCAGGATTGTCTCGATCTCCTGACCTCGTGATCCACCCACCTCGGCCTCCCAAAGTGCTGGGATTACAGGTATGAGCCACTGCGCCCAGCGCAAGTAAGGGATTTTAAAGTCACAGGGGGAGAGGTTACAGACCAAGTCATAAATCAATACTTGAAGGCTGTACTTTGGTTTGACCAAAAAAGGTGGGACTTCTTGAAGTAGGGGCCCACAGGTCACAGGTGGGTTCAAAGATTTTCTGATTTGTGATTGGTTAAGGAGATGAAGACTTGTTTGAAGATTTGTTTAAAGATTTGGGATCAGCTGAAAAGACTGTTAGCTCTGGCCTGTGGACGTGACCCCTTTCAGGTCCCTCAGGAAGAAATTTAGGATGAAAAATGGGGCCGGGTGTGAAACCCTGTGTCTACTAAAAATACAAAAATTAGTTGGGCATGGTGGCACCTGCCTGTAATCCCAGCTACTTGGGAGGCTGAGGCAGGAGAATCACATGACCCCAGGAGGTAGAGGTTGCAGTGAGCTGAGATTGTGTCACTGCATTCCATCCTGGGCAACAGAGGGAGACTCCATCACAAAAAAAAAAAAAGAAAGAAAGAAAAATGGCAGTCAGAGTTCCATCCTCAGTTCTCCCTTTTCTGAGGGCCGCCTCCCAGTGGATCCATTTGGTGGGGGTCCAGATTTCTGAAAAATAAGTCAGGCACATTTGTTAAGATTTTTGTCTTTAGTTTTTATGGGGAACCAAACATTCTCATGACTCTAACATCCTTGGCTTTTGTTTTAAGCACCATTACCATCTTGCTCATCAAATTGCTCATTTACTTCTCAGTCCTAGCTAGGTGCCTGGAATTTCCCTGGAAATGTATCTGCCCAGTGGGTTCACCTTGCCTGCTGCCTAGACAGAGCCAATTTCTCAAGACAGGAGAATTGCAACAGAGGAAGAGTAATTCACGGAAAGCCGGCTGTGCGGGAGATCGGAGTTTTATTATTGCTCAAGTCAGTCTCCCCAAGCATTCGGGGATCACAGTTTTTAAGGACTACTTGGTGGGTGGTAGGGAAGCCAGTGAGCCAGGACTGCTGAGTGGTTAAGTAGGAGATGAAATCATAGGGAATTGAAGCTGTCCTCTTGCGTGGGGTCAGTTCCTGGGTGGAGGTCACAAGATCAGATGAGCCAGTTAGTGGGTCTGGGCGACGATCCATCAAATGCAAGGTCTGCAAAATATCTCAAGCACTGATCTTAGGAGCAGTTTAGGGAGGATCAGAATCCTGTAGCCTCTAGCTGCATGACTCCTAAACCATAATTTCTAATCTTGTGGCTAATTTGTTAGTCCGGCAAAAGCAGTCTAGTCCCCAGGCAATAAGGTTTGTTTTGGGAAAAGGCTGTTATTGTCTTTGCTTTACACTATAAACTAAGTTCCTCCCAAAGTTAGTTCAGCCTAGGCCCAGGGCAGCCTGGAGGTTAGAAGCAAGATGGAGTTGGTCAGGTCAGATCTCAGTTACAATTTTGCAGTGGTGGTTTCAGGAGGAACTCAAGGTTTTCCTTTATTTCCTTGCTTTCGTGGTCGAGGGTTGCCCAGAAGGCCCCAAGAGGAGTCCCTGCTTTGTCTCGTGATCACTTTTTCTTTCCTCAACACTCTTTGCTTTTGTCTCAATGACCCACTGATGATAAGATGTGGACCAATGGGGAACAACAGATTCCCCTGAGGTCCGAAGTTCAAGTCATTGGCTTCAGCCCAGTTGACCAGAGATTCCTGCATGTACTGACACTCGCTCCTCTTCTCCACACAGCTGTGAGAGGTGATCCACGGGGTCAGAGAGAGGCTATCTCAAAATCCTCTGGGATTTTTTAAATTTTTTTTTTTTTTTTTGACAGTCTTGCTCAGTCACCCAGGCTGGAGCGCAGCTTACTGCAAACTTCTGGATTCAAGCAATTCTAGTGCCTCACTAAATGTGACTAATACTAATAGGGTCATGTCCTCAAGCTGTGAGTAGCTGAGATTAGAGGTGTGCACCACCACGCTAATGTTTGTATTTTTAGTAGAGGTGGGGTTTCACCACTTTGGCCAGGCTGTGATCTGCCTGCCTCAGTCTCCCAAAGTGCTGGGATTACAGACATGAGCTACCGCTCCCAGCCTGGGATTCTTAAAAAATCCTCTTGTCTGGGCCCCACTGAGGACCAATTAAATCAGACTCTCAGGGAGAGGTGTTTTGTATTTTATATAATTTTGCTTATTTTACAGAAATTTTTATTGAGTTACATATTACACTAGGATGCATTAATCTTGAATCTTGACTGTACAGCTCAACAAAATTTTTTTTTTAGTTAATTTGTTTTGAAAGAAGGTCACCAAGGCTGAAGTGCAGTGGCATGATCACCGCTCATTGCAGCCTCACCCTCCTAGGCTCAGGTGATCCTCCCACCTCAGCCTCTGGAGTAGCTAAGACTACAGGTACAAGCCATCACGCCCAGCTAATTTTTAAATTTTTTATAGAGATGGGGTCTTGCTATGTTGTTTAGGCTGGGATTCCTGGCCTCAAGCAATCCTGCCATCTTGGCCTCCCAAAGTGCTGGGATTACAGGTGTGAGTCACCATGCACAGCGAGCTCAGTGAATTTTTACATAAGTATATGCCTATGTACCACCACCCAGATGAAGCTTTAGAACTTTTCTAGCACCCTCTAGGAAGTTCCTTAAGTCCCTCCTGATTCAGAATGGCTGGGATCCTGGCTAAACACCCCCCCAAGCCTGGAACCGTGGCCCTAAGCGAAAACAGCTGACCCCATTTTTCCTCCCAAATGTTGCCTTTTTGGCCTGCCATGCCCCTATCCTGTGTCCATAAAAAGACTACAGCTGGAAGAGCAACACAAGTGGCTGAGTGGTACACAGAGAAGCAACTGAGCATCAGAGACTATGGATAGACACAGCTAACTTCAGACTGTGCAGCTTTAGAGAGAGGCCCAGCTGGAGATGGCCCGGTTTCAGGGAATGATCGCTTTCTTCTCACACCATCCCCTTTCCAACTCCCCATCCCACTGAGAGCCACTTCCATTGCCCAGTAAAATCCTCCACATTCATTACCTTGTCAATCCGTTCCTGTGACCTGATTGTTCCTGGACTCTCGACAAGATCCCGGGTGCCAAGAGGGCAGGGGCTACCACCCTGACCCTCCAGTGAGCTAGTTGGCACTTTGCTGTCCCTGGGTGGCAGAGCTGAAAGAACACTGGTTGTAATATACTTGGATGCTGCTGTGGGGCCGCACAGAGCCTGCTCCTGCCAGAGAGGAGCAACTGGCCAGTTCCAATATTCATTCGCTCCAGTTCCCACACTCACTTGCTTGCATGCTCTCGTGAGGAGTGGCCAGTAGTGGGCTGAGATAAATGAGCCACTCCAGTTCCCTCCCACAAAGTGGGTGAAGGGAATTATCCTGTCTCACTCATAGGCAGTAACTCCTGCCACCCCACCAGAACAGGGCACCACTATTCTGACCTCTGTACCTCTAGATTGGTTTTGCCTGTTCTTGACATCGTATAAATGAAGCTGTATAGTATGTGAGATTCATCCACTTTGTGGGGACAGCAGTCATTCATTCCACTGACGAATATATCACAGATTATTGATCCATCCTATTGATGATGAAAATGTGGTTGTTTTCAATTATTTGGCTATCGTAACAAAAGCTCCTATGAACATGTTGTACACTTTTTTTTTTTTTGACATGGAGTCTCACTCTGTTGCTCAGGCTGGAGTGTAGTGGCAAGATCGCAGCTTACTGCAACCTCCGCCTCAAGTGATTCTCCTGCCTCAGCCTCCTGAGTAGCTGGGATTACAGGCTCTCACCAAAACACCCAGCTAATTTTTGTATTTTTAGTAGAGACAGGGTTTCTCCATGTTGGCCAGGCTGGTCTAGAACTCCTCACCTCATGTGATCTGCCTGCCTTGGCCTCCCAAAGTGCTGGGATTACAGGCGTGAGCCACTGTGCCCTGCCTGTACACTTACCTTTTTTTTTTTTTTTTTTTTTTTTGAGACAGAGTCTCACTCTATCACCCAGGCTGGAGTGTAATGGCGCAATCTCGGCTCACTGCAACCTCTGCCTCCCAGGTTCAAGCGATTCTCCTGCCTCAGCCTCCCGAGTAGCTGGGTTTATGGGCGTGTGCCACCATGCCCAGCTAATTTTTGTATTTTTAGTAGAGACGAGGTTTCACTATGTTGGCCAGGCTGGTCTCAAACTCCTGACTTCAAGTGATCCGCCTGCCTCAGCCTCCCAAAGTGCTGGGATTACAGGCGTGAGCCACTGCACGCAGCCTCGCTTTTATTTTTTGATGAACTTGTTTTTGTTAGGCATACATTTGAGGACGGGATTGTTGGGACATAGGGCAGGAGTATGTTTACCGTTTATAGCGTTGTCCAAAAGGCTACCAATATGGCCAAAGAGTCGAAAGGAGAGCTTTATTGGTGATATCAGTTTGTAAACTGGGAAGAGACAGTCTCCAGCCTGGACCAAAGGTGCTCTCTTTTCAAAGAGGGAAAGAGCAGACTGGGTTGTTTGACTCACAGGACTGGTATTGTACATATTCAGCAAGTCTGGGGGAAATGGCTGTACATATTTATGAGGGGCACTGAGTGCATGTGAATTGGGTAAACATATATGTAACATACATCTCATGCTTACTTTGGGGTAGTGTTCTAGCATTAAAATGATGTGGAATTTTGATCTTTACATAAAAAGGTGAACTATAGGACACAGAAACAGTTTGTGCACAGCCTCTATAAACTGCCGAAACTGGCTTAAGGTCTGCAGTTGCTTACCAGAAAAAAAAAGACCGGTCCTCTGTCGGACAGAGTTGTAGTGGTCTGAGTTGTAAATCAGAGTTAGGAGAGGCCTGGTACTTTGCCTGGTACCTCCTATTGTGTTAGGCAGTTTAGAAAGGGTGTGGCTTTTCTTGTAGCAATTTACAGAGTTCGCATGCCAATCACTCTGAACCCTCAACCTGTGGGTAACTTTTGTTTCCCTAACCATGGGGCCCATCTTAGTTGATAAAGGGGAGTCTATTTTGGTCTCTCAGATCACAGTGGATAGGGCACAGGGTTTTGTTTGTCTGTTTCTAAGTTCCCAAGGTGGTTCTAATGTTTAGCCATAGTTGAAAACATCTGACGTGGCCGGGTGCGGTGGCTGGGCACAGGTGGGTGGCCCGCAGTGGCGGGCCTCCCAGCACTTTGAGAGGCTGAGGCAGCGGATCGCCTGAGGTCAAGAGTTCAAGACAAGGATGGCCAACATGGCGAAACCTTGTCTGTACTAAAAATACAAAAAATTAGCCAGACATGATAGCACATGCCTGTAATGTCAGCTACTTGGGAGGCTGAAGTGGGAGAATTGCTTGAACCGAGGAGGCAGAGGTTGCAGTGAGCTGAGATTGTGCCACTGCACTCCAGTCTGGGTGACAGAGCAAGACCCAGTCTCAAAAAAAAAAAAAAAAATCTGACCTGGAAGTTAAGTAGAGGAGGTAATTTGGGGCTGCATTGTAATAAAACCCAAGTTAAGGCTGGGTGCAGTGGTTCACGCCTGTAATCCCAGCACTTTGGGAGACCAAGGTGTATGGATCACTTGAGGCCAGGAGTTCGAGACTAGCTTGGCCAACATGGCAAAACCCTGTCTCTTCTAAAAATACAAAAATTAGCTGAGCACAGTGGCATGCGCCTGTAGTCTCAGCTACTCAGGAGGCTGAGGCAGGAGAATTGCTTGAACCCGGGAGGCGGAGGTTGCAGTGAACCAAGACTGCACCACTGCACTCCAGCCTGGGCAACTGAGTGAGAACTTGTCCCCCAAACAAACAAAAAACAACAAAACCCAAGTCAAAAAAAGGAGTAGCTGTGTCTTTAGCATAATAAAGCCAGATTAATTACTTGTCAATGAATAGGTCAAAGTCAAGTCATGAGAGACAAAAACATTTATTTGTGGTGGGGGTTTTTAAAGGGACATTAGCATTGTGTTTGATTTCAGTTGCCTTGAGAGAAAACAAGCCGTAGCCTAGAGTGGGTATGTCTACTTCCCTATCTTACCCTGCACCTTCATTCATGGGACAAGGATTCCTCCTCACTATCTGGAGAAACCAGAAGAATGTATCAAAGCTTACCCTCACCCACCAGCAAAAAGAGCAGAGGAGAAGTCTCTTCATATTCAAGAGACACCTGAGATGGCAGATTTTGCAACACATGAGGCCAGCCTGGGGAATTGGTGTCTTACTTTTCTGGGGGTGGCAGGTAGAGCTCAGCTTGAGGACAGGGCATGTGGAGCACTGAACAGACTTTAGAGGGAGAGGAAAATAATAATATACAATATTGCAATTAATAAATAACTATATAATGAATATAAATGTAGTTAATATATAATAATACATAATAAAATAAATGGACTAAGGAAAGAAACACTTTCTTAAGACTTAAGTGTTCTGTAATCCCAGCACTTTTGGGGGCAGAGACAGGAGAATCGCTTGAGGCCAGGAGTTTGAGACCAATCTGGGAGACATAGTAAAACCACATCTCTACAAAAAAATTTTGAAAAATAGCAGGGCATGGTGGTGTGTGCCTGTAGTTCCAGCAACTTGGGAAGCTGAGAGATGAGAAGATCACTTGAGCCCAGGAGCTCCAGGCTGCAGTGAGCTATGATTGCACCACTGCACTCCAGCAAGACCCTGTCTCTAAAAATTAAAAAGACTTAAGCATTTGTTCTTGGACTGAAGGAAACATACACCTGTTTCCCTGCCCCAGTCCAGTTTCAACACTAGCTGTTTATTTCCCACTGGCGAGTGACAGATTTAGTTTCTATCCTATGATTAGGGGATGGCAGAGGTGGACTCTGTGGAGCAAAGTACCTGCCAGGCAGCTGAAATCCTAACACACCAAAGGCTGTCTCTAAAGATAACCCAGCTTTGGTTTACATAGCAGACGCCATGTCAGAATTAGAGTTATTTCCTCTGTCCTAGCGGGAGAGGTAATGGAAGGTCATGTTATCATTCTTGGGAAGATGAATTTCCCCAGAGCAACAAAAGGCCTTTTTGTTGTGATGCTCTGGGCCCCTCTGGAGGAAATCAGGCTCTATTCTCTAGGAAAGGGGAAGTAATGATAGTCAGTCTTTAAGGAACAAATAAGAGAAGCTCTCAGGTAACTGTGGGCCTCCTGGGAACAATCCATGAACTACTTTTAAAGGGTGAGTAGCCCTATTGTCTTGGAAGAATGAAATAGAGCTTTTTAAGAGCTTAAAGGAGATGAATAGCTCTTGCACGTGTCCCTGGGAAAGACAAAAAGGCAGAACTTCCTGGGTGGCTAATTGGGGGTAATGGTGACAGCTCTAAGTGGAAACGCTAAGCAAATGCTCAACTCTGTGGAGTGAGATTCTCCCTTAGAACTGCCGTGCATTGCAACAGCTGCGGTCAGTTGAAGGATAGTGTGAGCACTGACACATGAAACAGAAACCATGTGTGACATCAAGGAGGGTGTTAACAATGGGTGAGTGGACCCTCAAGGCATGGAAGCTGGCCTATAATATTTTCCTCCCCACTCTGAAGCCTGCAAATGTCCCCAAATGTCCCTTCCTCAAAATCTGCTATCCCTCTTCAACAGACAATAAAGCTCCAACCATCTAAGCTGCCTTTTTTTTTTTTTTTTTGAGACAGTCTTGCTCTGTCACCCAGGCTGCAGTGCAGTGGGACTATCTCAGCTCACTGCAGCCTCCACCTCCCGGGTCCACATGATTCTCTTGCCTCAGCCTCCCAAGTAGCTGGGACTACAGGTGCCCACCACCACACCTGGCTAATTTTTGTATTTTCAGTAGAGACAGGGTTTCACCACGTTGGCCAGGCTGGTCTCGAGCTCCTGACTTCAAGTGATCTGCCCACCTCAGCCTCCCAAAGTGCTGGGATTACAGGCATGAGCCACCACGCCTGGTCTGTTGCCAAAAATTTACCATCTCAGGTGTCTACTGTCTTCTGCCCTCTTCTGCTGGTGGAGAGGAATATGCTCTGATCTCTGTTTCTCCTGGTGGAGAAGGAGGAGGTGGAGGGAAGAAAGAAAGAGTCCTGGTCCGATGGATGGGGGGTACAAGGAAAGGGCTTGCAACCATAATAGATTTGTTGCCTGATGCACACAGCAAGTTGATATGCCAAGACATCAGGTTGCAGCAGAGGGCCACCAAATGAGGAGATGGGAGGGAAATCCCATCTCCATCTTCTTGAGGAATGTTAGATACAGTTAGGTCCCCTCTTCAAACAACTTATCCAGTTTCCCCGTTCTCTATCCTATAATTCCAAATACCCCCTTGCCTTTGCTGTGCCCCAATTTGTCTGAATATGCCTAGGCATGCCTGAACTTGCTACAGCCCCAGTCCACATTCCTTTCCTTATTAGGGAATAGGTTACCTTCCTAGTCCCTCCGTAAATAACCCCCCTTCTCTCTATTCTCACCTCCCTTACATGCCTACCTTATCTAAGAAAGTTAAAATGTTTAGTCAGTTGGGACTAGTTTAGACTGTGCAGTCCAACCCTAGCCAATTGGGGAAAGACACAGAAGCAGAAGCTGCAGTAGAGTTAATAAAAACCCCTGCTTTCCTCTGTTCTGTGTTCTCTTGCCATTGGTCTATATGCAAGATGCACCCTTCTGCAGAAGTAAATTTGCCTTGCTGAGATGTTCTCTAAGTGCTTGTTTTCTTTGTGACTCCGAGCTCTTATTCCCAACAAGGAATTTGGGGATAGGGTTTTTAAGGGTTTTGGAGTAAGCTGGAGTGTGGAGATTGTTGATTGGTTGAAGAGTGCAGAGTAAAGTTATGGGACAGGGAGATGAAGAAGCTGTGTTCTCATGCTGATCCTGTTCCTCTGGGGATCTTCAAACTGATTGGCATCAGCTGCTTCACTGGAATTTGAGATCTGAAAAACATCTTAAGTAAATCTTAAACAAAAGCCTTATGATTCTAATGTCAGGAACAATGGGGATGATACTCAATTTTTTTTTTTTTTTTTGAGATGGAGTCTTACTTTGTTGCCAGGCTGGAGTGCAGTGGTGGGATCTTAGCTCACTGCAACCTCTGCCTCCTGAGTTCAAACGATTACTGTGCTTCAGCCTCCCGGGTAGCTGGGATTACAGGCATGCGCCACCATACCCAGCTAATTTTTGTATTTTTAGTAGAGATGGGGTTTCACCATGTTGCCCAGGATGGTCTCGGTCTCCTGATCTCATGATCCGCCCGCCTCAACCTCCCAAAGTGCTGGGATTACAGACGTGAGCCACTGCGCCCGGCCAAAAGTCAATTCTTTTTTTTTTTTTTTTGGGACAGTCTCACTCTGTCACCCAGGCCGGAGTGCAGTGGCACAATCTTGGCTCACTGCAACCTCTGCCTCCCAGGGTCAAGTGATTCTCCTGCCTCAGCCTCCTGAGTAGCTGAGACTACAGGCGTGTGACACCATGCCTGGCTAATTTTTGTATTTTTTAGTAGAGATGGGGTTTCACTGTGTTGGCCAGGCTGGTCTTGAACTCCTGACCTCATGATCTGCCCACCGTGGCCTCCCAAATTGCTGGGATTACAGGCGTGAGCCACCACGCCTAGCTAAAAGTCAATTCTTAAACAGTCTTAGGACCCTACTGTCCAAAATCTTATCTATAGGAATCATGAGGATGCAATGGTCGGTGTCCAGTGCTATGTGACTTTAGAAACAAGGAAGTGGGGCAGAGTGCAGCCTGATTACGTCTTAATGATAACTATATTTCTGTCCAGAAACTGGCATGTAGTTCTTGTCAACGCTGTGCGAATAGTTTCAGGGGGATCTTTCCCATTCAATTGTGGCTCACTGTCTCCTAATGTAACTGAAGTCAGACTCTACTCACTTCCTGAGATTAACTTCTTATCAAAGACCATCTCCCCATTAAGGGGACATTTAAAAAGCTATACAGGAGAAACCTGCAAGAAAAGAGATAGATATAGGCTCCAATCAGGTTTAAGTTATTTTGGAGAAATGTAAGATTTATTGCTGTACTCACTCCTGTTCAGTGTTGTGAATTATTTAAAATCTAATACAGTGAATATTACCAACATAATTATGGAGGAATAGGAAAGTGTTAATGTTTCAGAGGCCTGATGCTTCCCTGACCTAATATTACTCATGAGGAAGCTTAATATTTAAAGAGAATTGGGATGAACTGGGCTGATTTAAACCACTTCCTTTATGTTCAAAGCAGACATTATCTTCTCAAGGTGGAATGGCCTTCCATTTGCATAATGTCTTTCCTTTTGTTCCCTCTGTTGTCCCAACTAATTGCTTTAGAATACTGACCTCTGCTGTTTCTCCTGTCTTTCTTGCCAATAATGATTTATGGCCCTCTTCCCTCTTGATACATAAAATGTGAAATGAAAATTCAAGCACTTCAAAGGCACAAGACTTTGTATAACTCCCCCACATCCAGAATGGCAATATTGATCCTGGGTGCCAGAGAGTGGATCAGGGTAGAGGAGAGAGAAGCCAGCTCGCCTTGGCTTCCTTCTTAACCAAAGTGTTCTATTATGGAATGAGAGGGTCTGGGTTTGGAGAAAAGATTGTAGGAGTTGGGTTCCTAAAATGTTCATAGAAGTTCCCCTTCCTAAGGTAGGCTTGGAGTGGGGATTGCCTGCTTCTTTGAGGTTATTATAACCAGATAAATTTCTGTGACTGAATTGTTCTGCCTTCTCTAAAATGTCCTGGAACCTTAAAGGATAAAGATACTGAGGCTGGGGGTGGATAGGGCTAGTATTTGTAATGATTGAACAAGTTATAATTTATTAAGTATTGACTATAAGCCAGTCATGTGTTAAGGGCCATGCAGGCATCATCTTGTTAAATTTTCACTGCACTCAGTGAGTAGGATTCTATTGTTATCCCCATTTTGCAGTGTAGAGAGAAATTTTTTTTCCTCTACCCTCTTAGATTTCGTAACTAGGACCCTATAAATTGAACTGACAAAAGGATAAAGGCATACAGATTGTATTTGTTGCTAATATTTTAATTTTGTACATGTATACATGGATCTCACAGAAAAGGAAATGAAAACTCAAAGAAGTGGTTAGGCCTGAGAGGTTATATACCATTTTAACAAAGAGCAATAAATGTGTGGATAAGTGACAAGACAAAGTGACAAGACAAAGGAAAAGGGTTTATGCTTCTGGAGGTGGTAAATTGTGGGAAGATAAATACCTAGAAAAGGGGGAAATAAAGAGAAGATAATGGTTATTTCAGTAAGGTTTGTTTATGCAGATTCAAGCTGGTGCAATCTCCAGTGATAAGAGTCATCTCCTTTTCCTGGTATGACAGAAGGGAGCCCGGACACCTTTTTATGCTCTGCCTTTATATAGAAAGTAGAGGGTAGAGAACTTTTCTGCATCTGCTGTTTTTTTCTCAATTGCCTTCAGCTCAAAATAATTCTTATGCCAAAGTGTCATATTTTGGGGTGGCATGCTCTGATGCCCTTCAGCAGCTGAGTAAACTGAAGCACAGAAAGCACCTTGCCCAAAGCCACAGAGCAGGGACTAGAACTGGGCCTATTTTAAAGATAGGGAGGATAAGCCTGGGGTAGTAGGGGAGCTTTGTGTGGCAAGTCAGTCATGGTCACATAGCTCAAAGTTTCTGCTCTCTGAGGTCCTTTAGCCCTTGGGACACCTGGCACAGGAAAAGAAGCTGCTTGATCTCTAAGCAGGTGAGCACTAGTAGGAGTGAGTGTAACAGGTTCATCTTGCCTGCTGCACAGATAAAACCAATTCACAGAGACAGCCATATTGCTGTAGAGAAAGACTTTAGGCAGGCACAGTGGCTCACACGTGTAATCCCAGCACTTTGGGAGGCCGAGGAGGATGGATCACAAGGTCAAGAGATTGAGACCAGCCTGGCCAATATGGTAAAACCCTGTCTCTACTAAAAAACACAAAAATTAGCTGGGTGTGGTAGCTCATGCCTATAGTCCCAGCTACTTAGGAGGCTGAGGCAGGAGAATCGCTTGAACCCGGGAGGCAGAGGTTGCAGTGAGCTGAGATCATGCTGCTGCAGTCCAGCCTGGTGACAGAGTGAGACTCCATCTCAAAGAAGAATAAAAAAAAAAGAGAGAGAGAGAAAGAGTCTGATAATCACAGGGCTAGCTGAATGGAAGGATGGGAGTAAATACTCAAATCAGCCTCCCCAAGAACTCAGAGACTAGAGTTTTGTTTTTTATTTTTTTGAGATGGAGTTTCACTCTTGTCTCCCAGGCTGGAGTGCAATGGTGCAATGTCCGCTCACTGCAACCCCCACCTCCTGGATTCAGGTAATTCTCCTGCCTCAGCCTCCCAAATAGTTGGGATTACAGGCACCCACCATCACACCTGGCTAATTTTTGTAATTTTAGCAGAGATGGGGTTTCACTATGTTGGCAAGGCTGGTCTTGAACTCCTGACCTCAGGTGATCTACCCGGCCAAAGTGCTGGGATTACAGGTGTGAGCCACCACGTCTGGCTGAGGCTAGGGTTTTCAAAAGTAATTTGGTGGGCAGGAGGCTAAGGAGTGGGTGCTACTGATTGGTTGAGGATGAAATCATCGGGATATGGGAAACAGTCCTTGTATGCTCAGTCAGCCTCTGGCGGCTGAGTCAGGAATCATGAGGTCCAGGTGGAGGCAGTTGGCTGCCAGAATGCAAAAGTCTGAAAAACATCTCAAAAGACCAATTTCGGGTTCTATAATAGTGATGCTATCAACAGGAGCAATTAAAGAAGTCACAAATCTTGTGACCTCTGGACATATAACTGTCAAGCAAACAGATTATAGAAAAGCAAGCTAGGGGACATTGGCTGATTATCCTTTTTCTATGCCTACATCTTGGCAGAATCTAGGCCTCTCCCATAATCCTAATCTTGTGACCTTTCGTTATTCTTACAAAATCGGTTTCAGTCCCCAAACAAGGAAGGGATCAGTTTTACAGAGCAGCTATTATTATCCTTGCTTCAAAGTTAAACTATAAATGAAATTCTTCCTTTGGTTAGCTTGGCCTATGCCCAAGAATGAGTGAGGACAGACAGTCTGTGAAGCTAGTAGCAAGATGGAGTCAGCCATTCTAGACTTCTCTTATGGGAGTCAGGACCAGAGGGTCAGAGGTCAGAGAGGAGTCAAGACTGGAAGTGGGGAATAAGATTCAGGTTTCATGTCTTTAAAAATGGTGGTGGGGGCTAGGCATGGCTCACACCTATAATCCCAGCACTTTGGGAGGCTGAGGCGGGCAGATCATGAGGTCAGGAGTTCAAGACCAGCCTGGCCAACATGGTGAAACCTTGTCTCTACTAAAAATACAAAAATCAGCTGGGTGTGGTGGCACAAGTCTGTAATCTTAGCTACTCAGGAAGATGAGGCAGGAGAATTGCTTGAACCTGGGAGGCGGATGTTGCAGTGAGCCGAGATCGTGCCACTGCTCTCCAGCCTGGGCAACAGAGCAAGACTCTGTCTCAAAAAAAAATATATACAAAAATTAGCTGGGTGTGGTGGTGCATGCCCACAATCCCAGCTACTCAGGAGGCTGAGGCAGAAGAATAGCTTGAACCCAGGAGGTAGAGGTTGCAGTGAGCCTAGATAGTGCCACTGCACTCTAGCCTGGACGAAAGAGCAAGACTCCATCTCAAAAAAAAAAAAAAAAAAAAAAAAAAAGGTCGTGGTGGGGAGAGGGAAGAAGGCAGGGAAGGAAGAGGATATTGAGAGTTAAGGCTGTGAAAGGATTTACTGCAAGGAATGGGCTTATGTGATTGTGGAGGCTGGCTGGGTAAATCCAGAATCCATAGAGCAGGCTGTTAGGAAGGGCAGGCTGAAAACTCTTGGGTAAGAGCTGGTGCTGCTGTCCACAGGTGGGATTTCTTCTTCTGTAGGGAAGCCTCAGTTTTACTCTTAAGGCCCTTTAACTGACTGTATCGGGCCCACCCAGAAGATTGACAGTAATCCCCTTTACTTAAAGTTAACTGACTGTACATGTTAATCATGCCTACAAAATTTCTTCATAGTGACATCTGGATTAGGATTAGGTTTGATTGAATAATTCCATACTATAGGTTAGCCAAATTGACACATAAAAGTGATTATCACAGTGCCCAATAAACAGTTGCTGAATTAATAAATAATAAACTAGGCCAGGCATGGTGGCTTATGCTTGTAATCCCAGCACTTTAGGAGACCAAGGTGGGAGGATCGCTTGAGTCCAGGAGTTCAAGACCAGCCTGGGCAACATAGTGAGACTCCATCTTTACAAAAATAAAAAATAAAAATAAATACCCAGGCATGATGCCCAGCTACTCAGGAGACTCAAGTAAGGGGATCACTTGAGTCCAGGAAGTTGAGATTGCAGTGAGCCATGAATACACCATTACACTCCAGCCTTGGAGACAGAGTGAAGCCCTGTCTCAGTAATAGTAATAATAATAATAATAATAAGCTAGTGTGTTTTGTTTTGAGACAGAGTCTCACTCACTCTGTTGCCCAGACTAGAGTGCGGTGGTACATTCTCAACTCACTGCAAACTCTGCCTTCCAGGTTTAAGCGATTCTCCTGCCTCAGCCTCCAGAGTAGCTGGGATTACAGGCATGCATCACCACACCTGGCTAATTTTTGTATTTTTATTGGAAACGGGGTTTCTCCATTTTGCCCAGGCTGGTCTCGAACTCCTGGCCTCAGGTGATCCACCTGCCTCGGCCTCCCAAAGTGCTGGGATTATAGGCATGAGTTACTGTGCCCGGCCCTGCTAATGTTTATTCGGGAGTTAATATACGCCACACACTGTTCTAAGAACTTTGTATATATTAATTTTTGCCCTTCCCAACAAATATATGAAGCCAGCATTATTACTTTTGTTAGACATTAGTGCTGTTTATCAATCATTATTTCCTCTTCTCCCTTTTCGCAGCATTGTGGGCGGCAAGCCACCCAGGCGCTGAGGCAAGAGACCAAGGACACGAGCTGTTCCAGTATAATAAAATATAAAACAAGAATAGTTATACCAGATATAGATCTTAGAGATGATTATATATGAATATCATTAATCATTAGTTGGTAGTAATTACTCTTTATCCCAATATTATAATAATCTTCGCTCTATAATCATAACCTAAGAAAAACCAGGCCATACAGAGATAGGAGCTGAGGGGACATAGTGAGGTGTGACCAGAAGACAAGAGTGCGAGCCTTCTGTTATGCCCAGACAGGGCCACCAGAAGGGCTCCTTGGTCTAGCGGTAACGCCAGCGTCTGGGAAGACGCCCGTTGCTGAGCGGACGGTGGTCTAGCGGTAGCGTCAGTGTCAAGGAAAAACACCTGCTACTTAGCGGACCGGGAAAGGGAGTCTCCCTTTCCCTGGGGGTGTTTACAGAAGACTCTACTCCTCCACCTCTTGTAGAGGGCCTGACATTGTCAGGCTTGCCCGCAGTTATCCAGGGGCCTAACCGTCTCCCTGTGATGCTGTGCTTCAGTGGTCATGCTCCTAGTCCGCCTTCATGTTCCATCCTGTACACCTGGCTCTGCCTTCTAGATAGCAGTAGTAAATTAGTGAAAATACTAAAAGTCTCTGATATGCAAAAATAATGGTGTAAGCTGTCTTTCTCTTTGTCTCCTCTCTCTCTCTGCCTCGGCTGCCAGTCAGGGAAGGGCCCCCGTCCAGTGGACACGTGACCCACGTGACCTTACCTATCATTGGAGATGACTCACACTCTTTACCCTGCCCCTTTTGCTTTGTATCCAATAAATAACAGCGCAGCCAGACATTCGGGGCCACTACTGGTCTCCGCACATTGGTGGTAGTGGTCCCCCAGGCCCAGGTGTCTTTTCTTTTATCTCTTTGTCTTGTGTCTTTATTTCTACACTCTCTCGTCGCTGCACACAGGGAGAGACCCACCGACCTTGTGGGGCTGGTCCCTGCACAGCATGTGGTAGGTTTTCACTTTGCAGTATTCTTCACATTTGGTATAGCCATGGGACTTGTTTTGATCAATAATTATGTGAGTGATGTGTATCACTTGCAGGTGGAAACATTTAAGAGCCAGTTTATTTTTCTTTTCTCCTTTTCATTTTGACCAACGATGTTCAGATGGTAGAGCCTCTTCTCAGCTTTTGTCTTCTGGAGTGGGCAACATGTGCAGAACCCCAGCTGATCACGTTGGATACATAGCACGTGTTTCTCTTTTTTTTTTTTTTTTTTTTTTTTTTAAGATGGAGTCCCGCTTTGTCCCCCAGGCTGGAATCTTGCTCTGTCTCCCAGGCTGGAGTGCAGTGACATGATCTTGCCTCTCTGCAACCTCCACCTCTGAGGTTCAAGCGATTCTCCTGCCTCAGCCTCCTGAGTAGCTGGGATTACAGGCACATGCCACCATGTCTGGCTAATTTTTGTATTTTCAGTAGAGACGGTGTTTCGCCATGCTGACCAGGCTGGTCTTGAACTCTGACCTCACGTGATCCACCCACCTGGGCCTCCCAAAATGCTGGGATTACAGGCGTGAGCCACTGCACCTGGCTGCATGTGTTTCAAGCTACTGATTTTGGAGGGTTGTTTGTTCCCACTGTGTAGCCCAACCTATCCTGATAATCCCATTTTATGGGTGAGGAAACTGAGGCACAGAGAGGTTACGTCACTTGTCAAGTCGCACAACTAGTAGATGGTGAAGCCAGGATTTAAACTCATTCATGTATTAATCCATGCTCTCTAGAACCTTAAAACAACTCAGGTTTCCAACTTTTCTAAGGCCTGGGGCTTCAACTTCCCCACCCCTGCACCAGTGGTTCTCAGTTGGAAGTGACTTTAGCCTCTCCCACTTCCAGGAGACATTTGGCAATGTCTGGGAGACATTTTTGGTTGTCATAATTTGGAGGGGGAGGGGAGTCGTCCTGCTGCTGTCTCATGGATAGAAGCCAGAGAGGCTGATACACATCCCACCATGCACGGAACAGACCACCCTCCACCAAAACAAAGAATTATCCAGCTTCAAATGCCAATAATGCTGCTGTTGAGAGGCCCTGACTTACACTAAATTCCTCTGTTGCTTAAGTTAGCTGCAGTTGATTTCTTTTGCTTGCCACCAGACAGTCTGTTGGGTTATTATGAGTTAGTTAATTGATTAATTGAGAGCGGTGGGGTGTCAGTGCTGGGACTGGTCTTATTTGACATTTGTCTAACTGATCTGGAGGTGTAAGTGGTGAGAGCTCCACATTTGCTGATGACACTTCACTGTGCCAGGTAGTGAAATGCCAAGCCGCTGGTGATAAGCCGCAGGAAGATCTCACCAGGCTGTGTGAGTGGGCAGAGGAGTTGCCAAGGATGAGCTTCAGTGTGGGCAAGTGTAAGGTGCCGCGCTTGGCAAAAATAATCCAAGCTATACATAGAGGTTCGAAGAGGATGGAACAGGATAGAAGAAAATGAATAAAAATTAAAAGAACTCCAGAGTGATCCCCAAGACTACCTGATTATAAGACTCACCTGAGCTCTAGCTAATGGTACAGGTGCACAAGCTCTTGCCCTGGAGATACTTGGTCAGAAGTCTGTGCATTACTTCTCAGGCCTGCTTTTAATTTCCTGTGGGAATGCAGAGCCAGCTTTTACAGATTTCCTGATTTTTGAAGAGAAGCCACAAATCCTGGCTTTTATGTGTATGTTCCCATTTTCCCTCATTTTTGGTCTCTTTTAATTTTGATATAATTTGAATCTATAGAAAAAACTGCAAGGAGGTTATAAACAGCTTCCATATACCATTTACCCAGATTCACCAATTGTTAACATTTTGCCCCATTTTCTGCATCATTGTAAGTTCCTAAATTTTAAAATCACACTACAGATCAAGCTAAAAATGAAAAAGAAGGATTTTTTCTTTTCCTTAAGACAGGGTCTCACTCTGTCATCCAGGCTGAAGTACAGTGGTGCAATCATAGCTCACTGCAGCCTTGACTTCCTGGGCTCAAGCAATCCTCCCACCTCAGCCTCCCCAGTAACTGGGCCTATAGGTGCGTGCCTCAAAGCCGGGCTAATGTTTTGTAGAGACAGAGTTTTGCCATGTTGCCTAGGCTGGTCTTGAACTCCTCAGCTCAAGTGATCTGTCCACCCCAGGCTCCCAAAGTGCTGAGATTACAGGCATGGGCCACTGGGCCATTGCACCTGGCCAAAATATATATATATATTTTTTAAAGAGGTGAGGTCTCGCTGTGTTACTCAGGCTGGTCTCAAACTCTTGAGTTCAAGCAATCCTCCCACCCCAGCCTCCCGAGTAGCTGGGACTACACATGCACACAGCCATGCGTTGGTTGTGAATGAAATTTAGTCCTCACACTATCAATTGGTGACTTCTGAAGCCCAGTCTTACATCAGACTAATTAACAATCTCTGGGGTGGAGACTGGACATTTGTATTTTTAAAGAATTCCCTCTTGGTGATGCTAACGTACAGCTAGGGCTGAGAACCACTGGTGCCGGTCCCCGATGGTAATTTTATTCCCCTTATTGGTGACTGGTTTAGGAATGAGCACATGTCCCAATACTGTCCTGTGAAAGCTTTTTCCACTCTTTTTTTTTTTTTTTTTTTTGAGACGGAGTCTCAATCTGTCGCCTGGGCTGGAGTGCAGTGGTACGATCTTGGCTCACTGCGAGCTCTGCCTCCCGGGTTCATGCCATTCTCCTGCCTCAGCCTCCCAAGTAGCTGGGACTACAGGCGCCTGCCACCATGCTTGGCTAATTTTTTGTATTTTTAGTAGAGCTGGGGTTTCACAGTGTTAGCCAGGATGGTCTTGATCTCCTGACCTTGTGATCCTCTCGCCTCGGCCTCCCAAAGTGCTGGGATTACAGGCGTGAGCCACCATGCCTGGCCTACTTTTCCCACTGTTAAAGACACCTTTCTGCTGGATGTTGTACCTTGATACAGTGGGATATTGTATTTAGATATGATAGTATATTGGCCTAAGCATGGAAGTGTGGAAAATAAAAAGACTTTGGGTTCTTGAGTTTGTCTTTGAGCTGCTGAAGTAACTAACCCTGGGACCCCTTTACCTTGAGATTTCTTTTTATGGAGCAGACATTTTTCGTATTTAGGTTACATGGCAGACACCTGCCAAAGATTTGTGCACACTTTATATAATATAAATACATTATTATTTGGAAGAAATTCTCCGGACGTGGATGACATTTTCAGCATTCCTTCTCCTGGAATTTAGATGGAACTATGTGATTCATTCTCACCAGTGGAATGTGACATAAAGTGCGTTACTTGTGGGCCAAGGTTGTTATGTTTAGGTGCATGATCCTTCACATTCTCACCACCACTTCTTTTCTCTTCCCTCCCTTTACCAGGTGGATGACACCAGGATAGCCCTGAAGCCACAATATGGTAGAACTACAAGACAGAAGCAGCTTGGGTCCCTGAGTCACTGTGTGGAGTAGAGCCATCTAGGAGTGTTACTCAGCCAGGAGTGCCTGCAATAGCCTTTAGTAAGAAATAAAGGTTTCTTCTGTTAAGTACTTGAGATTTTAGGATTTATTTTGTTATGACAGATGGCCTAGTCTACCTGATTAATACAAGCTAGTTAAGTTGGAGTTAGGTGTTACTTGCAGCCAAAAGCATCTTACCTAAAGCATTAGACAAGGACCCATAAGTCGAGATTACCATCTCAAAACTGGTTTTTTGTTTGTTTGACTTGTTTATTATTTACAAAAATAAAGCTATCAACATACCATGAATTTTATATAATATCCAGGAATTCTTGCTTTCAACTTGGTGACTTGGCCTTGCCATTGCCTTTATGATGTCTTCTTAGACTGATGCTTTACTCAACCCTCAGACCTGGCCACTTGTTTTCTGGTTACTGGTTCTCTCTCAGTCTTGGCTGTTTCTGAACTGAACTTGCTTTGAGGTTCTGATCTCTCTTCAACAAACATCCTGACTAAATACCATTCTGGCATGGCTGTTCTGTCTCTACAAGGGACTCTCAGCTGTACCCCTATAACCGAGTGTTCCTCTGTTCTAGAGACACAGCTTCTGGTTAGTGTTTATTTGGTAGCCCACTCAGGCTGGCTCAAGAAAAGGGAGGATTGTTGAAGGAATGCAGAAAAAGTGACCCAGGGATCTGAGAATGGCAACTCAAATTGAGATGGGCCTTGAGGAGATGGGACAGGGAAGCTATTAGAAACAAAGAAGAGACCAAGAATGGTGGCTCATGCCTGTAATCCCAACACTTTGGGGGCCTGATGTGGGAAGATCACTTGAGCCCAGGAGTTTGATACCAGCCTGGGTAACACAGTGAGACCCCGTCTCTACAAAAAATAAAAAAAATTAGCTGGGTGTGGCAGCACACCTGTAGTTCCAGCTACTCAGGAGGCTGAGGTGAGAGGATCACTTGAGCCCAGGAGGCTGAGGCTACAGTGAGCCGTGATTGCATCTCCGCACTTCAGCCTGAGTGACAAGGAAGCCGCTCCCTTCCTCTCCCTTGAGATGTTTCTGCTTTCCTCTAAACAGTTCTTAATGCATTCTCCTTCCGACCCACCACGTGAACAGCTCCATATTAGGCATGGAGTATATGGTCAAGGACCTTGCTCTCACAAAATGTGTGTTCTTGTAGGGAAATCTATAAAAATAAATAAACAAATACAAAATAAAATATTACAAAATTTTGACCTCTCAAGGGAATAAGGATGAACTCGAGTAAAGAATAAGAGGTGATCTACTTTAGAGAGTTGTTGAGGAAAGTCCTCTCTCAGGAGTGACTTGTCCAGCTCAGATCTGAAGGATGAGAAGGGGCCAGCCATGTAAAGAGATTGAAGACATTTCAATCAGTAGGAATGGCAGGTGCAAAGGCCCTGAGGCTTGAGCAAGGAACTGAAAAAAGAAGGACAGCCTGACTGGAGTGCAGGTAGCAAGACGGAAGTATTAGATTGGCGCAAAAATAATTGCAGTTTTTGCCATTGAAAGTAATGGCACAGAATAAAGTTACTTTTGCACCAACTTAATGGCACAGAATAAAGTTGAATGGGTCAGCATGCTCCTGATAATGCAAGAACTTGGAGATCCTAGAAAATTTTTTTTTTTTTTTTGAAGGAGTCTCCCTGCACCCAGGCTGGAGTGCAGTGGCGTGGCCTCAGCTCACTGCAACCTCCACCTCCCAGGTTCAAGCAATTCCCCTGTTTCAGCCTCTTGGGTAGCTGGAACTACAGGTGCCCGCCACCATGACCGGCTAATTTTTTTTTGTGTTTTAGGTAGAGACGAAGTTTCACCATATTGGTCAGGCTGGTCTTGAACTCCTGGCTTCAGGTGATCCACCCGCCTCAGCCTCCCAAAGTGCTGGGATTACAAGCGTGAGCCACCATGCCCGGCCAAAAATTTGAATTTTATTTAAGTACAATGAGAAGCCTTTACAGAGTTGTCTTCTCTTTACCAAGCAGTTTTTTTTGGTATAACTTTAACCTGCATTTGGCTGACTGTTGCAGCCCTAGCCTCATAGGTCCCTCATATCCTCTCTGTTCTGCTCCTTGTAGCCAACTGGTAATTGCCTTTTTGTGTCTCTTAGTTAAAAGTCTCATAGAGATCATCTGATTGGACCAGCTGACCTTTTGGAGTCTAGTTGCAAATCCTAGACCACTGGCCATCGTATGACTGGATTGGCTGGCCTTATATCAGGTGCAATCTTTGATCCAATCAGCTGTGACCAAGGACAGGGTCCTGCCTTCCTACCAGGGACTGTAGATAAAGCAGGCAATGATACTCCAGAGATAAGATCTAGGAAACTAGCATTTCACTGGGTGCCTAACTTATTAAACTTCTGAAAATACATGTTAGGTGGTGTCTAATGTATTCCTGATTAAAACTGACAAATGGCTTCTAAATGCACTTAGGGTCAAAACTCAACATCCTTAGCATGCCCTTAATGCTGCATCCTCTGGACCCAGCTTTCTTTCCTGTTCTCATCAGTGTTACTCTTCCTACACCTTACTGGCCTGTTTGGTTGTTGTTGTTTGCTTGGTTGGTTGTTTTTTGTTTGTTTGTTTGTTTTTGGTCTCTCCAGTCTCAGGACATTGCACATGCTGGTTTTTTTCCCCTAGACACTTTATTCCCTTTCCTCGAATAACTCCCAATCTTGCTTTTGCTCTGATCCTAAATGTCATTTCCTCTTCTTTGATCTCCCCTCCACCAGCTAAATTAGAGGTCCCTGTTTGTTTATTATTTTATTTTATTTTATTTTATTTTTTGAGATACAGTCTGGCTGTGTCGCCCAGGCTGGAGGGCAGTGGCTTGATCTCAGCTCACTGCAACCTCCGCCTCCCAGGTTCAAGTGATTCTCCTGCCTCAGCCTCCTGAGTAGCTGAGATTACAGGCATGTGCCACCACATCTGGCTAATTTTTGTATTTTCAGTAGAGGTGAGTTTTCACCATGTTGGCCAGGCTGGTCTCATACTCCTGACCTCAAGTGATCCACCCACCTTGGCCTCCCAAAGTGCTGGGATTACAGGTGTGAGCCAGCGCACCTAGCCAGAGATCCCCATTTATATTTGTATTTTTTGCATTACGTTTTCCCTTCATGGCATAGATCACAATTTTGAATGATGTTGATGTGTATGTTCGTTTGTTCAGTGCTTGTCTCCTCTACTAGACTGAGACTTCCATGAGGACAGTGGTCATATCTTTTGGGATTATTACTCCTTCTGGCTGTCTTAGTCTGTTTTGTGTTGCTGTGAAGGAATCTCTGAGGCTGGGTAATTTATATATAACAGAGGTTTATTTGGCTCACGGTTCTGCAGGCTGTACAAGAAACATGGTGCCAGCATCTGTTCTGGTGAGGGCTCAGGAAGCTTTTACTCACAGCAGAAGGCAAGGGAGCCAGCGTATGCAGAGATTACATGGCAAGAGAGGAAGCAAGAGAGAGACAGAGGGGAGGTGTCAGGCTGTTTTAAACAACCAGCTCATGGAACTAATACAGTAAGAATCCACTCATTCCCAAGAGAGGGCATTAATCTATTCATGAGGGATCCACCTCTATGACCCATCTGCCTCTCAACAGGCTCCACCTTCAGCATTGGGGATCAAATTTCAACATGAGGTTTGAAGGGGGTCAAACATCCAAACGATAGCACCAGCGCACAATAAGTGCTGAATAATAAGTGCCGAATAAATAAATGAATGAATAAATGGATGAATGCGCAGAAGTGAGAGATTGTGTGGCCCGAGGAGCCACAAAAGACTTCATGGTGCTGGGTGCAATGGGTCATGCCTGTAATCCCAATACTTTGGAAGGCCGAGGTGGGCAGATCACTTGAGGCCAGGAGTTTGAGACCAGCCAACATGGCAAAACCCCATCTCTAACAAAATACAAAAATTAGCTGGGAGTTTTAGTGTACACCTGTAATCCCAGCTACTTGGGTGAGTAAGGCATGGGAATTGCTTGAACCTGGGAGGCGGAGGTTGCAGTGAGCTGAGATTGTGCCGCCACATTCCAGCCTGGGCAACAGAGTGAGAAAAAAAAGACTTCATGGAAAGCATGAGGCTTGACCTTGGCCTTGAAGGATGGATAGGATTTGGAGAGGGCAAGTGGAAACATTTCAGGTAGGGATAACCTTTATCAGCAAAGGCAGAGAATCGGGAGAAAGCCTGAGCTAGCCCAGGGTATAGTGTGGACACCAGCCTGATTAGTGCAGAAGCCTGTGCTGACAAGATCTGGAAAAGAAGATTGTCTAGGCAGAAAAGCACCCAAATGGGAAAAATGTAAATCTGTGAACTATATTAAATCACAATAGCTGACATCTATATGGTGCTTATGGTGTTTCAAGTTCTTTTCTAAGTGCATTGTGAAGGTAAGCTCATTTAATCCTCACGATGAACTTACAGAGTAAGTGCTATATTTGTGCCCATTTTATGGACAGAGAAGCTGAGACAGAGGGCGACGATCTTGTCAAAGGTCTGTGGTTGATAAATACAGAGCTGGGATTCAAAGTCATTGGATTCAAAGTCAAAGGAATCAAACTCCGCAACTGTCGAGATCCAGTTGCAGAGTTTGCATGCTTGAATGTTGTGCAAGCTGCCTCTCTGTTCTCAAAAGGTAGAGGCATAACTTGGCAAAAACTCAGTTCCAGGGACTACACAGTAAAGCAGCAGCAAAGAGAAACTCAAGGGTTCTGGTCTTGAGATTGGTGGAGGGATCTGCTGGTCCAGAAATGAGTCAGCTGGGAAAGGGAGCTGCATTTGAGGGAGAAGGAGATGGAGAACTCAGCAATGGAGCAAGAGATTCAAGCAGCATGGCCAGGAATGCTTAGTGAGGGGCTGCTGCATGGGCTTTCAAGTCAGGCAGACGTGGGTTTGTGTATCGGCTTTGCTGTCTACTTGTAAGTTTCACTATCTACACAATGGATTTAACAATCATACCTGCCACAAATATGAGAATTCAATGAGACAAGATGAGTGAAGTTCATGGCACGGTGTCTGACACACAGGGTGGCGGCTTAGTGAATGGAAATACTCTTCCAGTGGATTTGGATGGCAAGGATTGGCCTGAATCCTGGCTGCAACCCAGAAGCGGTAATATTAATATCTATCTGATGCCAGCCAGTGGGGTTCAACTGAGCAGCCGTCAAGCAAAGGTATCCCGAGGCTCCTGTGCCAAAGCTTTTCAGGGAGCAAACCTAGATGGTGTGGTGGGGAGGCATGTGGGGTACAGAGGGAGTCCTTCCAGGGGTCACGTGGCCATTTCTCTCCTCTAGCACTCTGGCCTTTGCAGAAGGACTTTATTCTTGACTACCAGGGCTGATACCCCGCTAGTTAAGGCCCTGGGGCCTTTCTCTCCATCCCAGATCCACTTCCCAGATGCCCTGTTTTTGCACACTCCCAGTTCCCAGGGTGCCTGGATGCTGCTGCTTCCCCTTCACAGTGTTCTTCACCTATTTGCTTCGGTTCTCAGATCCTTCCCTCTCCAAGGGTGGCTGGACCACTTGTCCCCAAGAGTAGGAGGAGATGCATGGCCCCTGAGCAAAGATGACATGCAAATTCGTGAAGCATTCCACAGTTTTAAATAGTTAATGCATTCAGGGCTTAAAACCTAGATGACGGGTTGCTAGGTGCAACAAACCACCATGCAACATGTATACCTAGGTAACAAACCTACAAGTTCTGCACTTGTATCCCGAACTTAAAGTAAAATAATAATAATAAAAAATTACCTGAGTTACCATTCCCAAATATTTTTCACATGCTTCAAAATAAAATCTACCTCATCCTTCATCTTAAAAAAAAAATTAAAAAAATAAAGTGCTCTGTAAACTTCCATAAAAAAAAGAGTAGATGATTTGATATGGTGCATGGCCGTAGTATCACAGAGCGTCAAATCACACAGTGAGAAGGGTACTCCCTTTTGACTTCTCCTTTGCTCCTTCTGAGTAAACCAAGGGAAGCATCTTCTTTTGGTGCCAGAATATCCTTTAACACCTCTCTAACACTTCAGTTATATCCTTTTCACAAAGAACAGGCAGCCGGGAGCCAGCCTTCAGCTGAACTCAGGGAGGTGGAGGTTGCAGTGAGCTAAGCTAGCAACAGCTAAAGTATAGCATGATTGTTTTTGTTTGTATTATATTTATTTTCCCAGTTACCATTTGATTATGGCAAGGAATTTCAGTTTTCTCTTTATAGTAGTGTTATAAAATTCCTTTTCGAAATACATTTATTAAAGGATTAAAAGCGAGTAGGCTTGAAGAAAGACATTAGGTAAATAGTTGTTGATGTGGGATGTGGCTATAAAAAACTTACTAGGAGTGGCACTCAAATGACTGAGCTTGGAAAATGCTGGAATACTGGGGAAGCCACGCAACGTAGGAAGCAGAGGCTTAGATACAAATGTCGCTCTGCTCATTAGCACTCAAGACGCTTACTTTCTTTGAGCCTCTATTTCCTTACCTGCCAAAATGGAGATGATAATTCCTACTACACGTGGTTCTTTGGAGGACTAAATGAGATAATTTAATGTATGTGCGTGTCATTTGCATGCAATGACTCAAGTGTTGAACAAAATGAATTGTCCCTAGGTGCACTTTACAATGAAATTTACTGTGTGACTGTGGACAAGGTACTAGTTTCCCAGTACTTCTGTCCCATAGTGGGAATACAATTTGGGCAAGTCATGGTACTTCTCTTTCCTCAGTTTCCTCATTGGTAAAGTGGAGATTTTGGGAGGTATTTTCTTCATGGGATTACTGGAAGGATGAAATGATTCTGTGTGTGTATGGCAGCAGAACACAGCCTGGTACCCACAGTATCAGCTAAGTGTGAGCTCTCAAGCCTGCCTCCTAGCATGCTGCGGCCCTAAGTGGGAAGGCTCCTCAGAAGTGCGAAGACCTGGGTGTGTGCCAAAAATGCTCAAGGAAGTCACTGTGGGCATAGGTGACATATTTCTCATACTTTTTTCTTTTCTTTTTTCAGACAGGGTCTCACTCTGTCACCCAGGCTGGAGTGCAGTGGCATGATCACGGCTCACTGCAGCCTCCACCTCCCTGAGTTCAGGTGATCCTCTCATCTCAGCCTCTCAAGTAGCTGGGACTACAAGCATGTGCCACCATGCTCACCTAATTTTTGTATTTTTTTGTAGAGACAGGGTTTCATTGTGTTGCCCAGGCTGTTCTCAAACTCCTGAGCTTGGCCAAGTGATCTGCCTACGTTGGCCTCCCAAAGTGTTGGGATTACAGAAGTCAGCCACCATGCCTGGCCAACATATTTCTCGTGCTTTCTAACATAAAATATTTAAAATATTCAAATCCTTCCATTCTCTCTTCCCAGAGCCCTCAGAGCCTGTGCAAAGTATACTCTCTCTCCCTCCATTTGGCTTTTATCTTGCTAAAGTAACACTTTCTGTGGACTGAACTGTGTCTCCATCTACCTTCCCATTCCCCAAAATGCATATGTTGAATCCCTAATCCCCAGTGTGATGATATTTGGAGACAGGATCTTTGAGAGATAATTAGGGTTAGATGAGATCATGGGGGTGGGACCCGTGGGACCCTCACTGTGGGATCTGTGGCTTTATGAAAAGAGAAACTGAGAAAGAGAGAGAGAGAGAAAGAGATTACTTTCTTTCTATCATGTGAGAACACAACAAGAAGGCTGCTGTTTACAAGTCAGGAAGAGGAGCCCTGAGCAGAAACTGAATTACTGACATTTTAATCTTAGACTCCTTAGCCTCCAGAACTTTGAGAAATAAATGTCTGTTGTTTAACCAGTCTTTGATTTTTTTATTTTTAAGAGCTGGGGTCTCAGCTAGACTTGAACTCTTTAACTCCTGGGCTCAAGTGATCCTCCCGCTTCAGCCTCCAAGTCTGTAGTTCCATGAGCTGGGACTACAAGCTCATGCCGCCTCTCCTGGCCCATTTTGATATTTTGTTGTCACAGCAAAAGCAGATCAACATAATGCTTACTCTGCCTAAAATCCACCTGAAACATGGAAAAATATATATTGATTGTTTACAATGTGCTAATCATTTTACACACAGTTTTATTTAAACCTCATAACTCTGTGGAGGAGAGTGCTATTATCATGTTCCAGTTTACAGATGAGGAGACTGAGGCTTGAAGCTTAGGTGACTTGCCCAAGGTTCTAGAGCTATTGCATGCCAAAGTTAGATCTTGAAACCCAGCATTCACTCACCCACCCCCAGGTAGCCTCCAGGAATTCAAGTAGAAGGATGCACTGATTCGGACATTTGTGGGAATACCTTACTAGCTTCCAAAGGTGCAGGGAGATCCTTCCTAGTGGCTCAAGTGTGGATGAGCAAAGTTCAGCTTCCAAGATGGACATGAGCCAATTTGGAGGCAGGGAAGTGAGTTTGTGTAGGAAACACCCAAAAGAAACAAAACACCCCCGGCTCGGGTGGTTACGACAAGGCAAAACCTTTAATAACATGAGTGCTTATTACATTAGCTGCTTCGGGGCTCTGACATCTTTGATTTCTGGTCATGTTTTTCTAACACGTAAAGGTGAATGCCTCCCTCAGGGCCACCTGGGCGGTGGTTGGTTTCCTGAGGATTTGTGTGGGTAGACAATGGGGACAACTATGAACGCGCCTGATGGAGATTCGGAAATCCCCCCTGGCCACCACCTGTGACTTTTAGTAAAGTCCTCTTCCAAGGAGGGAAGAATGTGGAGGTCCTTCCAGTAAAGAAGGAAGAAAGGAAAACATCTGGCACAGATACACAGAGAGAGGAATGACATTAAGGGATTGGCTTGAAAAGTTAGGGAGGATGGAGGGGTTAGGACTTGGAGGGTGAGGGGAAAATGTGGGAGAGGGCTGAGTCCATTTGGTTTCATTCTTTGTAAAAAGTAATACCATCACGAGGACCATGCCATGCAACCTCAGAGACATCTCTGTACACTTCCCCCAAGGCTGTGCTGGGCGTGGGGCAGAGGTCAGAGGTCAGTTCAGACGGGCGTGGTGCGCCTGTTGGCCGGATTATTATGCAGTGACTCTTTGAACTCTTTGGGTGTGGAATTGTGGAACTGTAGAAAAGCGTGGTCCCGGTCGGAGTTGAGGAGGGTCCCCATGGTGATCTTTGAGGGGTCCCGGGAGAGGGTGAACATCGAGATGTCAGTGGAAGGGATGGTGTGGAAGCCTTTGCTGATGGGGGACAGGTCTCGGGATCTGGGCTCGGTGGAGCGAGAACTTGACCGCCTCCGGAATCGATACCTGTAGGGTGGGAGGCGGGCAAAAGTAGATTTCTTCAGGAACTCCGAGTGGGATTTGGCTCGTAACTGCTGATGTTTTTCAATATAGATGTGCACGGCAACCACTCCTACAATTTCTGCGATGATGAAAGAGAAGGCTCCGAAATAAAAGGACCAACCATAGGAGTAACTTTTTTTGGAGTCACGCTGCCCGGGGTCTCCGGCGTTGGCTGATATATAAACTATGATGCCAATGATGTTGCTTAACCCTAAGAGAAGGGGAAAAGAAAAACACGTCCTTTATACACCTCGGAGAGAACTGTCACTTTCCATCTTAAAATATTTATAGAAAATGTGGAGGTAATGGGGAGAGAGGAGAATGGATTATAGCTGGGAAATCCAACCACCTAGTTCTTCTTGCATGGTCTGTCACTTAGGAAATGAAGAATTCTGCTGCTCAGTTCCAGGCAATGTGTATTCAGCTGAAGAATACACCCTACTCCTACAGCAAGTACGGAAGAACTCAGAATGCACTTATTTTTCCCTTAGAAGCAATTCATCTCATCAACACTTAATCTTTGGCACTAAGTCATGAAGATTGTAAAATGAACAAGATACACGCCTCTGCCCTTGAATTCTTTACCATTAGTAGCAAAGACTGACATGTAAATGCAATTACAGGAAAATACAGTAAGGGTTCTAAGGAGACACATAAAAATGGTTCAGGAAGAGAAGGAGAGAGAAAAACTAAGAACCTGGCACTGAAGATGAGGTGACATTTGAGCCGGATCCTGAAAATCAAATAGGGGTGAGCCAGGAGATGAAAGACTGTTGACGATGGCATGTGAGAGAAGGCACTGAGAATGATTTACTAGGGTTCTAACTTGGATGCTTGGGAAGCTGGTGGCATTTTGAGCTCAAATAAGAGGCAGCAGAGAATCCAGGTTTAGATAAAAGAGGAGGTTTGAACACATTAAGTTGGAAGTGCTTATGGAAAATCCAAATGGAGCTGCTCAGTGGAAATGTATGGGTCTGCAGCTACAATTTGGGACAATAAATAAACCCATGGGGAAGAGGTGGGAGCTTACCAAGTCTTTTCATCTGCACGGGATATGATAATGCTTCAGATCAGCTGTTGTTTGAGCACCAGGGCACCAGGACTTGGGGAGCAGGAAGCTGTTACCTCCAACGGGCGAGGCTTGCAGACTTAGCTTCCCAAAGTGCCAATATTGTTGGAAATAGCTGCTTAGCCCACTGGAGAGGAATCAGTTTCCTAGGTAGTGGTCAGTAGGAGCAGGAGGTTTGGAGAGCTGTGCACGTCTCTGCCTACCTTTCTCATGTTCTTACTCCGAAGGGGATACGTCTTTTTTTGTCCCTTTGTTTCAAGTGCCTCATCCAGGGCGTGGTGCCAACAATGACTCATGGAGGTTGTTGGTATACCAGCTGGCATCTCTTTGCATCCAAATTTAGGCTACCTGTAGGGTGGTGCTAAATGGAGGTTGTCCCTCATTATAGTTTCCTACAACAGTTGGTGAGTAACCATTTCCAGGAGCCTCCTGAATTCTCTCTCCATTCCTTGAATGTTCCGTACTCTTTGTGGGCATCCCCAAGATCTCCCTACAGTCCAGCAACCAAAGGGTTAAAGCTTGGTCGAGCAGGAGACACAGGACTGTGCTCCAGTGCCACCCTTCTGCTTAGCTGGTGCACGTGCATTAGGATTATTAGTTGTTGTTTGTTTTGTTTTGTTTTTTTTTTAGAGATAGGATCTTGCTCTCTTACCCAGGCTGGAGTGCAGTGGAACAATTATAGCTCATTGTAACCTCAACCTCCTGGGCTAAAGGCATCTTCCCTCCTCAGCCTCCTGAGTAGCTGGGACTACAGGTATGTGCTACCAAGCACAGCTAAGTTAATTTTTTTTTTTTTTAGAAATGGGGTCTTGCTATGTTGCCCAGTCTGGTTTTGAACTCCTGGCCTCAAGTGATCCTCCCACCCTGGCCTCTCAAAATGTTGGGATTACAGACATGAGCCATCATGCCCAGCCTCAATATTTTGAATAGGACTTCTCATTATATTTCATCTCAAATTTGTCTCCAGAGTACAGGGCTAAAATTTGCTGCTTCTCTCCTGCCTCCTGTTGGCTGTACCCAGCACAGACATTCAGCAGGTAGGCAGCAAGTTCTCACCACTGAGCTATTTCTTATTATGGGGTTTGACACATCCAGCTCTGTGTCAGCCTGCAAGAAACCACAGGGTGACAAACGGCTCCTCTTCCTGGAGTGTCAATTTGGCTTGAAGATGAGTACGGAAGACATATCCTTTTATATTAAAATGAACATGGATATAATAAGGAGGAGAAGGCAGAATTCACATGAATTTTTAAGTTAAATGGGAGTCAGACTTCAAAGACGTCTCAGCTCAATGAAGGTGGCTTCTATTGATGCCCCCTGACTCCCCCGGGCCATGTTTTTTCTCTCCTCTGCCATGAGGAATATTTTGGTGGCAAAATTTGGAAAGTCCCCAAAGAAGGTCTTTCTGGGGGCAGCACGGTGGGTGGGGGGGAGTGGGGAAGGAAAGAAAGAAGTTCAAAGAGAGGCTCAGATGTCAGACTAAACTGATAGGAAGCCAAGCGAGTTGCCAATTATTTACAGGGCGCTTACCATGTGCCACGCACTGTGCAAAATCTTTATATGCATCATACCTATTAATCATTGCAGCAGGCCCACTTAAAAAATGATTTCTCTTTTACAGATGGGGAAACAGACACAGAGAAGGCAAGTAACTTCCCATGTCAAGCACAGCCATTAAATTAAAAGTAATTGCAAAAACCACAATTATTTTTGCATCAACCTAATAGAAAATGGTTGAAGTGAGATTTGAATCCAGAGCTCTTAGCCATGGTGGATTTAGATTTCAGTAACAAGGCTTAGGGAAAACAAGATCTGAGTAGGCAATTGCTTTGTTCTACTTTCAGACTGTAAACTCCCTGAGGGCAGGGACTAGGCTTATCTCCTTCATTGCTGTGGCCGTAACTCCCAGCCCAGAGTCTGATTCATAGCAAGAGGGCAGTGCATATTTGTTGAATGAGTGAATAAGTGGAGTTGATATGAGAATTAAATGGTACATTGTATATGATAACAGCTACTATGTGTTGAACACATACTGGATGATAGGCACCACTCTGGGCACTTTATCGATACCAACTCATTTAATCCTCTTAACAGCTTCAAGAGGTGGGGCCATTATGATACTTATTTTTCAGATGGAGAAATAAATGGAAGCACAGAAAGGCTAAGTGACTTGCCCAAAGTCACACAGCAGGAAAGTAGTAGAGCTACATTTGCGCCAGGCAGCCTGACTTCAGAGCTTACGCTCTTGGGCATTCTGCATAGTATCTGACACATAGTAGGTGCTCAATTAAGAATTGTTTTCTCTTTTTTCCCCCCAGCACTCTTATTTACCGATTTAAAGGGTTGTTAATTGCTTGCCTCAAATGATCAACCTTAGTGTAGATGAGCAAAAAACAGCCTTAGAGAGTAGTGAATCCTCCAATCCTTTCATTTTAGAGGTGGAAAAACAAGATCTTTGGGTTCTTTGGGGAGATCAGCGGAAGGGTCTAGGATTAGACCCCAAGCCTCTGCCTTCCCGTCAGGCTTCCTCCGCACACTCACACACTTTCTAGTTCCTACGTGTCTAGTCTACCTGCCATCCGTCACAATACCTCTTGTGAGAAGAAAGTTGCTGGTGACACACTCTTCCCTAACAATCCCCTTGGGGGACAAAATAACGATCTTCTCTTGTTCTTAGGAAACTCTCACATCAGCATGACACTGGTACTGATCCTCTGGATCAGCCAAGCACCCGGGAGATCTGGATGGGGCCACCAGTGACAGGAGCGTGCCTCAAGACAAAACAAGTCCCTGGGTTTGCCAGATGCTAACATCTGTCCACACAGAGCAAGGTAGAGGCCACCGCCACCTGTGGGCTGATCTCACTCCCCTGGGGCAAGATGGCGGTTCTCTTTCTGGTCTGTTGCTTGAGTCAGTTCTCAGAGACTCAGCTTTAGATAGTCTCCCTTTCTCATCTCACAGCAGGCGAAGCAGTGGGGAAGGAATTCGAGCAAGATCTTGTGGGGCTCCAGATTTTGGAACTATGTGGTTGCTGTTTTTCTAATACTAGAAAATAATATTGTGCTTTCTCTGTTCAGTCTCTGATATGGTTTGGCTCTTTGTCCCCACCCAAATCTCACCTTGAATTTTAATAATCCCCACGTGTAAAGGGTGGAGCCAGGTGGAGATAATTGAATCAAGACAGGAGTTTTCCCCATACCGTTCTTGTGGTAATGAATGAGTCTCATGAGAGCTGATGGCTTTTTTTTTTTTTTTTTTTTAAGATGGAGTGTCACTCAGTCACCAGGCTGGAGTGCAGTGGGGCGACCTTGGCTCATTGCAACCTCTGCCTCCTGGGTTCAAGCGATTCTCCTGCCTCAGCCTCCCAAGTAACTGGGACTACAGGCCTGCACCACCACGCCCAGCTAATTTTTGTATTTTTAGCAGAGACAGGTTTCACCATGTTGGCCAGGATTGTCTCGAACTCCTGACCTCATGATCCACCCGCCTCAGCCTTCCAAAGTGCTGGGATTACAGGCGTGATCTGATGATTTTATAAAGGGGAGTTCTCTTGCACAAGCTGTCTTGCCTGCTGCCATGTTAAGACATGACTTTGCTCCTCCTTCGCCTTCCACCATTGTTGTGAGGCCTCCTCAACCATGTAGAACTGTAAGTCAATAAAACTTCTTTCCTTTATAAATTACTGAGTCTCGGGTATGTCTTTATTAGCAGTGTGAGAACAAACTAATACAGTCTCCTTCCAGCAAACCCCATGCAGCTGGTACCATTATCATTATGATTACGACTATTTTGAGACAGGGTCTTGCTCTGTCACCCAGGCTGGAGTGCAGTGGTGTGATCATGACTCACTGCAGCCTTGACCTCCCGGGCTCTAGCAATCCTCCCACCTCAGCCTCCTGACTACCTGGAACTATAGGCACCCACCATCAGGCCTAGCTAATTTTTAAACTTTTGTGCAGATCGGGTCTTGCAATGTTGCCTAGGGCTAGTCTTGAAGACCTGTGCTCAAGTGATTCTTCTGCTCGGCCTTCCAAAGTGCTGGGATTACAGGCATGAGCCACCAAGCCCAGCTGCAGTTGGTGCTATTATTATTTGCCATGTTATAGTGAAGGAAACCAAATTATAGAGAGATGATCACATTTCCCAAGGCCTGATTGGTGGATCTAGGATTGAAATCCAGGTGGGTTGCAAGCCACTCTTCCTCACCATTTTATACTCTCCACCGCTGTCCCCATCCCAATCAGTACTCTACCATCACCTTGCAAAGTTTGAAAGTCATCACCAGAGTCCAGCCCCGTCTTCCCCCATCCCTGCCCTGTTCTTTGCTTCTCTAAAGCATTTCATCCAAATGGCGCTGATCCACCCCAAGAGGAGTGGGGTAGGAAGAGATGGTAAAGGGGTGAAAGCAAGGATGAAGGATGAAAACCCAGAGGGAAGCAAGGAAGACAGGACACCAGTGAAGGGATGGAGGTAGAGGGGGTAAAAGAGGCAGAGAACAGGACCCTTTAACAGGACCCTTTTCTGAAAGTTGTCTCTCAGCATCCTTGCCACCCTGTGCCTTCTGCTGGTCAGGGCTCCTATTGACTATAAGGTCTTCCCCCAGAGCATCTCGGGCTGCTGGTCTTTACCTTGTTCCCAGAGATGCTTGGAATGATATAAGGATTTGAGCACTTCAAAAGCTGGATGGGGCTGGACTCTCGTGATGACTTTCAAACTTTGCAGGGTGATGGCAGAGTATCGATTGGCATAGGAACAGTGGAGGAGAGTATAAAATGGTGAGTAAGAGAGGCTTGAACAATAAGTAGCTGTCAAACACAAATCCCAAAGGGCCAGAGATCGTATATTAACATGCCCAAGTGAACACAAAAATGCAGCTGTATATTTTTACATTTACTTATTTATTTTTTAGAGATGAGACTTCACTTTGTCACCCAGGCTGGAGTGGAGTGGCAAGATCTTGGCTCACTGCAGCCTTGATGTCTTGGGCTCAAGTGATCCTCCCACCTCAGCTTCCTGAGTAGCTGGGACCACAGGTGTGCACCACCACACCCAGCTAATTTTTTAATTAACATTGTTTTTTGTAGAGATGAGGGTCTCATTGTGCTGCCCAGGCTGGTCTCGAACTCCTGGGCTCAAACAATCCTCCTGCTGTAGCCTCCCCAGTCAATCAGTTCACACGTACCACATATGCAAGCAGCAAGCATGTATGTACACTCTTATAAATCTCTCTCTCCTTTTCTCTTTCTCTCTCCTGCCCCTTTCTTCTTCCCTCTCTCTGTTTCAATCTCAGCTGATCCTGCCATGCTGTTTCCTCCCTGTTTTTCCTTCATGCCGGCGTTAGCTAGAGTTTTGGCATCTTTGGTTCTAATGAAATTCTTGGAGTTCTCATCCTTAGCACAACTGGAACATTTTCTTGCTCCTTCCCTGGAGGGAGCCCTGAATAGCATTGCTTCCTCCATGTGGCCCTGGCTTCAGTTTGGTGTCTGTGAAGATCTCAGGGCTGGGGCCAGACACTCACCTGCAGAGACAAAAAAGATGCCCGCGCTGAGAATGACGTTGTGTCTGCTGCGGTGGAACTCACTGGCTGCCACGCAGAGCCCGCCGAAGAACAGCAGCGTGACACTGAGGATGGGGAAGACACTGGAGGCCCTCACAGCTCCTGCGGAGAGAAGGAGAGAGGCTTCTGCCTGTGCCCAGCCAGCCCCTGGGGTCCTCCCATTGCAGGCGCAGGAGTGCCCGAGAGGAAGGCAGCACAGGAGGAGAACAGAGCCCATGTCTAACACGGGCATGAGACCAGGCGCTCAGGGCCTGTGCTTAGAAGGAGTCTTGGCACTTGGGGTTGATGCTCTGCAGTCACCATTCTGAGAGTCTTAACGATTTTATAATCGAATGTGTGTTTTATAAGTGAAGTGAAGTCTGATGGGACAATGACACATGCGCTGGGGCTTGGAGACTTGACTTATGTGGAACTCCACTCTCTACCTCCTCACCTATCACCAACATCTTCCCACCTCCCTGCCTCCCTGGAAAAGGCTCTCAAACGCCCATTCTCCCTCCTCAGCCCAGCGACTACTGCCCCCACTTTGCCCTTGGTGGGAGCCCAGGCACGGACACAAGGAGAGTCAGAGTTGGGTGCAAGCCTCAGGTCCCTGGGAGGGTTTGCACTCACCGGGAGAATGTCCCTGCACCCAAGGAGGGTGATATTAAACGGCAAATAGAAAACACCATGATAGATCGAGAGTGATCGCAGAAAAAATTAAAAGCTTTTTGTTCTGTTTTGTTTTTTGCTTGAGGTTTTTTTGAGATGATGCTTGTTCTGTCACTCTGGCTGGAGTGCAGTGGTGCAATCATGGCTCACTGTAGCCTCACCTTCCAGGCTCAGGCAATCCTCCTGCCTCAGCCTCTCAAGTAGCTGGAACTACAGGCATGTGCCACCATGCCTGGCTGATTTTTGTATTTTTTGTAGAGATGGGATCTCACCAAGTTACCCAGGCTGGTCTAGAACTCCTGGCCTCAAGCAATCTTCCTGCCTCAACCTCTCAAAGTGCTGGGATTATAGGCATGAGCCACTGCACCCGGCCTAAGAGCCCAGGATTTTCATTTCACACTGGACCCTGCAAATGACGCAGCCAGCCCTGTATACAGGGACTCCCATCAGACCACATGCTGCTCATTAAAATGCAGAATCTTTCCCTGCACGCATCTACATTTGCATAGTAGAGAGTATGACAACACCCATTGAATACCCATTTAGTCACGAACGAACAAATGAATTTGCTTATTCATTTGACAAATATTTCTTGAGCTCCTGATAGATGCTAGGTGTTGTGGCGGGTGCTGCAGTCATAGCTGACATGTTTAACCACCACAAGGGCGCAGGCACTGCCCTTCAAAAGGGACACTGGCTGAGGAGTCGAAGCAGAGTCCTGGAGGTCCCTGTGTCAGCTTCTTATTAAATATTTTCTGGATCATGGAAGGCCCTAAGGTCCTGGGAGAGGGGCCCCATGTGGTTGGGGTCCCAGTATTTACCCATCCAGTATAAGAGTATTTTCTGGTGGGTCCAGGCCAGAATACATCAGCTGAATAAATTCTGTGCTCATTGGTTTACCAAGGAGCCAGGGGTCCTGTCATCAAGGGGCTTACACTCTAGTAGCAATGACAGGCAGGACCAGCTGCATAATTTACAGGGCCTTGTGCAACACAAAAATGTGAGGCCTAGCCAGGCATGGTGGCTCACGCCTGTAATCCCAACACTTTGGGAGGCAGAGGTGGGTGGATCACCTGAGGTCAGGAGTTCAAGACCAACCTGGGCAACATGGTGAAACCTGTCTCTACTAAAAATACAAAAATCAGCTGGGCATGGTGGAGGGCACCTGTAATCTCAGCTACTTGGGAGGCCGAGGGAGGAGAATTGCTTGAACTCAGGAAGTGGAGGTTGCAGTGAGCTGAAAATTGCGCCATTACACTCCAGCCTGGGCAACAGAATGAGTCTCTGTTTCAAAACAAACAAACAAACAAAAAATAGTGAGGCCTCTTGTTCCAGAATTGTTAAGAATTTCAAGATAGTGACAGCAGAACATGGAACCAAGGGTGGGGCCCTTCTGAGGGCTGAGCCCCGTGTAAAGGGTAGAACCACAAGAATCCAGGCAAGCCTGGGAGCAGTAGCTCATGCCTGTAATCCCAGCAGTTTGGGAGGCTGAGGCGGGAGGAACACCTGAGGTCAGGAATTTGAGATCAGCCTGGGCAACATGGCAAAACCCCATCTCTGCTAAAAAATAAAAAATTAGCCAGGCATGGTGGTGTGCACTTGTGTTCTCAGCTACTTGGGGGTGCTGAGGTAGGAGGATCACTTAAGCCCAGGAGGCAGAGGCTACAGTGAGCTGAGATCGTACCACTGCACTCCAGCCTGGGCAATAGAGTGAGACCTTGTCTCAAACAAACCAACAAACAAACAACAACAACAAAAAAACCCCATAACCCAGGCAAAAGCCCTTCATAGCTTGGACTGCGGGGGTAGACCTGAGGTGGTAAGACGTGGCCAGATTCAGGGTGTACTTTATATTTTGAAAGTAAAGCCAACAGAATTCGCTGATGGATTGGCCATGGGCTGCGAGTTGCATTTGGTCTTAGGTGCTGAGTGAATGGAGGAGCCTCTCCTGACCAAGGACACTTGCAAGGGAATGTGGTGGGGCCAGGGAGGGATGCGAGTTTATTTTGGCTCAGGGGTTCAAAGCATAGTTCACATTGCTCAGTGTTCAAGCCTTTAACCTCCATATTCACTAGGTGTTTTTCTGCCTGTTTAGCTCCGGCCATTTTCATTTGGTACTGCACTTTCATTCGTTTGCTTGTTTGTGTTTTCAGTTTTCTGAAAATTTGGTAACTTATTTAACCTGTGGGCCTAGGAGGGATGAAGAGGGAGACCTGAAGTTGGGGGCTGACGGCACACAGGTGTGAGGAGATCAGGAGATCAAGACCATCCTGGCTAGCACGGTAAACCCCGTCTCTACTAAAAATACAAAAAATTAGCCGGGCGTGGTGGTGGGTGCCTGTAGTCCCAGCTACTCAGGAGGCTGAGGCAGGAGAATGGTGTGAACCCGGGAGGAGGCAGAGCTTGCAGTGAGCCGAGATCGTGCCACTGTGAGATTCTGTCTCAAAAAAAAAAAAAAAAAAAAAAAAAAGAAAGAGAAGATGGAAGGGATTTTGCTTTGGTTTTGAAACTGCCCAATCTTTCTTTCTTTCTCTCTCTCTCTCTCTTCCATCCTTCCTTCCTTTCTCTCTCTCTCCCTCCCTCCTTTCTTTCTTTCCTTCTCTTTCTTTCTTTCTTTCCTTCTTTCTTTCTTTCCTTCCTTCCTTCCTTCCTTCCTTCCCTTCTTTCTTTCTTTCTTCTTTCTTTCATCTGTCTTTCCCCCTCCCCTTCCCTTCCCTCCCCTTCTCCTTCCCCTTCCCCTTCCCCTTCCCTTCCCTTTTTTGATGGAGGCTCGCTCTGTCACACAGGTTGGAGTGCAATAGTGCGATCCGGCTCACTGCAACCTCCACCACCCGAGTTCAAGCAATTCTCCTGTCTCAGCTTCCCGAGTAGCTGGGACGACAGGCGCATGCCACCATACCACCCTAATTTTTGTATTTTTAGTTGAGACTGGGTTTCACCATATTGGTCTGGTTGGTCTCGAACTCCTGACCTCAGGTGATCCACCCGCTTTGGCCTCCCCAAAGTGCTGGGGTTACAGGCATGAGCCACCATGCCTGGCTGAAACTGGCCCAATTTTCTAACAGGCTGGATGCCCATGAACTGAAGCTTTAGAAACTTACATGTGTAAGTTTCAACGAAATGAAATGCACCTGCTGCCTGTTGGTCAAATCCTCTTCCTTGCCCCTCCTGTTTTCCTTCCTGGCTATATCAACCCTTAACTTTAGTTAGGCATGATTAGTGTGGTTGCTGAGTTCTGGCCTGCTGCAAAGTCCTGCAGTTCTATTATGCAGGCTTGAAGGAGACAGAGCTGGCCCCTGGTTCCTTTAGCTCCCAGGTCAAGGGGGCCATCCCAGGGAGTGAGCTCTGGGGTTCTGTAAGTGAGTGTAGCTTATTTTTAATGGGCCCATCTGTGGGCACAACTTATTTATAATTTGTAAAAATGTACACATATGACCTATGGGTTTCCAGCTGGATTCTTGTTGGGCCCTTGCAAATATTAGGGGCAAGTCTCCTCCAGTGGTTTCAAGCACCTGTTAGGGACTTGTGGACTAACCTTTAAAGGGATCATTTGCATTGTATATTGACAGGAATTGCTTGAATATTCAATGTAATGAGTGTAATTAATAAAAAGTGAATACCTTTTAAAAAATCAAAGCATGATTAACCTTTGATGTGTGCCCTAATAAAATGATCTGAATGTTTGAAGCTATTGAACTGTGTTGGTTACACAAAAATGCATATTTGGGCCTGGCACAGTGGCTCATGCCTGTAATCTCAGCACTTTGGGAGGCAAAGGCAGGTGGATTGTTTGAGGACAGGAGTTTGAGACCAGCCTGGGCAACATAGGGGGACCCCAACTCTACAAAAAATGTAAAAAGAAATTAGCCAGACATGGTGGTGGTGGGTGCCTGTAGTCCCAGCTCAAGAGGCTTGAGCCTAGGAATTTGAGGGTGCGGTGAGCTATGATCATGCCACTGTACTCCAGCCTGAATGACGGAGTAAGACCCCATCTCAAGAAAAAAAAAAAGTTTATGTTTGAAACATGTGGATAGGAGATATGTAAATGTGACTGTTTCCCAAGTGGTGCAATCATCATTTGGGAACCATTGGTGGGGAGACCCCACTCTTTGCCCCTCAAATGAGATACAAGCAGATTGTGTCAACTCTGGCTATAAGTGTCTGCCTCAGACAGGAAATTTTCTGCTAAGTCATTGGAAGCCCACTTTGCATTTGTTTTAGCCCAGTGGACACATGGTGGCTTCAGATCAAAGAGGTTTTTACTGTCTTCCTTCCCTGTTTCTCCTCCCCAAACTATATGGAGCAAAGTCAAGGTCTTAAGGGTGGGGACATAAGCTTGTTCAAGTGTAGCCCCACCATTGGAGTCTGAATAGGATTTTCTAAGTCCAGTGCTGTGTTGTGGAAGTCTCTAGTCAACAGAACCTGTAGGCTTTGAACCTGCTGCTGTCAGAGGCGTTGGAAACAGAGCGACTCCATCTTGAATAGGGGATGGGTGAAATGAAGCTGAGACCTGCTGGGCTGCATTTCCAAGCACAGGATGAGATAGGGGGTCAACACAAGATACAGGTCACAAAGACTCTGCTGTAAAACAGGATGCAGTGAAGAAGCCAGCCCAAACCCGCCAAAACCAAGATGGTGATGAAAGTGACCTCTGGTCATCCTCACTGCTCATTATATGCTAATTATAATACATTAGCATGTGAAGAGACACTCTCACCAGCGCCGTGACACTTTACAGATGCCATGGCAATGTCAGAAGTTACCCTATGTTCTTAAAGTGGGAGGAACCCTCAGTTCCTGGAATCGCCTGCCCCTTTCCTGGAAAACTCATGAATAATTCGCCTCCTGTTTACCATTAATCAAGAAGTAACTATAATACACTAGGTCAAGCAGTCCATGCCACTGCTCTGTCAATAGAGTAGCCGTTCTTTTGTTTCTTTGCTTCTCTAATAAACTTGCTTTCACTCTACTTTATGGACTCACCCTGAATCTTTCTTGTGTGAGATCCAAGAACCCTGTCTTGGGGCTGGATCTGGACCCCTTTCTGGTAACACTGCTATGGGTTTATGCTGTAGCCTACCCCAAAGAGCACAGGAGAAAGAAGAAACAGCAGAAAAGTCGATATGCAGAATCCCATTCCCACCAGGGTTGTGGGTCAGGACAGGGACTGGCAGGCAGAGTGAACACCAGCCAGGCAGGGAGAACCCTGCAGGAATGTGCTCCCAGCCCTACGTGGCTGGATCAGGAATCCCAAAACTCTCAGCAGGAAATCTGTGTTCTCATTAAGGCCTCTCCTTAACCTTAGCCCAATTCTGCTGCTATTGGTGAAGCTTAGGTGGACCGTGGGCTAGGGGTGAGGAGAGAGGAAGGGACATCTTCCCAGACGAGAAAAAAATACTTTGTCAGAAAAGCTATGGGCCTCTCTGAAGAACTTAAAATCAGCTATACAAGTTGTGAAGAGAAGTCACAGTTCTGTTTAGTCTCCGACAGAGCAAACGTCAACATGTTTTATCAACATAAAAAAGAAAAACAAAGAAAATCTATGGGCACTCTGGTAAAACCCCACTGGTGATGATTAATGCCATTCTCTATTGAGAAGATGCAAGTGATCTGTGTCATCTCCCAAATTTTGGTTAAGCTACATCTCTAAGTGTGGCTAATTTTGCTCTCCACACTGAATCTTTTTGAGCTGCTGATGTGAGGGGTGAGAAAGAAAACAACTTTTATCTGAGTAACGCAAGTCCTTTTAATTATCAGGCCCAGAGAGACATTAAAATGAGACAGTGATCACATCCTTCTCTCCTCTTTGAGCTGGGTACTCATCTCTTGAAATTGCTGGCTTTTGCCACAAGTAGCATAAATTAACCTAATAATGCTGCATCTGACACTATCCTCCACACCGTGTAGCCAGTCACTAATCAATATTATTGATTAGCGCAATGGTACAATCAATGCAATGGCACGATCACTGCAATGGCACTGCAGCCTCAGCTTCCTGGGCTCAAGCAATCCTCCCACCTCAGCCTCCCAAGTAGCTGGGACTAAGGGTGTGCACTACCATGCCTGGATAATTAAAAAAAAAAAAATTCTGTAGAGTTGGCAACTTAATATGTTGCCCAGACTGGTCTTGAACTCCTGGCTTCAAGTGATCCTCCCACCTTGGCCTCCTAAAGTGCTGGGATTACAGGTGTGAGCCATTGCACTTGGCCTCATTATTTTGAGTGAATCCAACACACATTCTTGCTGAAGAAATTACATTAAAATCCCAAATCAAGTTCTCTCTGTGCCTTGACCAATGGAAGGCTCATCTCTGCAGTGAATTTTGCATTGCTAATCCCATGCAAGAAACGGGAGCTAATGCATATTGCCTCCTGACTATGTGTTGGGCCCCGGCTAATTTTTGTGACCCTGTCAGATGGATGACATTATAATCTCCATTTCAGAAAAAAATGAAGAAAGGTAGGAACTAGAGAGAGAGGTAAAGCCACTTGCCTCAAGTCCAACCCAGCTAGTAGAGTCAAACAAGGGTCAAAGCCCAGATTCCAGAGGCCTTGGCTCAAAGCCACCACATTCTTTTGGCTCCTACATGCTGTAGTTGTGACAGTTCATGTCATATCCAGGTTACTGACTTTGGAAAAATCCTACAGAGACATTGGCTCTGTCCCAGTAGGACTGAAACTGGAGGAAAGCCAAAGAAGAGGTGAACTTGGGTTTGTATTTATTCTCCTAGGCCTTGCTCCTTGGGACCTCACCCATTAGCACCTCACATCACCCATTAGCACTCTGCCATTAGCACCTCCAATCAACCCTCCTGGGAAAGTGAAAACTTGCATTCAAGTTAGAGAAAGTTCTTTAGATTTTTCTCCTAAACTGACTAAAAAGAACCTTTCAGTTTTGACTCACCTACTTTTCTGTCTTCCTTCCTCCCTTCCTTCCTTCCTCCCTTCTCTTTCTCTTTCTCATTCTCTTTCTTTCTCTTTCTCTTTCTTTCTCTTTCTCTTTCTCATTCTCATTCTCCTTTTCTTTCTCCTTCTCTTTCTTTTCAGAGACAGGGTCTCACTCTGTCACCCAGGCTGGACTGCAGTGGTATGATCATAGCTCACTGCAGCCTCAATCCCCTGGGCTTAAATGATCCTCCCACCTTAGCCTCCTGAGTAGCTAGGACTACAGGTGTGTGCCACCACATGCAGCTAATTTTTTAATTTTTTGTAGAGATGGGTTCTTGCTATATTGCCCAGGCTGATCTCGACCTCCTGAGCTCAAGCGATCCTTTCTGGCCTCTGCCTCCCAGAGTGCTGGGATTACAGGCATGAACCAACCCCCACCCTACCCCCTGCTTCTTCTTTCTGTTTCTAATTCATTGAAACTAAAGAGGCTTAGCTCTCAGAACCACTTGAGTGTCTCTGTGTACTGGCACATGGGGCTTCTTTGCACTTATCCATTTCTAGGGACAGATGCTGAGGAACCTCCGATCAGAGGCAGCTGGGTGATGGCAGGGGCCCATCCCTTCCTCCCAGAGAGACCCGAGAAGCCAGGGAACTTACGCAGGAGATACTCGGCTGTGTCCTGTTCGTAGTCAGCATCTTCAGGGAAGTGATCGATTTTCTTGCACACGCCTCGGAAAGCCCCTGTGGAAACAGATAAGGGTTCTGAGGCTGGGGGAGGAGACAGAGCTCCAGGGGCCCAGCCTGGGTCCTCACCGCTATGTGCAGATCCTTTCTCTGGTTGTTGGGGGCTGTAGGGTTGTTGGGCTGATAGGCCCAAGAGCACCTTTATTTTTTATTAGAGACAGGGTCTCATTCTGTGGCTCAGGCTGGAGTGCAGTGGTGCAATCATGGCTCACTGCAGTCTTGAACTCTTGGCCTCAAGTGATCCTCTCACCCCAGCCTCCCAAGTAGCTGGGACTATAGGCATGTGCCACTGTGACTGGCTAATTAAACATTTTTTGATAGTGAGAACAAAAGGTCTCACTATCTTGCCCAGGCTGGCCTCAAACTCCTGGCCACAAGTGATCCTCCCTTCCTCAGCCTCCCAGAGTGCTAGGATTACAGGCATGAGCCAACAGGATCATTCATCAACAGCATGTTTCTTTAGGGCACAAAAAAGAGACCAGTAGAGGCAAAAGATAAATAATACAAAGCGGGAGATGGAAATTTGCTGCTTTTTAGATTTTGCGTGATGTTGGGATCCACTTTAGAAGGGCAAAAACACCATGAAACATAAACACTAATTGTGAAGACTATCTTATCTTTCCCCTCTCCTCCAGTCAGTGAAGGAAAAAGCAGGTAGAATTCAAGTACATCATTTTTTTCTGCTCATTTTACCAATGAGGAAACAGGGCTTAAGAATTTTTCTTGAAATCACTCAGGTAAGTAGTTATTTAGGTTGATGTAAAAGTAATTGTGCAGTTGTGCAATTACTTTTGCACCAACCTAAATAGAACCGGCATTCCAATCAAGAGCTGAGTCCAGGCATTCCAGAATAGTCCACTCTCCCCAACGATGTTCATATCTGACCACAGGACACTCCCTTTCCCTCTCTGCCCTCCCAAAGGATCACAGCTCATCTCCCTCGCTATGAGGTTCACCCCTTTGGGAGCCTCAGATTTGCTGAACATGCATCTTGAACATCCGTCCACATTTGCTGTCTTTTTTGTTTTGTTTGAGACGGAGTTTCGCTCTTGTCGCCCAGGTTGGATTGCAATGGCACGATCTCGGCTCACTGCAACCTCTGCCTCCCGAGTTCGAGAGATTATCCTGCCTCAGCCTCCCGAGTAACTGGGATTACAGGCACCTGCCACCATGCCCGGCTAATTTTTGTATTTTTAGGAGAGATGGGGTTTCACCATGTTGACCAGGCTGATCTCGAACTCCTGACATCAGGTGATCCAACTGCCTTGGCCTCCCAGTGTGCTGGGATTACAGGCGTGAGCCACCTTGCCTGGCTGAGGTGTGGATGTTTAATCATCATTTTGGGTGTTAGTTAACTAGACAGTTAACCAGTCTCTGGGGGCAGTTAATAGCTCTGCCAGTTCTTTTAAAGGACAAAAAATTTTCCAGAAATTATGCGTTCTTGTCCCTTTCCCTGTCTGTGTAGCTGGAGTGGAATCAGGGGGGCGGGCATTGTGATGTCGTGGAAAACGGACAAGGTTCAGAATCAGACAGAGCTGCGTTGGTATTTCAGAACTGTAATTGTAAGAATTAAATAAGGCTATACATGAACATGAGATAATTTTTGCAAAGCTCTAGGCATGTCATAATAATGGCTGACACTTATTAAGTGCTTCCAATTGGCCAGGCACATAGCTGAAACCTTACACCCCTTATCTCATTTACCCTTGTTTACCACCCCAGGACGTAGAGGCTATTAGTATTAACATTTGATAATGAGACAATGGAAAATCACAGAGGAGATGGTGTCACAGCTGGTGAGTGATGGAATTGATTTTTGGATCCAGGTTTCAAAGGCTGTAGTTTCACGACTACACTGTGAATAGTAGCCATTATTATTATGGCTACTATGGCTACTATCGTGATGTCTATTATGATCTCATAAAAATAAGAGTGTCATATATTTAATTTCTACTATAAGTAGGCTCCAGGCCAGAGCCATTTCGTAATAAATGCCTTGGAATATGTAGAACATCTCCTTGGTTCTGATTCTCTGCTTACCAGGCAAATAATAGACTCAGAACCAGGAAGGAGGTTCAGGAGAGAAGACTCAAGGAAATTCTTAGAAAAAAGACAGACCCATAATTTCTTCCCTGATATTGGGAAAAAAAGACCTTATTCATGCTTGTTCATATTTTAGAGTTTCATTTATATATGCCTGTTTGGTTTTAAGCCACATCCCCTTCCAGTTGACTGGATAAGAAATCATAATAAGTAACACACGTTTGCACCTACTATATACCAGGTACCATTCTTAGCATTTATGCATTTTTTTTTTTCTGAGACTGAGTCTTGCTCTATTGCCCAGGTTGGAGTGCAGTGGCACGATCTCAACTTGCTGCAACCTCCACCTCCCAGGTTCAAGCGATTCTTGTGCCTCAGCCTCCCGACCACCATGCCTGGCTAATTTTTGTATTTTTAGTACAGACAGGGTTTCACCATGTTGGCCAGGCTGGTCTTGAACCCCTGACCTCAGGTGAACCACCCGCCTCAGCCTCCCAAAGCACTGGGATTACAGGTGTGAGCCACTGCGCCCAACCACATTTACGTGTTTTATCCTCTTTAGCTATCTAAATGACTTTATGAGGTGCCTAATGTTATTTATTTATTTTTATTTATTTATTATTTTTTTGAGACGGAGTCTCACTCTGTCGCCCAGACTGGAGTGCGGTGACGCAATCTCAGCTCACTGCTTGCTCTGCTCACGCCATTCTCCTGCCTCAGCCGCCTGAGTAGCTGGGATTAAAGGCGCCTGCCACCATGCCTGGCTAATTTTTTGTATTTCTAGTAGAGACGGGGTTTCACTGTGTTAGCCAGGATGGTCTTCATCTCCTGACCTCCTGATCTACCCGTCTCAGCCTCCCAAAGTGCTGGGATTATGGGTGTGAGCCACTGTGCCCGGCCTGAGATGCCTAATGTTATGATGAGGCAATGTTATTAATATGAGGAGGAAATTGAAGCTTAGCCAAGTCACCGATTTACTCAAGGACACAGCTTGACATTTACCAGCTGACCCCAAAGACAAAGTTCCTAACTACTATTATGAATTACACTCTCTTCAACAAGTCTGTGTTGTGAACTAAGTTCTTTACCTGGTGGCTTCATGATCATTTTATAGCCTACCCCCTACTATTGATGTTGGCAATGAACTGGACCAGTGGCTTCTCCATTAACTATGCTTCCCCATGGCATGTCCCAGGGGCGCCTGGGCAGGGGAAGGGTGTTGGTAGTGACACCATCCATTGTTAGTTGATTTCCATACTCCTCATTATTTGCTGTTTTCCACGAAAGATTTAAAAGGAAGAAAGTGTTCAGGTGAAGATGGAATGGGAACCTTACTAAATACAGACCAGTCAGAATTATTGAGGGAATTAGGAACTACATACATGTAGGCATCTGCTTGTGAAATGGGCCTATTCATGGTGGCTTCAGGCAGCTTGAAACTAAGACTTAGAACCAGCAAATGCCAGTAGCTCCTGGAGACGCAGTCACTAGTTTTGTTGTTGTTGTTTGTTTGTTTTTTAGGCAGAGTTTCGCTCTTGTCACCCAGGCTGGAGTGCAATGGTGTAATCATAGCCCACTGCAACCTCCACCTCCCCAGTTCAAGCGATTCTCCTGCCTCAGCCTCCCAAGTAGCTGGGACTACAGGCATGCACCACTATGCCCAGCTAATTTTTTATTTTTAGTAGAGAAAGGGTTTTGCCATATTGTCCAGGCTGGTCTTGAACTCCTGGCCTCAGCTGATCCACCTGCCTCAGCCTCCTGAAGTGCTGGGATTACAGGGGTGAGCCACTGCGCCTGGCCTGCAGTCACCAGTTTTTAATGGTCTAAAGCAGCTTACTACTACCCACATTTGTACAGCCCATGAGCCAAGAATGGTTTTTGCATATTTAGATAGTTGAAAAAAAAATCAGAAGAATATTATTTGTGATCTGCAAAAAAATGTGAAATTCAGATTTCAGGTCGGAAAATAAAATTTTATTGAAACACAATTATGCCCATTTGTTTATATTGCTTCAATTTCCTCATTATAACATTAGGCTCCTCATGAAGCCATTTTGAGAACTAAAGAAAATAAAACATGTTGATGCCACTATAACAGAGTTCAGTATTTGCCACAGAGATAGCAAAGCTGAAAATATTTACTCTCTGGCTCTTTAACAACAATTTTGCTGGTCCCTGGTTTAAAGATTTCTGTCCCAAGAAGGCAAAAATGGAAAGCAAAGGGGGAGTTTGGGCCTTCCTGGGATAGAAGATGTAATCTAGGCTGGTGTTTCTAAAGTAGATAATATTGGCTTCTGGGGCAAATCTGCGTTGCAGACTGTTTCATTTTGTGGTTTTATCTGTGTGTGTTTGTTTTACCTGCAATACTCTTTTGCACATTTTATTTTTAAAAATTAAGTAAGCTTCTGCATTTTATTTTATTTTTATTTTATTTTATTTTATTTTATTTTATTTTATTTTATTTTATTTTATTTTATTTTATTTTATTTTGAGATGGAGTCTTGCTTTGTCACCCAGGCTGGAGTGCAGTGGTGTAATCGTAGCTTACCGCAACCTCCACCTCCTGGGTTCAAGTGATTCTCCTGCCTCAGCCTCCTGAGTAGCTGGGATTACAGGTGCATGCCACCATGCCCGGCTGATTTTTGTATTTTTAGTAGAGACGGGGTTTCACCATGTTGGCCAGGCTGGTCTTGAACTCCTGACCTCAGGTGATCCGCCTGCCGCAGCCTCCCAAAGCGCTGGGATGACAGGCGTGAGCCACCGCACCTGGCCTATGCTGCTGCAATTTAAAATTCTGAATATTTCACATTAAAAACTGATTCGCAGTTTCTCTTCAAAAATGGGGACCTCTGTCTCACATTTCCATGCGGGAGTAATGAATCCCTGGATGACGTAGCTGACATCAGCAGCCCTCTTTAGACTGGGTGTAAACTCTCCAGTTGGCCAAAGTCCCCACCTGGCTCCATATTCTTGCCTGGCCCTGTAGATATTTGAGTCTGCAACCCCTGAACCAAAATGTATTTAGTAAGAGCCCAGTCTTTGGTGTCCCACGTAGGAATAAATCCTGACTCAGCCACTTACTAGTTGTGGTATCTATGGCAAATTACCTCTCCAAACCTCAGTTCCTTCTACAGAATGAAGATAATAATAGTAACTTCATGGAGTTGCCATGAGAATTAGTTGAGGCAGTAATAGCAGTTATTACGCCACTTGCTGTTCTCAGCACTTTACACATAAATCTTTTAATTAGGCAATGACATAAAGCACTTAGTACAGTTCCTGGAGTATGGTAGGAACTCAGTATATTACAGCTATTATTACCGTTGGTTTTGGTAGGTACTTTAGGATCACAAGAGACACACTGGCGCCATGGTGAGATTTTAAGAAGCAATATAGAAGGAAAAGGAATCAAGAATTTTCCCCAAGAAAGACTCCACACTGAAAATGAATCTGCTGGCAACCCATGTCATACATGCATCACAAAGTGAGCTTGGACATTCATGTAAGTAGCATATTGCTGGCTCCCAGAAATAACCACTATTTAGCATTTTTGTATATTTCCTTCCAGGCTTTTTTTCCCCTGTGCTTTCGCACACAAATGGCTTTACAAAACTGGGATCATGCTGTTCTTCTCACTTATATTTTCTTAGGAGTATCTTCCCATATCAGTAAATCTTAGAAAAGTAGAATGAGATTGGACTTGCCCACCCACTGTAGAAGATGGAACCAAGAGAGATGGTGAAAACATGCAGACTGCAAGGATGAAGTCAGGATGCAGAGAAGAGCACAGCTTTAAGTTCAGGCATTGGAGCAGAGAGAGGTAGAAGCTAAAGCAGGAAAAGGATCAATGGCGTTTGGTCTGGGTGATGGATCCGGTGGTTACAGGTGAGGGAGGACAGAAGCCCAGGTGATGGAGGACAGGAGCCCAGCGAAGGGCATGTGTGAGAGCCAGGCCCTGAGAATTCATAGACCCCAGGACCCCGGGAAGAGGTTTGGAGAGAAAGACAGAGCCAAAAGAGATTTCCGGAGGTGTTGAAGTACAGTTGCAGAGACTGGCTTTTTGGTGGCCACAGCTTCATCCTGGGGAGAGAAGATTGTACCAATAGTTCGTCTCTGGTTCAGACAATAGAAAAGTACTTCCTTCACATGAGGAGGGGTGTTGTCCTTAAGCGGATACTCTTTTTTTCTTTTTCTCTTCCTTTTTAGTTGACATGTAACAATCGTACATATTTATGGGATACAGAGTGATACTTCGATACATGTATATAACGAATAATGATCAAATCAAGGTAATTGGCAAATCTATCTCTTTTAGCTTTTGGAAAAGGTACACTAAATTATTTTATTTATGTATTTTGAGATGGGGTCTCGCTCTGTTGCCCAGTCTGGAGAGCAGTGTCATGCTTATGGCTCACTGAAGCCTCGACGTTTTGGGCTCAAGTGACCCTCCTACCTCAGCCTCCTATAGCTGGAACTACAGGTATGCACCGCCACACCTAGGCTAGTTTTTATATTTTTGTAGAGATGGGGTCTCATCATGTTGCCCAAGACGATCTTGAACTCCTGGGTTCAAGCGATCCTCCCACCTCAGCCTCCCACATAGCTGGGACTAGAGGTGTGCACCACCACAACCAGCTAATTTTTATATTTTTTGTAGAGATGGGGGTCTTGCCATGTTGCTCAGGCAGATCTTGAACTGCTGGACTCAAGCAATCTTCCCACCTAGGCCTGCAAAAGTGCTGGGATTACAGGTGTGAAGCACCACACCTGGCCACACTAAGTTATTGTTAACCATATTCACCCTACAGTGTTATAGGATATTAGAATGTATTCCTCCCTTCTAGCTGTAACTTCTGACACTTTTTCTTAAAGGTCAAACCCTTGAAATTTTCCTACTGAAATCAGGACTGAGATAAGAATGCCCATCATTGCCTCGATTATTTGTTATGGTTTGACAAATTCTAGCACAAGAAGGAATAAAACAGAATTAAGAGTTATAAGCAACAGAAAAAAAATGGAGTAAAATTACAATTTTTCCAGGTGATAGAATTAGCCTACTTAAGAAGCTGAAAGTAGGCCGGGTGCAGTGGCTCACGCCTGTAATTCTAGCACTTTGGGAGGCTGAGGCGGGTGGATCACCTGAGGTCTGAAGTTCGAGGCCAGCCTGGCCAGCATGGTGAAACCCCGTCTTTACTAAAAATACAAAAATTAGCTGGGCGTGGTGGCGGGCACCTATAGTCCCCAATACTCAGGGTGCCGAAGCAGGAGAATCTGTCTAACCTGGGAGGCGTAGATTGAAGTGAGCTGAGATGGCACCACTGCACTCCAGCTTGAGTGAGACAGCAAGACTCCAGCTCAGAAAAAAAAAAAAAAAAAAAGGAAGAAGCAGCTGAAGGCAATTAGCTGAAAAAACACAGTAGAATGAATGAAAGAGCTCAGTGAGGTGGTTTCTTACACGATATTAAGCCATACAATAAAGCTGTAATAATTAAGTCATTGTGGTACTGGCATTTTAAAATCACATTTACTACGATATTTTTTCAATACAGAGAAATAATACAAAGAAAACAAGAAACAGTCCATTACCCTTTATTCAGTTAATCCCTTTTAAATTAAAAAGAATAGATGTACATAGAGAATTAAAACAGTATGGAAGGTATTAAAAGTGCTTTCCCCACCACCAAAAATTCTCTCACCTGATAACTCAGCAGAATAATTTTTGTTAACTGCACGTGGAGTGAAATTATGTCTAAGCTGAGACCTGAAGGTTAATGAGAAGTTAATCAGAGGAAGGGAGACGTGTTTCTCAAAGCAGAGGGAATAGCATGTGTGATGATGAGAGAATGAACAAGAGAAAAACTCATTTGGGAACTCAAAGTAGCTCAAGGTGTTTAGAGGATTAATGGTCTGGAGGACAGATCCAGTGGGTACAGGTGAAAGGAGAGGGGTGATGGGAACCGGGGAAGGTAAGTGTGAGAATTGGGTTGTGAAGACTGGTTTTAGGTCGTAGGGATTCCCTAATGCCCAAGACAGAGACGGTCTTGATCCTCAGAACTTGCATTCTCATTGAGGAGAGAGACTATAGACAATATAATCGAGCTTTGAAAGATACAAAACACTGGGGCTGGGCATGGTGGCTCACGCCTGTAATCCCAGCACTTTGGGAGGCCGGGGCAGGCAGATCACTTGAGGTCAAGGGTTCGAGACCAGCCTGACCAACATGGTAAAACCCTGTCTCTACTAAAAAATACAAAAATAAGCTGGGCATGATGGTGCGTGCCTATAATCCCAGCTACTCGGGAGGCTGAGGCAGGAGAATAACTTGAACCCAGAAGGCAGAGGTTGCAGTGAGCCGAGATCTTGCCACTGCACTCCAGCCTGGGTGACAGAGCGAGACTCTGTCTCAAAAAACAAACAAACAAAACCAAAAAACCAAGAAAGATACAAAACAGGATGATGTGATAGCAACTCTTCATTGGGTGGGGGCAAGTGGAGGGCAACATTGGATAGGGTTGTTGCAGAAGGGACACTTGAGCTCAGACCTGAAAAAAAGAGAAGGAGCCAGTTATATGAAGAGTCCAGGAAAGAGCTTTCCAGGTAGAAGGAAATGGAAATGCAAAGACCCTGGGGCAAGAGTGAACTTGGTGAGTTTGAGGAACAGAAGAGAGGCTAGTAGGAAGAAAGAAGGCCTATTGCGGTGGTTTCACTGGGTCCATCAGCTGCCCTTCCAGCTGTCTTTTCAGCACAGGGATCACTGGGTCCATCAGCTGCCCTTCCAGCTGTCTTTTCAGCACAGGGATCACTGGGTCCATCAGCTGCCCTTCCAGCTGTCTTTTCAGCACAGGGATCACTGGGTCCATCAGCTGCCCTTCCAGCTGTCTTTTCAGCACAGGGATCACTGGGTCCATCAGCTGCCCTTCTAGCTGTCCCTTTAGCTCTCCATGTCCCTTCAGTTGCCCATGTCCATGTGCAACTCAACCTCTGGAAAATCTAGGGGGTTGAGTTGCACATGGACATGGACCAAGGTCAGCCCCAGCTCTTTCTTAGGGTAGGGAGTAACCTTGAGACCACCAGATTTGGGGTAACTGAAAGAACTGACCTGGTTCTGGGTGGCTTCCAAACATGCAGGAATGGGGAGGGAATCTAGAAATGGGATGTTTGTATTTTTAACTATTTTTTAATTTAAAAATTATTATTATTATTATTATTAAAAATGGGATCTCACTACATTGCCCAGGCAGGTCTCAAACTCTTGAGCTCAAGCTATCCTCCTGCCTCTGCCTCCCTAAGAGCTGGGATTACAGACGTGAGCCACCATGGACCTGGCCTGTATGTTTAACTCTTAAAGCCCTTGTCGTCTGTCTCTGGAGAAAGTGGTGCTTCCCAGGTACTTGAGCTGAAAAGGGGCTCAGAGTCCCTATTTTGAGTATTTCCTTTCAGATCTCAGCAGCGTGGGCCCCAGCCTGATCCTGGGAAGTGGTCACCAGCAATCACAAAGGGGTATAAGGCTGCTTGTCTGTGGATTTTTACAAGTAATTCAGATGGTTGCAATCTGGGGGAGAAATCGGCTGCTTCTTCTTCAGCAGGTGCCTGTCTGACCTCTAGAGGGGTAGTGTGGTATACCGGTAGGAACGCAAGCTTTCAGTTTGAATCCTTGCCCAGCCACTAAGTTACTAGTTGTATGGCCTTGTGCAATGGACTGAATGCTCACGTCCTCTCAAAATTCCTATCTTGAAATCCTAATGCCTGCAGGGCATGGTGGCTCACACCTGTAATCCCAGCACTTTTGGAGGCCAAGGCAGGAGGATCTATTGAGCCTGGGAGTTCAAGACTAGCCTAAGCAACATGGCAAGACCCCTCTCTACAAAAAGTTTAGAAATTAACTGGACATGGTGGCACACACCTAGAGTCCCAGATGCTCAGAAAGCCAAGGTGGGAGGATCACTTGCATCTGGGAGATTGAGGCTGCAGTGAGCTATGATCACACCACTACACTCCAGCTTAGGTGACAGAGGAAGACTCTATATAACAAAACAAAACAAAACAACAACAACAACAAAAAAGAAAATCCTAATGCCTACAATGATGGTATTAGGAGTGGGGCCTGCTGGGACATAATTAGGTCATGAGGGTGGGGCCCTCATGGATGGGATTAGTGTCCTTATAAAAGAAACTCCAGAGAGCTCTCTTGTTCTCTTTCTGCCATGTGGAGATACAGTGAAAAGACAGCCATCTGCAACCTGGAAGAGGGCCCTCACCAGCACCCCACCAACCCAGAAGAGGGCCCTCACCAGCACCTCACCAGGCAGGCACCCTGATCTCAGACTTCCAGCCTCCAGAACCATGAGAAACAAATTTCTGTTATTTGCAAGCCACCCATCCTACGGTACTTTGTTATAGCAGCCCAAATGGACCAAGACACCTTCTTCCCCTCGACCTTGATCTCTTCATTTTAGTTTTTCTTTTTTTAATTTTAATTTTATTTTTTCAACGTAGAGATGGGGTCTTGCTATATTGCCCAGGCTGGTCTCGAATTCCTGGCCTTATGCCATCCTGCCACCTTGGCATCCCAAAGTACTAGGATTATTATAGGTATGAGTCACAGTGCCTGGACTTGATCTCCTCAGTTAGAAAATGTTAATGATTGGCTGGGCACAGTGGCTCAGGCCTGTAATCCCAGCATTTTGGGAGGCTGAGGCAGGCAGATCACAAGGTCAGGATATCGAGACCATCCTGGCTGACACGGTGAAACCCCGCCTTTACTAAAAATACAAAAACAAAATTAGCCGGGTGTAGTGGCGGGCGCCTATAGTCCCTGCTACTCGGGAGGCTGAGGCCGGAGAATGGCGTGAACCTGGGAGGCAGAGCTTGCAGTGAGCTGAGATCACGCCACTACACTCCAGCCTGGGAGACACAGCGAGACTCCGTCTCAAAAAAAAAAAAAAAAAATGCCAGTGATCTCCAGATTGCTGGGGTTTCTTTCTTTGTTTCTTTATTTTTTTTTGGAGACAGAGTGTCACTCTGCTGCCCAGGCTGGAGTGCAGTGGTGCAATCTCAGCTCACTGCAACCTCCGCCTCCCAGGGTCAAGCGATTCTCCTGCCTCTGCCTCCCGGGTAGCTGGGACTACAGGTGCATGCCACCAAAATTGCAAGAGCTCAGGGCCTAGGGTTAGGCAGAACTTGGTTTTATGACTCAGTTTCCCCTTCTCTAAAAGTATGTATTGGGCCGGGCACAGTGGCTGACGCCTGTAATCCCAGCACTTTGGGAGGCCGAGGCAGGCGGATTTTTTTTTGTTTTTTATTTTTTTGTATTTTTAGTAGAGACAAGGTTTCACCATGTTGGCTAGGCTGGTCTCCAACTCCTGGCCTCAAGTGATCTGCCTGCCTTGGCCTCTCAAAGTCTGAGATTACAGGCGTGAGCCACCACCCAGCCTGTTGGGGGTTTCAAAAGAAATCATCATAGTATCCATGTTTGTTGAGATGTGCTCTGCCAGGCCTTGGGTAAAGGCTCTTTGGGTATTCCTCACAATCCCATGAAGCAGGCACTATTGTTGGTCATAGGATGAGCTGAGGAGCATGGATTTTGGAGGCAGAATGAGCAGGTTTGAATCCCAGCTCTGCAAGTTGCTTAACTTACAAGTGCCTCAGTTTCCTCCTTTGAAAGCTGAGAATAACAGTAGGAATAGAAAAGTCAGTGTTCGTCAAGTGCATTAGAGCAATGCTTAGCACATGGGAAGTATGTATGTGGATGCCAATTCAATAAATATGTTTATTTTATTTTATGTATGTATGTATGTATGTATGTATGTATTTGAGATGGAGTCTTGCTCTGTTATCCAGAATGGAGTGCAGTGGCGCGATCTTGGCTCACTGCAACTTCTGCCTCCCAGGTTCAAGCGATTCTCATGCCTCAGCCTCCTGACTAGCTGAGATTACAGGTGCCCGCCACCACGCCCAGCTAATTTTTGTATTTTTAGTACAGACAGCGTTTCACCATGTTGGCCAGGCTGGTCTTGAACTCCTGACCTCAGGTGATCTGCCTGCCTCAGCCTCCCAAAGAGCTGGGATTACAGGTGTGAGCCACTGTGCCTGGCCCAATAAATACTTTTACAGAAGGGGAAGCTGAGTCATAAAACCAAGGTCTGTCTAACCCTAGACCCTGAGCTCTTGCAAAATCCTCTAAATAGCACTAACACAGTGCCAAGCACTGGGAAGAGGGTTAACAGGGGGCAGTTATTAATATCATTATCTCTATTTTGGGCATGGGGGTGAGAGGAAACCAATGGAAAATTGGAGGGTAGGGCCTTCTTCATCCTGCCGTCACCCAGACGTGGGTACACATGTGCAGGCCTGTGCATGTGGGTGCATGCGTGTGTGTGTATTCCCACAGAGCGCTAACCCAGGCAAGGAGCCCCAGGAACCATCACTCCCGGGAGGGAATAGACCTAGACCAACCTGCTATGCCAATTTTGGCCAAAGGCCAGACAGAGCTTTCTGGGTCGTTCAAAGACAGCTCTGAATTTAGTGGATCTGACTTCAAGTCAAGAAATACTGGATCCAGAGCAGAGAGGCCTGGGGAAGTGAGACTATCATCCAAGGCCCAATCTTTCCAAGTTTGCAGTCCTGAAGGGAGATCATAAATGGGGAGTGGAGACAGGTTTCCCCAGGATGTCCCCCCTCAAGTGGAAGGAGAGGATATCAGTAGAGCCTCTTGATGGTCTTCTCACATCCATCTCCTCTGCACAGCCCACACGGAGGGTCCTGGGGCAGATTTTGGTGGCTGTGAATCCACGAATCTAACAGAGAGACATCACTTCAGAGCAGGCTCTGGACAGTCATGATGTGCTCAGAGTGAGGGCTGGCACTCCTCACCAGCCCACCTAGCCCAGCCACAGTGCCTGGAACTTGCTCCAACCCATAAACAGGGCCAATTCTGTAGCCAGAGCTTGACATCCATCTCAGCATGAGTCCAGCCAGTGCAACCACATTCCAGGCCCCCAAAAGCCCAGCTTAGAGCTCAAAACAGGCCAACAGGAACCTAGGGTCCAGCGCTGTAGGTCTTTTGCTAGAACTCTTTTGTGAAGATTTTTGCTTTATGATATCAGGAAGGAAGAGCAAATATCATTTGTGTTTATGCTTCCTGAGTACTTGGGTTAAGCCCTTGATTAAAAATGTTTGGGCCCCTGTTGTTACAGCAGATCTTTATTATCTGAGAATAAGGATGCCTTTCAACAGTGATTCTCAACACTGGTTCACATTGGAATTACTTTGGGAAGGGAAGCTTGAAAAATGCTGAGGCTGGGGTTCTACTCCCAGGGATTCTTACTTTATCTGGGCATCTGAATTCCTCTCCTGTCCTCTCCTCTCCTCTCCCCTTCCTTTCTTTTTGAGAGATAGGGTCTTGCTCTGTCACCAGACTGGAGTGCAGTGGCACAATCATAGCTCACTGCAGCCTCAAACTACTGGGCTCAAGCAATCCTCCTACCTTAGCCTCCTGAGAGGCTAGGATTACAGGTGCACGCCACCATATCCGGCTAATTTTTAAATTATTTTTTTTTTGTAGAGAGAGGGTCTTGCTATGTTGCCCAGGCTGTGGATTTTTCAAAGCTCCTTGGGTGATTAACTGTGCAGCTAAGGTCAAGGACCACAGCCTTCAGGTGAGTCCACTCAAAAATAGGGACTAAAGCCTCTTTCTAGATGAGAATGGGCACTGTCGATCACGGTGTCTGAAAATTGTAAGTGGCTAAGTTGAAACACAGGTTATGCTTCCATAACAGTATATGTATTGCAGTGGTGACAATGAGACCTGTAACAATTTGAAAAAATTTTTAAGAGAATAAAATAAAAGTAAAAAAACCCAGGGCCTCCTATTCATAGTAAACAATCAAGTCTGAAAACATGCTTCCAAGTTTATCTGAAAATGAAATTATAATTGAGGAAAACATGCTGATTTTTTTCTGATCTTCTTTAACTATGTACTAGGGTAAACAAAAAAAGTAAGCTTTGTTGATTTCGGAGTGGCAGGGCATGCATAATTTTTCTGATAAAAGTGCGTGGTAGTCCAGTATGAAATCTTTCCCTTCCCTGACAAGATCATAAAGTTTGACTTTCATAGCAGGATCATAAAATGGGTCATTTTTGCAAGCAATATTTGAGCCTGTCATCAGTTTTCCTAAGGGATCCTGTTAATCCTTTGATATTCAAATCATTGGATGTGTCTATCACATCATCATTCTTGTCAATTTTCTCTTCTTCCATTGTTAGCTTGTGTCCCTCCAGCAGGCTCTTGTCTACCTGTGGTTAACACATCACGTTTTCCCTCCTATTTTCGTTGTATTGTCACGTGTTGACAAGAGCTGGCAATCAGAAACAGGCTGTCAGACAAAAACCGCGAATTGCAGAGTGTTAAATGGGGCAGGGGTGTGGAGTGGAGTAGGGAGGGGGTGCCTGTGTAGGGAATGATTTTATAACTGGTCCGGTCATGAATGCACATATTCATATTAAGACAGAGTTTACTTGCCTGTCCGTGCAACCTTGCGCACACAGGGATTTGGATAATGAATTCATAGTAACAAGGACCCTGAGCTGAGCTTGGCCCCTGATCAAGATGAAGCACTTAGGGTATAGCAATTACAAATTACCGCTTCTAATAAGAGAACAACGAGTCAGTTTCTGAGAAATAAACATTTTCTTCTGGTGTAAAGAACTGTGGTTGATGCACATCCTGATTTATTCTTTTCTCATTCTTTTTTTTTTTTTTTGAGACAGGGTCTTGCTCTGTTGCTCAGGCTGAAGGGCAGTGGCACAATCATGGCTCACTGCAGCTCCAATCTCCCAGACTCAGGTGGTCCTCCCACTGCAGCCTACCAAGTAGCTGGAGCTGCAGGTGCATGTCATCACCCTTGGCTAATCTTTTTATTTTATTTTTGTAGAGATGGGGTCTCACTATGTTGTCCAGTTGGTCTCAAACTTCTGGCCTCAATTGGTCTGCCACCTTAGCCTCCCAAAATGCTGCAATTATAGGCATGAGCCATTGCACCCGGTCCCTGATTCATTCTTTTGTTCAATAGATATCTGGAGAGGCACCTAGGTTGCTTGTGTTAAGCACTGTTTCCAGCACTTGAAATTTATCAGTGAACAAAATAGACCAGGCTGTTATATTCTAGCGCAGAGAGATCTAGCATAAACAAAGAAATAAATGAAACAAATGCATCACTAAAAAGGAAAAGATAATTTCAGTGGTAAGTTCCATGAAAATAATAAACCCTGGAGAGAATGTGATTGGGGTGGGGGAGGACAGTCGTGAGATTGGGTGGACAGAAAGGGCCTATCTGAGCAGTCAACCTGAGTGACAAGAGGAAGCCACCCATGGGAAGATTTGAGGGAAGAGCCTTCCAGGCAGAGGAAACTGCAAGTGCCAAGGCCTTGGGGAAGGATGGCACTTTAGTGTGTTTCTAGAACCAAGACAAGCTCAGGGCAACTGGAGCAGAGTGAGTGAGGGGGAAAGTGGGATGAGATCAGGCCCATGAAGGAGCAGGCATACATCACCGAGCTTCTTACAGGCCAGGGTCCAGAACTGAAAAGGAGCATGTATGGTCCAGGCTTTGGAGGGTTTTCAGCACATGAGAAACACAATCTGATTTACAGTGTAAGAAATCTCTTTGCATGCTAGGAACTTGTGGAGGAGCAGGAATGAAAGTGCATCTTAGAGGAATCATTGAAAGTGACCTTGGGCCTTTTGGAGAAGCCACTGGTGATGGGGGTGGAACAGTAATCAAGCCAGAGTCCACAGAGGTATGCCTCATCGAGAGAGGGTACTGCCTTAAAACAGAGTATGGGGAATTTAATGAGGAATGACTGTCCTTGCTACCTGTCCGTTTCTGCACATGATGAATAGGCTTGCTTCATTTCTAAAGAGCCTGGTTTTGAGCTCTTTGCTTGATCGGCCCATTGAATGTGTTTGGGAGGTTTAGAGTGAACTGTTTTCCCTGGTCCTTCATTATTTGGTTATTGAGGGTTTTGATTCTGGTTAGTCCTGGAGCTCAGAGCCAAGAGCCCAGCCCTTCCCAGCCTAGACCACAGGGCATGTTCACCAACACAGTACCTTGAAACTTTGTAGGCACTGCTGTAGGAGTCATCAATTAGGTAGAATAGTCATGTGTTTGGGGTACCAGCAAAGCAGGGGTACAGAGAGAGAGAGAGACAGAGAGAATGACAACTATAAATTTTTTGATATTTGACGTTTACAAAAACCATTGAAATGCAACGGAAAAAAACCAGATGTGTATTGATCTTCCTTACTTAACAGCTTAGTATTACTAACACTGGAGATCTATGAGGGTAGGGTGGTCACCCTGATCATTTCACTGTTTAGAGTGTCTGAAAGTCTTCTTAACCCTACCTTGGCAGGCATTAAAAAGCATGAAGAACTCATCCTGTTTCCAGACCACAGAGGCTTCTGGGGCTTCTGGGGAGAAGGGTTGAAGAGAACAAGTGTCCTGGGTCTTAGCTGCTTTTTAACTGGTGACATCTCTCTTTCAGAGGTGCCTGGAAAAATTGGGTCCACTTGTATGAGAATCACCTGGGCTCTTCTTAAAACAAACAAACAAGTGCATTCCTGGGCACCAACACAATGCCCTGAATTAGAGGCTTTGAGAACCTGTGTTTTTGAACAGGTTTCTCCAAGATTCTGATGCATAGCAGAGGCTGAGAGCAGTGCTGTGACCTCAGGAGGTGCTCCAGCCTCTGTCGTCAGACGGACACACTGTATTGTCATCACATCACAAAAAACTTGCCCTCAGGGAGTATTTGAGACCCTGCCTGGAGGATAGGCAAGATAGGTTTGGGGATGTGGAAGGTTTGTGGGGAGGGTTATTTCCTCTTAGAAGATTTGGGATTGAGGCCTTCTGAGACTGATCTGAGGTCTCCCTACAAGCAAGCATCACAGCCATGGTGAGTCCTGAGTCCTTGACTGCAGCTGCGAGTGCAGAGTTGGTCTGTACCTTGGACTTGGGCTTCACTTTCATGGGCCAACAGAGTTTGACATGGTTCCCTAATGCAGCTATGCACATGGTCACTGGGATGCTCCAGCAGACGTGAGGGATGCTCATTGTGCGGCATTTAACTATGCCTCATTACCAGACACTACCAGTTGTTTCTTTTCTTTTCTTTTTTCTTTTTGAGACACAGTCTCACTCTGTTGCCCAGGTTGGAGTGCAGTAGCTCAATCTCAGCTCACTGCAACCTCCATCCTCTGTGGTTCAAGAGATTCTCGTGCCTCAGCCTCCCAAGTAGCTGGAATTACAGGTGCATGCCATCATGCCCAGCTAATTTTTGTATTTTTTTAGTAGAGACAGGTTTCACCATGTTGGCCAGGCTGGTCTCAAACTCCTGACCTCAAGTAATCCACCTGCCTTGGCCTCCCAAAGTGTTGGGATTACAGGCGTGAGCCACCGTGGCCCAGCCACTACCAGTTGTTTTCTAATCCTGTAAGCAGCATGTAAATAGCACAATGACAATATAATGTGTAGAGGTTCAGAGTTTAAAATATTATTTTTGACCCTAATTTGACACTTTCTTCATTAAAAAAGGTAATGCAGGAAGAGTTAAAGAAAAAAAACAAAGAGTGACGTCTCAACTCCTGAGAGACCCGGGCTTGGATTTCTGTTCCCTGCAAACTACATAAACATGTGCAGAATCAAACCTGCAAAACTGGAGCCTATGTTTAACTGTCTGTATAAAGAGCCACACTTTTTGACATTTTGTGAAATGTTAGCATTCTGACTACGTTAAGCTGAGAAAGAGAAGAGAGCCTCCTGGATCTGTCTCCAGCTACCCTGGACTGCTCATTTCAACCTTCACTGGTCAGCTCTGCCCGGCACTAACAGATTTGCTCCCAAGCAAATCCATCCCGGGCCCTGACATTTATCCGGGGCGTCTTTTACTCTCTTCTATTCATTAAGCATGGGCGGTTGCCACGGCAACCATTAACTGCACCTGACATCCAGGAATAGTTCTGGCGTTTTGAGCAAACACCACACTGGGATTTAGTTCTGCAAGGTAAAGACCTGGATGCCTCCCTCCAACTTGCATGGACATCCTGGTGGTTCCCCCACCCCTGCTCGAATCTGAGCTGCCCCCAGGCCTCTTGGGTGAAGAAGGGAAAGAGGGCGGTGTCTCCTCCCCCAGATCCCCATTCTCCCTGCCCACTCAGCCCTTAGGATCTTTGCTAGTTGCCATATGATGGGGGTGTGGCGGGGGCTGTCTCTGAGTGGGGTGAGCCTACGAAAGGGTGTATGTGTGTATGTGATGAAGTCGGGGTGAGAGTGGAGGGCATCCCAGGTTATCAGAGGTGGACGCAGACGCATTTTGGAAGAGCAAGGAATGTAAATGGGCACACGATGCCTGCCTGTGGATGTGACTCTGTGTGGGTGCACTGGTGAGTACATGTCTTATGGCTGCCAGGCCTTTGCAGCTGATGCTCTTTCTGCCTGGACCACTTTCTCCCAGCCCTTCACGGGGCCGTCAGGTCCTCACCTCACTTGAACATCTCCAGTCACTTTCTTTGCTAAGCTTACGATGATCCGTGAGTATGCTAAATATCTTGTTTATATTTATTGCCTAGTTTATTTTCTGACTTCTTATTTCCTGGACTATAAGCACCAATGAATCCCAAATATCCTGCACCCAATCTGATACACAGTAGGTGCTTTATAACTGTGCCCTGAACATCAGACTGTCCTTTGTATATGTCTGCAGGTATCTTGGGCAACTTCTTGTTGGATGGTGACAAAAGTCCTTAACCTGGCCTACGAGATCCTCTGTGATGTGGCCCCAGCCCCTCTCCAGATCTTCCTCACCAAATTTCTGCTGCACAGGCTTTGTTTTATCTTTCCTGCCTCAGGGCCTTTGCACGAGCACCCTCAGCCTCAGTTATTTCTCCCTCTCCATCCTGCATTTGAGTAATTTCTATCTGGGCTTCAGATCTTACCAAAAATATGTCCCCAGGCTGATGCCATCCAATAATCTGCCCTCACAGCACCACACCCTGTGCTTCACTTTCAGGCACATATTACAAAGGATTAATTATGAGTTTAATGATGTGTCTGTTTATTCCTCTCTATTGTAAATCCCAAGAGCATCTCTGTCTTGCTCGCCACTGTCTTCCCAGGACCTGGCACATAGTAGGTTGTTAAATAAACAAGTGGACAAATGAATGTATGGGATGAGTACTGCGTATTTCCTTCACGTCTGAATTGTTTTTACTTTGTTTGTTGTCTGAGACAAGGTCTTTCTGTGACACTCAGGAGTGCAGTGGCATGATCATAGCTCACTGCAGCCTCAAACTCCTGGGCTCAAGTGATTTTCCTGCCTCAGCCTCCCATGTAGCTGGGACTACAGTTGCTCACCACTATGCTCCATTACTGTTTTCATTTTTTGTAGAGATGTGGTCTCACTATGTTGCCCAGGCTGGCCTTGAACTCTTGGCCTCAAGCGATCCTCCTGTCTCAGCCCCCCAAAGCATTGGGATTACGGCATGAGCCACTGCACCCGGCCTGTTTTTTTTTTGTTTGTTTGTTTGTTTTGAGACAGGTTCTCACTCTGTCACTGAGGCTGGAGTGCAGCGGTACAATCATAGCTCACTGCATCCTTTAACTCCTGAGCTCAAACGATCCCCAGAACCTCAGCCCCCCCATATATATATATATATATATATATATATATATATATATATATATATATATATATATATGTATATATTCGTAGTATGTGTGTGTATATATATATATATACACACACACACATATATATATTCGTAGAAACAAGTTCTTCTTATTTTGCCCAGGCTGCTTTCGAACTCCTGGTGAGGAGTTCGAAGTGAGGGCTCAAGTGATCCTCTCACTTTGGCCTCCCAAAGTGCTGGGATTACAGGCATCAGTCACAGCACCCAGCCTGGATGAACTGTCCTTTAAGCTTTGTTTATTGGCATCTCTTCACTGCCTGAGACTCTCCTTTTATTCCAGAGCCTCTCTGAGCCCAAGTCTTCTTTTCCTCTTCCTTCTCTCATTGCTATGGCTTTTTTTTTTTTTTTTTTTTTTTTTGGTTTGGAGCCCCTGCCTTGGCCACTCCTTAGAGACTTAGGACTTCACCTCTCTGCATGAGGAGGAAGCCAGGCTACCATCACATTTACCGCCACCTCCTTCATCCCCATCACTTGCTGCCATTAGCAGGGAGAGGCCAGCCTCTGTTTCTGGCCTGAGCCTCGAGCCTGGAGCCTCCAGTTAGGCGTCATTAGCTAGACTGGTTCAGGATCAGGTGGCAGGGGAGAGAGATCATGGCGTCTTTCTCTGGTCAAGGGGCTAAGGTTACTGGTCTGTACCAGGCATCTGGAGGGAACATCTGTTCTAGCTGCCAGAGGAGCTTCCATTCTCCCTTCCACTGGTAAGGCTACCTTCATTCCACTATAGGGAATGCCTTCTCTCCCTCTTCAGCCTGTGCAGAGAGTGAGGTGAGCATAGGGTGACTCTATTGTCAGTTTCAGAAGTGGGCATGTGATTCAGTCCTGGCCAATCAGAATTCTAAATTCTCCTGGCTACAGTGGTTGGCTAAGAGGGTGAGCACATGACCCAGATCTGGCCAATCAACATGTCTCACCACCTTGATTGGCGTGATTGGTTCAGGGGAGGGCAAGTGACCAAGTGTGTCCAGTGAAGATAGTCTTGGAACATTGGTTACAAATGTTGAGAAAGAAAAATTTTGGCCGGGTGTGGTGGCTCATGCCTGTAATCCCAGCACTTTGGGAGGCAGAGGTGGGCGGATCATCTGAGGTCGGGAATTCGAGACCATCCTGACCAACATGGAGAAACCCTGTCTCTACTAAAAATACAAAATGAGCCGGGCCTAATGGCGCATGCCTGTAATCCCAGCTACTGGGGAGGCTGAGGGAGGAGAATTGCTTGAACCTAGGAGGCGGAGGTTGTGGTGAGCAGAGGTTGTGCCATTGCACTCTAGCCTGGGCAACAAGAGCGAAACTCCATCTCAAAAAAAAAAGAAAAGAAAAAGAAAAAAGAAAAATGTTATTTTCCATTGAGTGGCTAAGCTAGTGGGCTGGGGCTACAGTTGCCAAGCCCCCAACTCCCCGACGTTGGAGACAGCAAGCTTGAGGGTGAAATCAAGGCAGAGATTTCAGAATAGAGCTGAGAGGTGTTGACCATCTGAATCTTGCTAATATCATTTGAGTCCCTGGCTCCAGCCATGCTTGAAACAGGTAAACCTTGGGTATTTCAGTTCCATCAGCCGATAGCTTATGTGGCTGCTTACGCTTATTTGAAAGGGATTTCTGTACTTTGCAACTGAGAGTCCTCACAAACTGAGAGTCCTCACCTGTTTGGAACAGCAGCACCTACCATTTATTAAGCTCTAACCATGTAATAGTCTCCCAGTCCCAGCTTTGCCTCCATGCCTGCTCTGCAAACCTGAGCAACTCACATTACCATTTCTGATCTTGGTTTCCACAGTGGTGAAAAGAAGCTCATAAACTCTACTTTTTCTACCTGTCGGGCTTGTTGTGAGCATTAAAGTGATGGGTATGAGGCGGCTCATAAACTGTGAATCACCAGCCCGTGCTGCATAACAGTACTGGGCACCTTCTCCCAGCCACAGAGCTCGCTGGGGTTGGCGGGGCTTGCGCTCAGCAATGCATTCCAGCTGATGTACGCCAGCCCTGGGGTCTGGCTCCTAGGACTTGGGAAAGGGAGCTCGCAGGGTCCTGAGTGTTTCTGATCTCAGGAGTGTGGGAGAATAGAGTGGGCTAAAGGTTGGTGGTGGGTGACTCTGCTGAGTGTTAACTGACGTCCCCCTAACCCTTGTTCCCATGTACCTGATGATGTTTCTTTTGTCCCAGGGAATGAGAACATCTCAGCAGACGCTGTCATGGATCAATGATCCAGACCACATGTACCCACCTCTGCTGTCCCCCAGAATTTAGACACCCCTCAAGGGAAGGAATTGGCTGAGATTAAAGAATTGGCTGATATTAAATTCCTGCCCTCTTCCCCCAGTAGACACAGAACTCATAACATAAATTCATTCATTCATTTCACTCAGTAAATATCTGCCCTGTGCCTGGCGTCTCTACAGGCACTGTGGCTCCGCGGGCATGACATAGAGCACTCTTTGTTCTTCAAAGGGGATGGGGAGGACAATGGAACAAATAACTTCCAACAGCAGTCAGAGCTAAAAAGACCCTCAAGATAAGGGGCTCAGAGTGACCAAGGGTGATGAGGCAGGGAGGAGGTCTTTGAGAAGGCTGGGTGGCCTGAGAGTTGAAAGCGGAAAGAAACAGCCTCCTTGCAAATCAGGACAAGCAGTGCAGGCAGAGGGAAGAGGAAGGGCTGGCCTTGTAGTAGCATAAGCTGGTGCATGGAGGTACAGAAGAGACCCAGTAGGGAACAGCAGAGTAGAGGGAGGAGGAGAGAAAAGCTGAGAGAAGGCTGAGACCACAGGAGGGAGAGCACATGGGCCACTGAGGAGCATTTATTCCAAGGGCAATGGGGGTTTCAGGGATTAAGCAGGAGAGTGATATGATAGGATACGCATTTTGTAAATGGTCCCTCAGGCTGCCAGATGGAGAATGATCTGGGGTGGGGGCAATGGTGATTTGAGCTAAACTGGCAGCTGGGGAAGTGGGAGAGCTGTTGCCTTTGGCTACGATGATATTTTTGAAGGCAGAGCCAATGAGACTTGGTGTGTTGGGTCTGGGGAGTGGGGGAAACAGGCACAAGTGATGTCTATGCTTTTTGCCTGTGTATGGCTGGGGTAAGTAGTGGTACTAGGAAATGAGGTGGAAAAACTAGGCAAGAGGCAGGTTTAGCAAGGAAATTAAGAAACTAAGTTCACTTGCAGAAAAATAGTTATATTCACATACACCTGGGTTTGTGGGCTGAATTCTGTATCCACTAGAAATACAAGCAAGGCAGATGCGGGTTCAAATCCCAGATCCACCACTTGCTGTGTGACATTGGGACCTTTACCTTTATTGAACTTCAGCTTTTTATACACAGGGATGGCAGTGTCTTTCTAACAGGCTTTATTGTTGTCTGGCTCTTTGAGAATTCAATAAAAAATGTATATAAGAAATCTAGTGGCTGGGTACGTTGTCTCACGTCTGTAATCCCAACACTTTAGGAGGCCGAGGCAGGCAGATCCGGAGTTCCTGAGGTCAGGAATTTGAGACCAGCCTGGCCAACATGGTGAAACCCCATCTCTACTAAAAATAAACAAATTAGCCTGGTGTGGTGGTGTGCACCTGTAATCCCAGCTCATCGGGAGACTGAGGCAGAAGAATCGCTTGAACCTGGGAGGTGGAGGTTGCAGTGAGCTGAGATCATGCCACTGCCCTCCATCCTGGGCCACAGTGAGACTGCCTCAAAAAAAAGGACATCTGGTAAGGTGCTGGACACATTCTGAGTGCTAAGTAAGTTTTATTCTTCTTCCCTCTGTCCTTCCAGGCAAAGGTAATGACTCCATTTGTCTATTATATTTATTAGTATCAACCTGTGGGAATGATGATCTTGACTTACTGAGAGTTGCTGTGATCCAACCTCAGTATCAACTGCTTTATATAAACATGAAGTCAAACCGACCTGGGATTGCATCCTGGTACTACCCCGTAGTAACTGCATCCTTGAGCTAGTTATTCAACCACTCTGAGCTTCAGTTTTCTTTGTTTAAAATAGGTGTAATGCTGCTATCCTCAAAAGACTGCTATGAGCATTAAAAGGTGATTGTAAAAATCAAAAAGCTTGGGAACATCTTAGATAATCTTTATTAGGGGAAGGATTAGATTCACTACGATACATCCATGCTAGGGTCTAGTATAGGCAGCAATCATAAAGAATGAGGAAGTTCTGACCATCTGATGTCCCAGAAAGATGTCCATATGGAAGGCCTCATCTCTCTCTCTCTCTCTTTTTTTTTTTTTTTTTTTTTGAGTCCTGCTCTGTGGCCCAGGCTGAATGTAGTGGCTCAATTATGGCTCACTGCAGCCTCAACCTCCCAGGCTCAACTGATCCTCCCAGCTCAGCTTCCTGAGTAGCTGGGACTACAGGCATTTGCCAGTGTGCACAGCTAGTTTAAAAAGTTTTTTGTAGAGACAGGCTCTTGCCGTGTTACCCAGGCTGGTCTCATATTCCTGAGCACAAGTAATCCTCCCACCTCAACCTCCCAAAGTGCTAGGATTACAGGTGTGAGCCACCACACCTGGCCTTCATCTCATTTTTGTAAGGCGAAAAATATATGTGAGTGGATTGCAAGGCTGGTTATGTGAATAGTGGCCCTGGGAGTTGAGCAGTGCACTACCTGAGCAACTGTATAGAGGTATTTTGTGGCTTGATGGCAAAATAGGTAGATATTGATTTAGATTATAGACATAATCACAGATAAAGACATGAATATAGATATGTCTCAATATGCACACGGAATGACTGAGAAAGTTACTTTAAGGAAACTCTGTGGGTTGGGGAGGGGGTAGAATTTGAGAAGCAGAAGGGGGAAAACTTTTGCTTCTTACACTCTCCTCTTAAAAGTGCTTTAGGAGGGAGTTTTACTTTTTTTTTCTTTTTGGCTCCATTTTCTTGTATTTTTCAAATGTAAAAGTCTTCTAAAAACAGAGCTAATGCATAAGAAAATGTTTAGCTAAGCACTGCCTGGCACGAGATTTGTATGTTCAATAAAAATGGCAACTAAAGAGAAAAAAGAGTGTGTTTAGTGGGGAGGGGGCAGAGGAGAAGACTAAGAGAAACTGTGGCTGTGAAGCATCCAGCTTCTCTTGGCAGCTTGTGGCAGGTCCCCAAAGGTGGCCGGGGTTCCTTTGAGGCGCTAATGACCTGATAGAGTCATTCACAGGCACTGGCTGGGCGGTGTTCTCCCGGGGCATCTGGAGACGGTGCTCCTTCCTCACCTAACGAAGGAGTGATGCTGACGTGAGCATTTCAATCCAAATAGGAGAGTGAGAGTTATCAGCGGGGCACAGGGTGGGGGTGAGGGTGGCTATGTCTGAGTTCCAGGCTTTTCCCTGCTCTCCTCCTCCCGCCTGTCTGGTTTCCAATTCAGGTTCCCCCATTGAATTAGCTGTATAACTTTGGCAAGTGACTTAACTGCTTGAGGCCTCAGTTTCCTCATCTGGTACACGGGTATACAGCAGTCCCTTCTCATCCACACGGGATACATTCCAAGACCCCCAGTGGATGTCTGAAACTGCGAATAGTACAAAATCCTATTTATACTGATTTTTCCTCTACGTACCTACCTATGATAATGTTTAATTTATCAATTCTACACAGTAAGAGATTAACAAGAGTAATTAATAAAACAGCACAATTATAGCAGTATATCATCATGAAAGTTATCACTCACTGTGGCCATAACTCTTGCAGTTTGAGATGTGACAGCAAAACTTGCCTGAATTTACTTTTCACAATTTCATGGATAGGAGATTCCTCCCCTAGATCTTAGCAACCTCAACAGATGATTTTCTTTTCTTTTGTAAGTCAAGAACTTTCACCTTTTCACTTAAAGGAAGCGCTTGACAGCTTCTCTTTGGCGTATTGGAATGGCAAGCATAACTACTCTTGTGCTTTGGGGATGCTATTAAGTAAAACTAGAGTTACTTAAACACAAGCACTGTAATACTAACACAATCCATCTGATAACCGAGACAACTCTTTATTTTTATTTCTTTTATTTTTATTTATTTATTTATTTATTTATTTTTGAGACAGGGTCTCACTCCATTGCCCAGGCTGGAGTGCAGTGGTGAGATCTCGGCTCATTGCAACCTCCGAGGTTCAAGCAATTCTCCTGCCTCAGCCTCCTGAGGAGCTGGGATTACAGGCACATGCCACCATACCCTGTTAATTTTTGCATTTTTAGTAGAGACAGGGTTTCACCATTTTGGCCTCAAGTGATCCTCCCGCCTCAGCCTCCCAAAGTGCTGGGATTACACAAAGGCGTGAGCCACTGTGCCTGGCCTGATAACCAAGCCAACGGTTAAGTGACTAACAGGTGGTTAGCATCTACAGTGTGGATACTTGGGACAAGGGAGGATTCACATCCTGGGTGGGATGGTGCAAGATTTCATCACGCTGCTCAGAACAGTGTGCAGTTTAAAACTTATTAATTAGGCCAGGTGCATTGGCTCACACCTGTAATCTCAGCGCTTTGGGAGGCTCAGGTGAGAGGATCTTTCAAGGCCAGGAGTTTGAGACCCACCTGGGCAACATAGTGAGACCCTTTCTCTACCCAAAATGAAAAAAAAAAATTATTAGGCATAGTGTTGCATGCCTGTGGTCCCAGCTAATCGGGAGGCTGAGGCAGGAGGATTGCTTGTGTCTAAAGGGTTGAGACTGCAGTGAGACGTGATCATGCCACTGCATTCCAGCCTGGACTACAGAGCAAGACTGCATCCCTAAAAAATAAAATAAAATAAGAAAAACTTATGAATTGTTTCTTTCTGGAATTTTCCATTTAATATTTTCGAAACTTAGTTGACCATAGGTAACTGAAAACAAGGAAAGTGAAGCACAGAACACAGTGAAATACTCATTAACTTTCAGCTAGGATTAGTATTAGTCCTAATACTATATTAATAATATAGTATTGGTATATTAGTATTAGCATTATTTCTAAGGCCCACAATCCCTTATTCAAGCTAGTGAAATCCAAAAAGCTCTGAAAAAAATAAAAGTTCCTTGGATTTTATACAGCAGCAAACTATGAGGTCATCACATGGACTTATTTGGAAGCAAAATCTGACCTGAGCTGACTTGGGAAAGTATTCATGGTCTTTATTTATTTCACTTGTTATGATTATTTCTAAGTTTGGCTGCAGAGCAATGAATGCATCTGACTGCAGGGTGCTGCCAGGGGGTGTAAAGTTATCTGTGGTAAATGAACCCTCATGCCTTTGTAAAATCCTAAACATTTGAATTTCTGAAATGCATCTGAGTATGAGACTGTGGACCTATACCATAATGAGCACAGCAGATCACGCATTCCCCAGTTTTTATGCTTTTCTCCATATATTTATGTCACATGCTTTAATATTTATGTTACATTTCTCTTGTGAAAGTTGTCAGAATAAAAATGGAGTCACTCATGTTAAAAACCCTAACAATCCCAGCACTTTGGGAGGTCAAGGCAGGCAGATCACTTGGTAAGGAGTTCGAGACCAGGCTGGCCAACATGGTGAAACCCCATCTCTACTAAAAATACAAAAATTAGCGGGGCATGGTGGTGTGCACCTGTAGTCCCAGCTCCTTGGGAGGCTGAGGCAGGAGAATCGCTTGAACCCAGGAGGCAGAGGTTGTAGTGAGCAGAGATTGTGCCACTGCACTCCAGCCTGGGCAACAGAGTGAGACTCTGTTTAAAAACAAAACAAACAAACAAACAAAACCCTGACAAGTCTGGGCATGGTGGTTCGTGCCTGTAATCCCAGAATTCTGGGAGGCTGAGGCAGAAGGATTGCTTGAGGCCAAGAGTACAAGACCAGCCTGGGCAACACAGCAAGACTCTATCTCTACGAAAATAAATAAATAAATAAATAAAAGCCAGGCATGGCACATGCCTATTGTCCCTGCTGTTGATTGAGGCCAGGAGGTCAAGTTTGCAGTAAGCCATGATCACACCACTGCACTCCAGCCTGGGAGACAAAGCAAGACCTCTTCTCTTGCAAAAACCATAACTTTGCACAAAGACCATTGCAACCTTACACACACAAAAAATACTTTTACGAGGACATCTTCCCAGCAACTGCCTGTCCAACCTCGAACTGGCACCACCCTTGTTATTCATCCTTGTAGCCAAGGATAATTATCTCAAAACAATTACACAATCCCCCTGATTTTTCCTTTAAAAACCTTTGTCTTCCTTTACCTCCCTGCCTAAATATGCGCATAGTTCACTATGGCACCTGTATTCCCATTGCAATGCCTATTCCCTAATAAACGTCATTTTCTTTTGAAGCATTTTCCTCTCTGTCATTTAGGTTGACACTCTTTAAATCAACCCGGTTTCTTTTTTAACTTAAATTTATTTTCAAAGGAAACTTTATAACCCAACTGTAAATGGAAAGTGAGTATCTCTGGCTGTAAATAGAAGGCCACTGTAAAAATAAACACAATGAAAACAAAATGATGTTATTAAATTCCAGCCAGATACCGTGAATTGAAAAGGAAATAGCTTTCTCACCATGTGGTGAGATCTTATTTAATGCCTTGTCCGGATACCACATAGCAGCCTTGGTAGATGCTACCTGCAGCCAGGGAGCCTCCTGCTGGTGTGGTTGCCTGCCTGGTAGAAGGAAGGGACTAGTTAGCCCCCAACCCCTTCAACCTGAGGTAGGTAGCACAGATAATCCATGCTTCGAGGAACAGCATTAACAGCTGCTCTTCCTCTGGTTAGAGCACCCAGAATATGCCCAAAACTACTTGGTAACATGTGCCCCCACCTGCAACAGGAGGTGTCCTGTTGAACTGTAATCACAAGGACATTTATTATCCTTGAGCCACTATCGCTGGGAGGTGCCATAGTATGACCAGAGGGTGGTGAGCCTAGTAGCTTGTTTTGGCTGGAAGTGAGACCCCAGGGTCTGGGCACTAGGCAAGAAGCTGCTGTTTTTTCATTCATTCATTCGGAAAAGGATATACAGGCCGAGTGCGGTAATTCATGCCTGTAATCTCAGCACTTTGTGAGGCCAAGGTGGGAGAATCACCTGAGGTCAGGACTTTGAGACCAGCCTGGCCAGCATGGTGAAACCCCATCTCTACTAAAAATACAAAAATTAGCCAAGTGTGGTGGCACATGCCTGTAGTCCCAGCTACCTGGGAGGCTGAGGCAGAAGAATGGCTTGAACCTCGGAGATGGAGGTTGCAGTGAGCTGAGATAGTGCCACTGCACTCCAGCCTGGGTGACAGAGTGAGACTCCATCTCAAGAAAAATGAAAAAAAAAATTACAAAAGCATATACTGAGTGCCTCCTACGTGCTAAGCACCATACCCGGCTCTAGGGATGCTGAGGGACAAAGCTCCTGCCTTTGTGAATATGGGAGAGATGGAGAAGGATCATATGAAGGAAATAAACAAGGAGGCAGGATAGCCTGTCACAGCGGGAGGTCAGGGAAGCCTCTCAGAGAAGGGGCATCTGGGCTGAGACCAAATGCCAAGCATGAGCAGCCACATTAAGATAAGCGGGAGAGCATCTGGGCTGGGTGACCAGCAAGCGCACAGACCCAGAGGCTGGAATTCTCACCTCTCATCACCCCATCTTCAAGGAAGCACTTCTGAAGCTTCAGGGGGTGCAGAATCCCTAGGAGTGGGGGTCAGAGGGAGGTTGGCTTCAGATTCCTGGGCCATAACTCAAGAGGATCTGATTAAGCAGGTCTGGGGCGGGAGGTTCAGCATTCTTTTTTCTTTTCTTTCTTTCTTTCTTTTTTTTTTGAGACAGAATCTCCCTCTGTCACCCAAGCTGGAGGCAGTGGCTTGATTCAGCTCTCTGCAACCTCTGCCTTCTGGGCTCAAGCAATTCTCGTGCCTCAGCCTCCTGAGTAGCTAGGATTACAGTTATGCACCACCACACCTGGCTAATTTTGTATTTTTTAGTAGAGATGGGGTTTCACCATGTTGGCCAGGCTGTTCTTAAACTCCTGACCTTAAGTGATCTGCCCGTCTTGGCCTCCCAAAGTGCTGGGATTACAGGTGGGAGCCACCAAGTCCGGCTTGCTTCTACACCTTCTTACCCATGTAACCTTGTTTGAATTTCTCGACATCTCTAAGCTTCAGTTTCCTCAATTGGAAAATCGGAATAACCTATTATATGAGATAATATAAAGCACCTAGCATGCCCCTGAGACATGGGATGTGTGGGCAATAATGATGATGACAGTTACTATGTAGCCTGGAGGGTCACTCATGGGACCCTTTTATTCACAGGAGTTCCCTATGTAGGAAACTGGTGTCATGATGCCTCTGTCCTAGGTATTATATTAGATTTTCTCCCTGCTCTGTGATTCGCTGTGCATTCTAATCCATATTTCACTGGCGAGGAGACTAACACTCATGGAAGTTATTTAAGGGTGACCCAGCCAAGCAGCGAGGCTGGAATTTGAACAAAGGTCTTTTTGAAATATGCTGTTAGTTTGGAATTTCCACCAGGTCTGTTTGTTTCCACTCCACATGGGGCCACTGTGTCAGGAACTTGGGGGAAGCCAGATTAACTGGGCCAAACCGTGTCACTCACTTCCAGGAGCCAAGGGTGGGGAAGGGACAGCCTGGGTCAGCCTGGGTCCAGTCAGAGGCCCTGAGGTCTTTGGGGAGTGCAGTGGAGTCTGGGGGTGTCTCAACTGAGGCTGCTGTGAAGAGGACTGGGAAGGTGCCCAGAGCACCGGGAAGCCACAGATGAATCAATCAGTTGATGCCCCAGTAAGCAACATGGTGCCCACGCCATGCTGGCTCTGTGGGGGACACAGAAAAGCAGGCCATGTCCTTCCCGCAGGAGCTTTGTCTCACTGGGGAGAGAGAACACAGACTCACAAAGACAGAGTCCACTTTAGAGCAGGCAGAGAATGCTCTCAGTGTGCTGGGCATTTGGGGTGGGGCTTGAAGGACAGGCCAAGCCTGGTCCTCAGTGAGGGTGCTGCCCTGGGAAGGCGTGGGGGCATGTTTCAGGGGATGGCATAGCTCCGACAATGGGGAGGGCTCCTGCCAGGGATTGGAAGAGGAGGTGAGAAAGGAGAACTGTGCTTGCTCTTGGTGCCCTGCATGATGGATAAAGTCCAGACGGTTCCTGAGAGTCCCCCAAAGCAGGGATGTTAAAGTGATGGCGATAGCCTGGCTCCCAGGGTGTGTTATCTTGGACAACTTGCTTACACTCTCTGAACCTCAGCTTCCTCCTCTGTGAAATAGGGATAATAATAATACGGGCTCACTAATTTGCTGTAGCATTAAATGAGACAATATCTGTGAAGTGCCTGGCATGCTGCCTGGCACAGAGTACATGCTCAATAAGTGTTATTAAGATGATGGGCCGGGCACAGTGGCTCACACCTGTAACTCCAGCACTTTGGGAGGCCAAGGCAGGCGGATCACTTGAGGTCAGGAGTTCAAGACCAGTCAGGCCAACCTGGAGATATCCCATCTCTACTAAAAACACAAAAATTAGCTGGGCATCGTAGTGGATGCCTGTAATCCCAGCTACTTGGGAGACTGAGGCAGGGGAATTGCTTGAACCTGGGAAGAGGTGAAGGTTACAGTGAGCCAAGATCATGCCACTGCATTCCAGCCTCAGCAACAGGGTAAGACTGTTAAAAGAAGAAAGAAAGAGAGAACGAGAGAGAGAGAGATAAAGGAAGAGAGAGAAAAAGAAAGAAAGAAAGAGAGACAAAGAAAGAGAGAAAGAAAGAGAAAGGAGAAAGAAAGAGAAAGAAGAAAGAAAGAAAGAAAGAAAAGAAAGAAAGAAGAAAAGAAAAAAGGAAAAAGAAAGAAAGAAAGAAGGAAAAGAAAGAGAGAGAGAAAGGAAGGAAGGAAAGAAGGAAGGAAGGAAGGCAGGGAGGGAGGGAGAGATGATGATGGTGAGGGTGAGGGTGGTAATCAGAGTAGGAAGGAGTGACGTGATAGGTGTGTTCTGGCAGCTTGGGAAGTAAACCCCAGGAGTCCAAACATCCCTTCCTAGGATTCGGAGGAGACCCTTCCCCCTGCCGAATGTCTGGGTGAGATGCAGAGATGGGTAAACTTTGGTGAAAGGTGCAAAACCAGTTGGCAGTAGGACACTATGGCCCGGCCCTCAGGTACATCACACAGCGAATACTTGTTGATTTAATAGATTTCCAAAAATAATTCTGAGAGGCATTGCAAAGGCACCAGGGATGCTAATGTCAGGGAAGTGGCAGCACCAGCCACTGGCTGGTCATTGTTCCCTGCCAGAACCAAGTCCTTTTGACTGTCAGGTGGGCAAGACACCTCCATGTTCCAGGAGCCTCCTGAGGAACCCAGGTGGAGAATAAAACTGTCTTGCACAAGCTCACAGCTTCTTTATGCAGCGGCCCAAGGGACTCACAGACTTGCAAGCTCAGGGACTCTGGTTTTTCAATCATCATAACGCTCGGAACCTGCAGCCCCTATTTTCCATCCTCCTGTCACCTACTTGGGTCTCATGATTGTGTGGGACTCCTGGAAGGCATGAAAATGAAGGAGAGTAGGTGGAGGTTGGAGGAGGAGGAGGAGGAGGAGGAGGAGGAGGCGAGAGTCCTAGGAGAATTTGCCAGGCTTCAAAATGTAGCTGCCACATGTCTGCTGGGAGTCGGTGGAAACACAGGGACATATATATCTATACCGTGAGGGTTGTGGCAACCCACACATGCAGAACATTTTGATGGTTAATAAATCTTTTTCTTTTCAGAACTGGGCTTTGGTTCAGATGTGCTGGAGACTAGGGAAGAGCCTGCTGTCCAGATTCATCCACGAGCACAAGGCTTCCTTCCTTTTTCACATCAAGGTGCATTGGGAGAAAGGTCAAGGCTGCTCACAGCCCTTAGGCAGCTGGCCTGGAGCTCGATCACCCGTGGCTGCTGGACTGCCCTGAGGGCCAAGGGGATTCTTACTTCTGCATAAGAAGCTGCGACTTCTGCCTGACTAGTTATGCGAGGTCCCACACTGAGAAGGGTCTCTGGCTTTGTTTAGTGCTCTACTGTCTGTCACTCTCTTGAAATTCTTAACATTTTCTTGAACCAAAGGCTCCCCATTTTCATTTTGTGCTGGACCCCATAAATTATGTACTGGTCCTGCTCAGCACACCAGTAACCCATGACAAGCATACATTGAGGAAAACTGTTTTAGCACATGAAAAACAGCTAGATCTGTCTTTTTGGCCAGTTTCATTTTTTCATTTATCCTGAAGGGTGTAGAAAAGTAAACGTTTTTAAAAACATAAGGCCAGGTGTGGTGAGCACTTTGGGAATCCCAGCACTTTGGGAAGCTGAGGCGGGTGGATGACTTGAGGCCAGGAGGTCAAAACCAGCCTGGCCAACATGGCGAAATCCTGTCTGTACTAAAAATACAAAAATTAGCCAGGTGTGGTGGTGCGCACCTGTAATCCCAGCTACTCGGGAGGCCGAAGCAGGAGAATCACTTGAACCTAGGAGATGGAGGTTGCAGTGAGCCGAGATCACACCACTGCCCTCCAGCCTGGGCGACAGAACCAGATTGCATCTCAAAAAATAAATAAATAAATAAATAAAAACATAAACGTCACTTTGGGAGGCTGAGTGAAGCCAGGAGTTTGAGACCAGCCTGGACAAAATAATAAGACCTTGTCTGTATATAAGTTAGCTGGGTGTGGTGACATGTGCCTGTAGTTCTTGTTACTCAGGAGGCTGAGCCAGGAGAATCACTTGAGGAGGTTGAGGCTGTAGTGAGCTATGATCGTGCCACTGCACTTCAGCCTGAGACACAGAGTGAGTTACTGTCTCTAAAAACAAATAATAAATAAGTAAAAAATCAAAAAAATCAAAAACATAAAAGTGCCGAAAGGAACTCTTGAGACAACTTAGTGTAGGGTTTATGAGCTTAGACTGGAGCCAGAGTGTCCAAGTTTAAATCCCAACTGTATTACTTCAAGCTGTGTGACCTGGGACACGTTGTTTGGCCTTTCTGAGTTTCATTTTCCTCTTCTGTAAATTGGAGCTAATAATAGGATTTATCTCAGAGGGTTGTTTTGAGAAATAAAGGAGTTCACTATAAAAAGTTCTTGGAATAGTGAATGTTTTAATGAATATGTTCTAGCTACTGTTATTTTTTAAAAAGACTAATGGCTTATACACATTAATTGCTATTTATTCAGTGCTTACTGGATGACAGAAGCTTCCTTCCTTCCTTCCTTCCTTCCTCCCTCCCTCCCTCCCTTCCTCTCTCGCTTTCTCTCTCTCTCCCTCTCTCTCCTTCCTTCCTTCCTCTCTCTCTTTCTCTCTTTTTATTTCTTTTTCTTTCTTCTTTCTTTCTTTCTTTCTTTTTCTTTCTTTCTTGCCTTTCTTTCTTTCCTTTCTTTCTTTCTTTCTTTCTTTCTTTCTTTCTTTCTTTCTTTCTTTCTTTCTTCCTTCCTTCCTTCCTTCCTTCCTTCTTTCTTTCCTTTTCTTTCTTTTTTTTCTTTCTTTTTTTTCTTTCCTTCCTTCTTTCTTTCTTTCACCCTGTCTTGCCCAGCCCTGCCCTGCCTTTTTTCAGACAAGGTCTCACTCTGTGGTCCAGGGCTGGAGTACGGTGGTGGGATCATAGCTCACTGCAGCCTTGAACTCCAGGGCTCAAATGATTCTCCTGCCTCAGTCTCCCAAGTAGCTGGGACTGCAGGTGTGTGCCACAGTGTCTGGCTAATTAAAAAAATTTTTTTTAAGAGACAGAGTCTTGGTATGTTTACCAGGCTGGTCTCAAATTCTTGACCTCAAGCTATCCTCCTGCTTTCAACTCCCGGGGTGCTGGGATTATAGGTGTGAGCCACCGTGCCTGGCCAGAAGCATACTTTCATTCAGTCCTCACAACACCTCCAGAAGATAACTATTATTATCACCCATTTTTTTTACAGATGAGAAAACAGGCACAGAGAGGGTAAGGAACTTATGCTAAAAAGCACAGCTAACAACTGACAGAGCTAGGTTTAGAACCCAAGTAATCTGACTTTGGATGTCATACTCTGTATTTCTTTTCGTTATGCAATTCACCAAATCAGGAAAAGGAGCATAGATGGGGAGGATAGATGGGACAGGAGGAGATGCTCGGCTCAGTTATGACAGGAAGAGTTGGAGGGACTTGTGGCATAGCAGAGCGGAGACATCCAGCGGTCTGGGTTCTCCCTCAGATACATGTTAGACCTGCAGCTTCCCCACCAGCACACTGTGAACCAAGCACAAGCCACATTTCTTCACTGCTTAGTGCTGCTCAGCCTCAGCCACAAATGTCTGGCTCCATCATTCCTTCTTGTTGACTCTGATCCCATATTGAGAGCAGATTGGTGCAGGCTGACTCTAACATTTTCTCAAATCAAATAGGTCAGGTCCAGGGACAGACATGATGATTGATCATGACCAGAAATACCCTGGTCTGTGGACGATAGTCCTGGCTTGGAGAAGCACCATCTCTTTCCTTTGTGCCTTTACTTACCACCATTTAATTTTATTTGTTTATTTATTTTTTGAGACGGAGTCTTGCTCTGTCGCCCAGGCTGGAGTGCAGTGGCACAATATGGGCTCACCTCCACCTTCCAGGTTCAAGTGATTCTCCTGCCTCAGCCTCCCAAATAGCTGGGATTACAGGCATCCGCCACCATGCCCAGCTAATTTTTGTATTTCTAGTAGAGATGGGGTTTCACCAGGTTGGCCAGGCTGGTCTTGAACTCCTGACCTCAGACGATCTGCCTGCCTGGGCCTCCCAAAGTGTTGGGATTACAGGTGTAAGCCACCACGCCAGGCCCATTTAATTTCTTTATCACATACTGTAAAAGCTTTTAGAATGTACTTAGCACTTTTTTTTTTTTTTTGAAATGTAGTCTTGTTCTGTCACCCAGACTGTAGTGCAGTGGCACAATCTCAGCTCAAAACAACTTCTGCCTCCCAGGTTCAAGTGATTCTCCTGCCTCAGCCTCCTGAGTAGCTGGGACTACAGGTGGTGCCACCATGCTGGCTAATTTCTGTATTTTCAGTAGAAATGGGGTTTCACCATGTTGGCCAGGGTGGTCTTGAACTCCTGACCTCAGGTGATTCACCCTCCTCGGCCTCCCAAAGTGCTGGGATTACAGGCGTGAGCCACCGCACTTGGTACTTTTTAATGGCACCTTACACACACTAACTCATAATAACCCCATGGGATATTAACACTGTCCCCGTTTTACAGATGACAAAATTGGGACACACAGAGATCTTGTAAATTGCCTTGGATCTATCTGTAGAGCTTTTGCTCTTAACTTTTGCTTCACGCTGTGGCTAATGGGGACAACCCAAGTGCCCCTGGGCTGGCTTCCTGCTTCCCAACAAGGAAACGGGTGCAGGGACATTGTCTAGACTGTGTCCTGGAGGAATGTTTGCCTCCATTGGACCTCAAACATCTTCAGCAGAGTAGCTTCCTGGAGCCAATTTGTGCATACTGACTGAGAGGCTCAGGGAAGGATGCGGGGAGCCCAGAAAACTTCCTGTTTCATGAACATTCCTCTTTGGGGAGAATACAGGGTGAAATTCCGATGTATAGACTCTAGAGGCAGACTATCCAGGTTCAAATCCCAGCAGCACCCCCTACCAGGTATGTGACCTTGGGTGAGTCGCTTAACCACTCTGTGCTTCAATTTCCCTAATCTGTAAAATGGGGTTAACAACAATACCTGTCTCACAGGGGCTTTGTGAGGATTAAATGAGGTAATATATGTTAAATGATTAGAACAGTGCCAGGCATGTCATAAACACTATTTTGGTTTGTTTGTTTGTTTGTTTGTTTGTTTTTGAGATGGAGTCTCGCTCTGCCACCCAGGCTGGAGTGCAGTGGTGCAATCTCGACTCACTGCAACCTCCATCTCTTGGGCTCAAGAGATTCTCCTGCCTCAGCCTCCCAAGTAGCTGGGATTACAGGCATGCGCCACCACACCCGGCTAATTTTTGTATTTTTAGTAGAGACAGGGTTTTGTCATGTTGGCCAGGCTGGTCTTGAACTCCTGACCTCAAGTGATCCGCCCACCTTGGCCTCCCAAAGTGCTGGGATTACAGGCGTGAGCCACTGTGCCCAGCTTAACACTGTTTAAATAAGAGCTATTTTCATTGCTGACTCACTCTGAAGAGCTGACTTCTGGATATCTTTTCTCTGACTTTCAAACATTGAATTTGTCCACAGAGTCTGTTAACTCAATCTGCAAAGCATAGTCTCTCTTCGGAATCCTTCCCTCCCTCATGCTGGTCCAAGCCATCGCCATTCCTTACCTGGATGGCCCCAGCAATCTCCTTTGTGATCACTCTGCTTCTGGTCTTGCTCATTTCTTTCTCATGGTGACATTTCACACACGCACACACAAAGCCACTTCACATGACTCCATGGCTTTAAAGCCCTCTAGTGGCTTTTTGTCCTATTTAAAATTACGTCTGAAGTCCCTGCAATGTAGCATGACACCTTCTGTGATCCAGCTCTTGTCCACTGTCCAGCCCTCATCTCGACCCCCTTGGTCACACCCAGGCTCCTCACTACCCCAGGGCCTTAGCATGCACCACACCCTCTGCCTGGAATACATCTCCTCCTCCGTATTCCCACTCAGGTCTCAGTTCAAAATGTCACCTCTTCAGAGAGGCCCTCTCTGCCGTCCCATGGCAGGACATGATCTGATTTACTCTGTAAAAAGATTATTCTTACTGCTTTGTGGAGAAATCATCACTTACACAGCATGTCGTTGCACTGTTTCTACCAAATCCCACCAGGCACCAGGCACCCCTGCATGAAAGTACGTGAATTGTAATTCATCTGCTCACTCAATAGGCATTGTGCTTGGAACTGTGTGCAAAACCAAGACAAATGAGTCATGTGGCAGCCCGCCAGGAGGTCACAACCTGAGCTAGAAGCTTATGTGGTGGCTCTCTTACGCTGGAAACATTGTGTGGCTCATAGCTTTTTGTAAAGAGTGAAGTGACTCTGACAGGTGCCAGGAAGCCTGCATTAGAATCCTGGCTCTGGTGCTTGCTGTGATGACCTTGGGCAAGTTACTTAACCTCTCTGAGACTCCCTTATCTCATAGCACAGCTGTTGGAAGTAAAAGACATAAAGTATGGGATGCACCTTGTGCATATTAGGCAGTAGATGTCATTTATTTACTGCCTTCTTTTTCTACTCTGCATACTTATTAGTCCTTATCTCTTTGTTCAAATGCCTTAACTTTGTGCGCGTTGGAGAGATAATCGAGCAGTGGTTAAGTGCCTGCACTCAGAGCCAGCCGCCACTGCTTTATTAGCTGTGTAACCTCAGGCAGGTTGCTTGACACATCTGTGTCTTAGTTTCCACAACTGCAAAATGAGAATAACTATCTAAAGGGCTGCTGTGAAGGGTTAAGTGAGCCAATTCAAGAAATGTAGCCAGGCCAGTGGCACATAGTAAATATTTTTAAATTGTTCACTTTTACTAATGATAATATTAATTAATTATCTTTTTCTTTTTTCTTTTTTTTTTTGAGGCAGGTTCTCACTCCATCAGCCAGGCTGGAACGCAGTGGTGACATCAGCACTCACTGCAGCTTTGAACTCCTGGGCTCAAGCAATCCTCCCACCTCAGTCTCCTAAGTAGCTGGGAGGCACATGCCAACATGGCTGGCTAATTTTTAAATCTTTTGTAGAGATGGGGTTGCCCAGGCTGGTTTTGAATTCCTGAGCACAAGCGATCCTCTCACCTTGGCCTCCCAAAGTGCTGGGATTACAGGTGTGAGCCACGGCGCCTGGCCTGATAATATTAATTAATTAAGTGCTTACAGTGGGTTCAGGCCTGCACAAGAAGATTTAGGAATATAGAAGCAGGTAAATACTGTCCAGCTGCAAGGACAGCTTGCAGAGGCGATGGATGGAACCCAGCAGCACAAAGTTGCACAATTTCTACAGATTCTCAAGCACAGGGAAGGGAAATGGGAGTGCCCTCCACACCTCGGATTGCTGTAGGCACTAGAAGAGTAGGCAGCTTCTGGAACAGTCACATCTAGTCCAGGAAGCAATGAGGACTAGACAGGGTGCTTCTGCCAGGGGCATAGACAGCTTTCCTTGATGATATTGTGAGTGACCTAGGAGTGACCCACCAAGTGCGGTCATTCCACCGTTTATAGACTTTTTCCCAGGTCCCTGCTCATCTCTTCATTCAAGCAATGTTTTCTGAGTATCCACAGTCAAAGATCCTGTTTGATGCCCAGTTGTTTTGGATGCAAGTAAGTGTTGGCTCCACACATCAACAGTTCAGAGTGCCGTGGGGGAGTCAGCCGTCTCTGCAAACCCATTGCTTTCTCCGACGCAGACGAGAGAGCACAGATCTTGCACCATTGGACCAAAAAAGAGAGATGCTTCTATTGCAAGCCCTGGGCTGCTGGAGGGACAATGGCCACCCCAGCCCACCTCATCTTGGGAGATACCACCAATCCCAAGAAGTAGAGTTATGAATCAGAAATGCAAAGGATCCAACGATGCAATGAAATTACCCACCAGGCAGGATTTCTTCCCTGGCCCCATGTTTCACGCCACCATTCTGTTATGCATGGGGACCTCCAGTTCTTCCATGGGGTGCACAGAGAAATGGAGGAGCTTGAGTTGCTCTGTTCATCATCCATTTGTTGGGTGCATGATGGAGAGAGCTGTGGTAGAGTTTACAGTGGAGCATACTTTAGTGTGTGGGTGACTGTTGTCTTAGATTGTGTCCCCAGAATACACACTCTAGGACAGAGATTTGCATACCAGAGGTTTTTTGGGATGGACTCTTGGGAAGAACCCCCATGTTGTAGGAAGGGGGAAGCAGGACCAGACAGAGGGAGAGGAAGGACTGTGATGCGGCTGTCAGTATTCACATTGGACTCAGCCAGTCCTGTGGAGACTTGAGTCAAGATGGCATTTGGAAGCTGGCTGAAGTGGCTCATGTCTGTAATCCTAGCACTTTGGGAGGCTGAGGTGGGTGGATCACTTGAGGTCAGGAGTTCAAGACCAACCTGGCCAACATGGTGAAACCCCGTCTCTACTAAAAATACAAAAATTAGCTGGGTATGGTGGTGTGTGCCTGTTATCCCAGCTACTTGGGAGGCTGAGGCAGGAGAATTGCTTGAACCTGGGAGGCAGAAGTTGCAGCGAGCTGAGATCACACCACTGCACTCCAGCCTGTCTCAAAACAAAACAAAACAAAACAAAACAAAACAACACAACAACAACAACAGCAAAGATGGCATTTGGAGATGTCCAGAAAGAAGGCAAGCTAGATGAACCTCTATACCCTCATACTGCCCAGCTATTGGATGTGGGAAGCCTCTGGGAAGCGGATGTGACCCTGGCTGAGGCAGCTCCTTTGTGCTGAGAGCAGTTCCCAGAGCGGCAATCAACTGTGAACCAGTTGTGTCGGATAAGAACAGTGTTGCCACCACACCTGCCCTCTGTGTCAAACAGACTAAGGGGCCAGTCTTGATCTCTTACTAGTTGAGAGACTGGGGGTCAGTCAACTTCCTGGAGCCTCACTGTCCCCATCTGTAAAATGGGGGTGAGGCCAGGAGGGGCTTCATGGGCTGGAGTGGGTGGGCTGAATGAAGGGCTGTAAGTGAATCTCTAGCATGGCAGTGCAAGCAGAGGTTATTATTGTGCCTGGGATAGTGCAGAGTATCCTGCCCGATGCAAACTGTGGGGTGTGTGTATGTGTTGGGGTACGGGTGGGCAGGAATTTGGCATGGGGCAGAGAGTGTCCATGAAGGCTTCTTTTAATTGGGGACAGCTGTACATTAAAGAAACTGTGGTACCTGGTGTTAGAGGCAAAGAAGTGGGCGAAGGAGATACCAAATGGGTGGAAGGAATCTTTATTAGTCCAGAGGTGGGAAAGAGCCCCTAACTGCCAGGTGTCCCCTGTCTTTTGGGGTCAGTGCCAGAACTCCCTGCTTTGTTACCCCATACTCTTGCACAGGAAACTCTAGCTTAGCAGCTTTCTGCTCCTGAAGCCACTGTTCAGCCTTTTCACCTTGTTCAGTGTGGTCACTTCAGCAGCCAGGAGGCAAAAGACGAAAAGCCCGGAAGGAAGAATAGAAACCCTGAGCTTCCAACAGGCTAAATATAAGCTGCAGTCAAATGCAAAGAAATCCAAAGGGCAGTGACCACACGGTGGCTGCAAGAAAAGCCCACTGGTGTGACAAGTCCCACTAATGTATGGAGAGTTGTGGTGTAACTAGGTGAATGGCACCAGAGGAAAAAAGTTCACCTGGTGGCTTCCATCAAAGCACTCAGACCAACTACTTCCGGTAAAAGTGCCTGTCAATTGCCTTGGATCTGAAGGAGGCTGAGGTCAGCTCTGAGAACATCACTTAAATGTGTATATACCATATATACAGGCCAGGCGCAGTGGCTCGCACCTGCAATCCCAGCACTTTGGGAGGCACAGGGCAGAGAATTGCTTAAGGCCAGGAGTTCCAGACCCCAGCTTGGGTAACAAAGCAAGACCTCATCTCTATAAAATAATTTTTTTCCTTCTTTTTAAAGTTCTTTTTTAAATTTTACTTTAAGTTCTGGGATACATGTGCAGAATGTGCAGGTTTGTTACATAGGTATACATGTGCCATGGTGGTCTGCTACACCTATCAACCCGTTATCTAGGTTTTAGGCCCCGCATGTATTAGGTGTTTGTCCTAATGCTCTCCCTCCTCTTGCCCCCCACCCAGGACAGGCCCCAGTGTGTGATGTTCTCCTCCCTGTGTCCATGTGTTCTCATTGTTCAGCTCCCACTTATGAGTGAATGTTTGGTTTTCTGTTCCTATGTTAGTTTTCCGATAATGATGGTAAAATAATTTAAAAAAATATTAACTGGGTGCAACGGCTACTCAGGAGGCTGAGGTGGGAGGATCCCTTGAGCCCAGGAGTTGGAGGCTGCAGTGAGCTATGATCACCCTATTCCACTCCAGCCTGGGTGACAGAGCAAACCTGTCTCTAAACCTGTCTACACACACACACACACACACACACACCTATTTATGTATATAAGTGTGTGTGTGTATATATATATATATATATATACTTTTTAGTTTTTAGAGCAGTTTTAGGCTCACAGAAAAACCGAGCAGAAGGTACAGAGATTTCCCATATTCCTCGTCCCCATTCATGCATAGCATCCCCTATTATCAACATCCCCCACCAGAATGGCACATTTGTCACACATGGCTGATGAACCTATATTGACACTTCATCACAACCCAGAATCCATCACTTATATCAGAGTTTCATCACTTTTTTGTTCCTCAAATTTGACAGTTAAGCCCCTGACAGCCACACTCTCTGGATTCTCCACAAAGGATGTGCGTGGAGACCAATGGAGGAAAGTAATTAATTGATTACCAATTAGTTTATTCAACAAACAGTGATTGACATCTTGTTTTTGCCAGGCACTGTTCCAGTTACTGGGTCACAGAGGTAATAATGTTGGATTAAAACTTAAGAAATCATGCTGGGCGCGGTGCCTCATGCCTGTAATCCCAGCACTTTGGGAGGATGAGGTGGGAGGATCACTTAAGCTCAGGAGTTTGAGACCAGCCTGGGCAACATGGTGAGACCCTGTCTCTACAAATGAATACAAAAGTTATCTGGGCATGGTGGCATGTACCTGTAGGCCCAGCTCCTCGAGAGGTTAACTTGGGCCTAGGAGGTTAAGGCTGCAGTGAGCTGAGACTGAGCTTACTGCACTCCAGCTTGGGCAACAGAGTGAGACTGTCTATAAAAACAAAACAAAACCAAATACCCCAGTCTGTGCTGTTGGAGGTCAAGTTAGTGCACTCCCCGGGCTGGTAGTGACCAGAAGGAACATGAGAGAAGCTTCTAGGGGCTTATCAGGTGCTATTTCTCGATCTGGACGCTGGTTAGGCAGAGGTGTACAGTTTATGAAATTTCATTGAGTTGTATACCTACACTGTGTGCATTTTTCTGTACATGCACTTTAATTTTTAAAAAGCTAAAAAAAATTAAATGTTCTAAGCACTAAGAAGGTAATACTCTTTCCTATGCGTAATTAAAAGGAAACTCTATCCTTAAAATGTATATTAGGAAGTCCAAAAAAATCTATTTTTTTCCATGATGACTGCTTTAATAAGCTTTCGAGATAGCAAATCTCATTTTAAAAGACTTTCTTTCTCCACTCCCCCACTCGCCCGCCACATATTCTTGTCCAAAACATGTGTTTTAGTTTGCTATTAATCCAGTCCTGCCGATAGATAAAACCACAAGGTCACTATCTTCCTGGAACTGAAATTGTTTTTATTTTATTTTATTTACTTTTTAAAAATGGGGGTCTCTCTATGTTGCCAAGGCCGGACTTGAACTCCTGGGCTCATCCCACCACAGCCTATGGTGTAGTCTGGGACCACAGGTGTGCACCACCTAATTCTTTTGTTCATTTATTTTTGAGATGGGGTCTTGCTCTGTCACCCAGGCTGGAGTGCAGTCAGCTCACTGCAACCTCTGCCTCCCAGGCTCAAGCTACCCTCCCACCTCAGCCTCCTGAGTAGCTGGACCACAGGCACATACCACCAAGCCCAGCTAATTTTTTGCGTTTTTGGTAGAGATGAGGTTTTGCCACATTGCCCAGGCTGGTCTTGAACTCCTGAGCTCAGGTGATCCACCTGTCTCCGCCTCCCAATTCTAAAGAAGGAAGTTCTGGTGAAGGAAACCAGCCACTTCACAAGCAAATACAGAAACAAGGTAACTGCAGACAGCAACGAATGCTGAAGGGAATAAAACTAGGCAAAGAGATAGGGAGGTGGTGGGGGGTGGGAGTAGTAAAGGAAGATTCCCTGAGAAGTTAACATTTAAATAGAACCTTAGGCCAGGTTCAGTAGCTCACACCTGCAGTCCCAGCACCTTAGGAGTCTGAGGTAGGAGGATCACGTGAGTCCGGGAGTTCAAGACCAGCCTAGGCAACACAGTGAGACCCCACCTCTACTAAATAAATAAATACATACACACGTAGAGTTCTAAATAATAAGAGGAAGCCAACCATGAGAAGACCTTTCTAGGTAGTGGGAATGCAATAACTGTGGACCCAAGAGTTTCCTAGATTGTGACAGAAAGGTAGGTGAGTCTGGAGTAGAGGAGACAGCGAGGAATGTGGCCGAAATGAGGCTGGAGAGGGAAGGGGAAGATGGGGCAAAGCAGCTGTTTTTAGGCCCAGTTGCACCTTAACAATCACCATGGGACCGGTAAAAAATATTAGGCCATGTGCGGTGGTTCACGCCTGTTATCCCAACCTTTTGGGAAGCTGAGGCAGGAGGGTTGCTTGAGCCCAAGAGCTCAAAACCACCCTGGGCAACACGGCAAGACCTTATCTCTATTTAAAAAAAAAATCAGGTCAGGTTCAGAGGCTCATGCCTGTAATTCCAGCACTTTGGGAGGCTGAGGCGGGTAAATCACTTGAGGCCAGGAGTTCAAAACCGGCCTGGCCAACATGGTGAAACTCCGCATCTACTGAAAATACGAAAATTAACCTGGTGTGGTGGTGTGTGTCTGTAATCCCAGCTACTTGGGCAGCTGAGGCATGAGAATCATTTGAATCTGGGAGGCAGAGGTTGCAGTGAGCCGAGATTGCACCACTGTCCTCCAGCCTGGGCAACAGAGCATGACTCTGTCTCAACAAAACAAAACAAAAACAAACAAAAAAATTTAGCTGGGCATAGCGGTGCATGCCTGTAGTCTCCATTATTCTAGGGGCTGAGGTGGGAAGATGGCTTGAGCCCAGGAGTTCAAGGCTGCAGTGAGCTATGATGATACCACTGCACTCCAGCATGGGCAACAGAGCAAGACTTCATCTCAAAAAATAAAAAAATAAAAAAAAAATCAATACCTGGAACCCGTCCTGATGGCAGATGCTGACTCCGTTGGTTGTATTTTGTATTTGTAGCTGCATTTCTTACAAACTCCCGGGGGACGCTGTATACTCCTGGTCCAAGGGCCACTCTTTGAGTAGCAAGGCTTTGGCTGTGATAAGGAGGCTTATTTTTACAGACCCATGGGAAGCTGTTGGAGAATATTAAGCAGAAGGATAGCACAACCTTACAGATGTTTTCAAAAGATTACTCAGGCTACATTGTGGAACATGGATTGGAGGCAGACAAGAGAGGAAGCTGGATGACAAGTGATGAGGAATCAGAAGGAGGATGAGTGACTTTTGCTGCTTTCCAGGCTGCCCAAGGCCCTAGGGGTTCTGAGCGTGGGGATAGCAGGAGAGAAATTAGAAACTCACAGTGTCTAAGGCCTGGATCTAGAACTTTCACCTATGTCATCTCATTAAATACTCAGAACTATCCCAGGATGAATCACTTAGCCAAGTCATAATTTTCAATTCCAGATTTATCCCCAGCCACAGAGATCTCAGAAAGCAGAAAGGAAATACAGCTATGGACAGGTCCAGAGGAGGAGAATAGGCAGTTGCTTTAAACTGTAAGAAAATGATCTTTAATGTCTCCACTCTTTTGTTGCCGATGAATAGAATAGTGCTCTCTTGGGTGAGAGATGAATGCTGCATGCGAAGATGAAGGAAGGAAGTATGGTTTTTATTTGGAGGCCTGACTCTGTTGAATGGAGAATAATTCCCCCAGCTCCATTCCCTTGTGCCTTGTGCGATGTCTTCAAACCAATCCCCATAGCCCCAGGAGGGAGAGTCATGAGTCAGAAAAGCAAAAGAAACAATGGCAACCTTAGGGAATGAGAAATGTATAATCACTGGGCAGGCTGAAGTCCTTTCCTGCCTGCACCCTCTCTGTGACCGTCGTGAGCTGCAGGATACCACACTTCTCCCAACATCGCATATGCCTCATAGACAAATTGACGGAGTTGGGTCATTTTTGCCTTTAGTGGTTTGTTCAGTTCCAGTGTTAATTCTTCAACCTCCAGAGAATCTAGATTCCAAGTTGTCTGGAAGCTCATCAGCTCAGGAAAGAAATAAAAGTGAATGTTGTTGCAAGATAAAATGACCCAATGTTACCCATATTTTCTAATATGTGGGACCCCTTTTTAATATAAAAAGATATTCATGGATCCCCATATAATCGAGCTCATATGCTTTTTTTTTTTTTTCAGAGTCTCATTCTGTTGCCCAGGCTGGAGTGCAGTGGCACAATCTCAGTTCACAGCAACCTCTGCCTCCTGGGTTCAAGTGACTCTCATGCCTCAGCCTCTCGAGTAGCTGGGATTACAGGTGTGTGCCACCACGCCGGACTAATTTTTTTTTTTTTTTTTCAGATGGAGCCTTGCTCTTGTCACCCAGGCTGGAGTGCAGTGGCATGATCTCGGCTCACTGCAACCTCCGCCTCCCAGGTTCAAGCAACTCTCCTGCTTCCTGAGTAGGTGGGACCACAAGTGTGTGCCACCACATCCGGCTAATTTTTGTATTTTTCATAGAGATGGGGTTTCATGTTGACCAAGCTGGTGTCAAACTCCTGACCTTCTGATCTGCCCCCCTTAGCCTCCAAAAGTGCTGGGATTACAGGCATGGTCCACTGGCCCACCCAGCTAATTTTTGTATTTTTAGTAGAGACGGGGTTTTGCCATGTTGGCCAGGCTGGTCTTGAACTCCAAGTGATCCGCCTACCTTGGCTTCCCAAAGTGCTGGGATTACAGGCATGAGCCACCATGCTGAGTCTATGGTTTTTTGTTTTGTTTTGTTTTGTTTTGTTTTGTTTTTAATTAACAAGAGAGTTCAGATACCAAGGTCCCAAATGGGTGATCCTGCCAGAGGACGTATTTTGGTTGGCTCTTGCAGTGTTTTGGAAAGATTGACAATCATAGCCAACATTTCAAAACTGTAGGTGTTTACACAAAAATGTAGATTTCTGGTCTCCCCCCCAGAATCAGAAGACCTGGCAACAATGGGCCTGCATTTCTGTAACAGACCATGCGATTTCCAGTTTGCCAGAGTCCTCACCCTGCCTCTTCTCACACATGTAACCTGCCTGTCCTCTGTAGACACCTTATCAGGGCCCCTGTGTACAGATTCGAGAGCCCACTGTCTCCCCCATGAGGTCTATGGGCCGTAAATTGGGAACAAAAGACTAACTCTTTATCTGGGATGTGAAAGCAGTTTGGAAGCAGTTTAGATCAAAAGGCCTTAGTCATCACTCGAAAGAAGATGCTACAAAGTAAAAAACAAAAGTAGAAATAACCACAGCTTTCCATCTGGAATTCTTTAATTTTCGTGGTCTCTGGTTATCAAAGTTGGTGAGTTGTACAGACAGTACTTTCAGGTTTTGATCCCTTCAAGCAAAAGGGATGATAAGACCCTCATATAACATAAGAAATGTTATCTTAGAATACATCATTCTATCGTATGTGTGTGTGTGTGTGTGTGTGTGCATGTGTGCATCCATGCATGTGCAGATAACTTGATTAAAACTTGATTGGCAGCAAATAGGTTCAGGGCACACTTGTCTTCCCCTACCCCCTCTCCCAAATTTCATGGAAGGCAGTATGGTACTAGGACTCAAAAGCCTTTTAAATATGGCTATCTTCAAGGAGGGAGAAAGCTAGAATGAACCATGTCATACTGGATTCGACTGAATAAACAGTCTCATACATGTCTTTACACTGGATACATCACTATGAAGTCATGTTCAGCTTAAGATAGATACAAGTGGATAAATATGGAAATAGTTATGAATGTGTCTATATACATGGGTTGCTATATATACACAGATTTCCAAGCTCTTTACATTGACAGGAACAGCATTATCCCAATAGCAATGAGCACACCCAGCACTCAGATCTTGGTTTCTAATACCATTCTCCAGTCAAAGGAACCAAGGACCCTTGCAGAAATGGCTTCTTCTGGGGCTGGGGCAGGGAATGTACAAGATGTGCCTGGAGCATCTTGAGGTGCTGGAAAGCAAGGATGTGTTCAAAATACTCATTGATGGGGGCTGCTTCAAAGGGACACAGGAGGCAGCTGAAAGCATTCCCAGTGCCGAAAGTGGAACAATTTGAGCAATAAAATAAACAATGCAGTATTAGATTATAACCCAAAGTATAAAATAAATGTCTGAGTCCATACTAATGTAAATAAATGAATAAATAAATAAGCCTATGGGGGAGAATAGGCACATTTCCGGTACAGAAGAATCCCAAATAATTTATGTAAACACAGCCCCCTCAAGGAAGTGAAGCCTAATTTCCTACTCCTTAAGTGTGGGCTGTGCATAATGACTACCTTCCAAAGAATACAATAGGGAAAGGGGGAAAAAAAAGTAACTCTACAGTGGCGAGACCTGGCAAACATGACTTCAGACAGGCGATCAAGGCTAACGTCATCAGTGGTGACTCATGTTGATAGCATGTCCTTGATTTGATGTGTTGAGAAGGACATTTTACCTTGGTGGACTTCCTCCCCCAAACCCATGATCCTTCATGTAATCATGAGCAAAACAGCCCAAGGCAAATTGAGGGATATTCCACAGAATAACTAGCTAGCACTTCTCAAAACTGTCAAAACCATCAAAAACAAGGAAAGTTTGAAATCCCTTCATAGTCTAGAGGTACCCAAGGAGATATGATGACTAAACATAATATGGGATCCTGGATCAGAAAAAGGATATTAGGGAGAAACTCAGGAAATCAGAATAGACTATGACACGTAGTTAATAATAATGTGTCAATACTGGTCCATTAGTTGGAACAAACGTCTCATATTCATGTAACATCTCAACCATGGGGGAACTGGATGTGGGCAGGAACTCTTATATTATCTTTGCAGATTTTCTGTAAATCTAAAACTATTCTAGAATAAAAAGTTTATTTAAAAATATGCTATAATCTTCTGACTCAATAATTTCAGTTTTAGAAAACTATGATGAGTGTGTGCAAGGATTTAATTACAGTGATGTATGTGTGTGTGTGTGTGGTTTTCAACTGGGAGCAAACTAAATACCCAATAACTGGGGATTAACTAAATAATTTGTGGTACATTATACCATGAAATATTATCCAGTCATTAAGTTATGGAGTAAAATATCTGATATAGAAAGGATGATCATGGTATTTCAGTAAAGGAAAAAGTCCATTACAGAAAAATGTAGAATATCACCCCATTTTGGTTAAAAACAAGGGCTAATCACATAGAGTAGAAAATGTAAATATACTTACTTGAAGGGGTTTATCTTTAGGATAAGAGAATATAAAGATAATTATTACTTGTACCTTTCAAACGAATTTTAATTTTCTAAATTTTCTATAGTGAATAAAGCATTGCTTCTGTAATAAAGAAAAGCAATTACACACACACACACACACACACACACACACACACACACACACACACACACAGAGATCTTTTGAAAAAGAAAAGAAGACACAGGCCTCCAGGCCCAGGCTGAGGACCCTCATTTAGGCTACTGTGACACCAACTTTGGGGTATGATATAGTCTTTCCCCCTTTTTCAAGGCCACTAAAAAATGCAGAAAAATCCTTTACAGTGTGAGGGTTTTCTTGCTGACCACGTCTAGGAAACAGAACAAAGGGCTCACATGGGGTGGAGAGATTCTGGAACATCGCAGAGATCTTCTAACCACAGCACCCCCTCCCCATCCATCACCTATGCTTCTGTTCTTAGATGACTGTCAGAGGTCTGAGTTTCAGAGGCTGCAACATGTCAGAGCTAAGCTGCCTAAATTCTAGCTCAGAAGAGCTCTCTGTTTGCTCAGGCTGTCGAGTCTGGAGGACACTTCAACCTGCCTGGCAGGTAGTAGGTTCACAACAAACACTTGGTGAGTGAGTGAGTGAGTGGGTGGGCAGGTAGATGCATCCTCCGTTCAGCTTGTTCTAAGTCCTCTCTTGTTTGCATTTGTAAGGTGAGAGGGTTTTGGTTATAGTTTTTGGAAGCTCTGCTCCTTGCAGCACACCAGTTCTCACCCCAATTGCCCATTAGGATCCCCAGAGCAGCTTCAAAACAGACTGTTGCCCAAAATTCTTGTTTAAATTGGTCTGGAGGAGGTGGACAGACATCAGTATTTTTATTTATTTATTTATTTATTTATTTATTTATTTATTTATTTATTTTATTTTTAGAGATGGGATTCTGCTCTGCTGCTCAGGCTAGAGTGCAGCGGTGCAATCATAGCTCACTGCAGCCTCAGATTCCTGGCCACAAGCCATCCTCCTGCCTCAGCCTTCTAAGTAGCACAGTCTTGCAACACCATGCCCAGCTAATTTTTGTTTCTATTTTTTGTGGAAACAGGATCTCACGTTGCCCAGGTTGGTCTCAAACTCCTGGGCTCAAGCAATCCTCCTGCCTTGGCCTCCCAAAGTTCTGGGATTACAGGTGCAGGCCACTGTACCCAACTAACGTCAGTATTTTTAAGCACCCCCCAGGGAACCTCCTGCGCAGCCAGGACTGAGGATCATTGCTTGTGGCTGCACTCTCAGCTCCTGTTCCTTTTTGAGGGGCAATTACAGGTCAGTTCCATTTGCACACCCAAAATAACTGGCAGGCTCAAAATAGATAATGAAGCCCTTTCCGGCCCAGGGCATCACCTTCTTGGGACTTTAGTAACACATAGGCATCAAGCAGCCCCTCTCTTCTCCCTTTGCTGGTGTTTTGAGAATGCTAGTTTTATAATATAAAGTTAATTCACTTATTCAGACACAGTAGTAGTTGTCATGTATATCAAAGAATGAGGAGGGTTAATTCTTTAATACTTTTACTTAAGAGAAGAGGGGGAAGAAAGTATTACGGGGGAGTCTCTAGTCTTGAAATATCTGCAGGATGAGCACACATCCCAGCAAGCCGAGACCTTCCTCTCCAGAGAATGGTTCAGGAGTGTCTTCAGAGATAACGGTAGTATCGCCACAGCCCCGTGAGCAGCTTCTTTGCAGCTCTAATCTCAACTGTAATTGATTAAGTTTTTGTGCACAGCTGGGTGTCTGGAAAGGAAGAGGTTTAATTTTGTTTTCTGCAAGAAAGACAGTTGCTATGCAGGTCTGAAAGAGCTGCAAGTTCAGAGGACAAATTTACAGAAGGAGAACAAGATGGAAAGTTGTAGACTCTCAGGGCAAACTGACTTAGTTCATGGTGTGGGCAGGCCATGTAAATCCCTAGGTGGGAGTCACCCTGAGGGTGGCAGAAGGCAGGAGGAAGGACCAGGAGTCGGGTCACAGAAAGAGAATGACAATTGTGAGCTTGTGGACACTGGGGGGCTTCTGACCTTGTCATCCTGGGGGCAGACTTGGACCTGAATCCAAAGATCTGTACGTCTTATTTTGGTGTGATGCACCTTGTGCAAAATTGTCCTCCTCCTTAGAGGCAGTAGAGCATGATAGCTAAAGGTGATGGCTCTGGTTCAAATCCTGGTTTATTGCCTATTAGCTGTGACCCAGGAGGGTTTCTTAACCTCTCTAAGCCTCAGTTTTTTCATCTGTAAAATGGAGATAATCCTAATACCTGTTTGAGGTTTTTGTTTGTTTGTTTGTTTGTTTGTTTTGAGACAGCATCTTACTCTGTAGCCCAGGCTGGAGTGCAGTGGCACAACATAGCTCACTGTAGCCTCTATCTCCCAGGCCCAAGCAATCCTGCCGCCTCAGCCTCCAGAGTAGCTGGGACTACAGGTGTGTGCCACCACACTCAGCTAATTTTTTAAAAATTTTTAGTGGTGATGAGGTCTCACTATGTTGCCCAGGCTGGTCTCAAACTCCTAGGCTCAAGTGATCTTCCTTCCTCAGCCTCCCAAAGTGCTTGGATTACGGACATGAGCCACCACACCTGGCATTAAAGTTGCTTTAAGGATTACATGAGTTAATGTATAAAACATACTCAGAATAACACTTAGTCCATAAATTGCAAAATCACTCAATAACGATTGATTGTCAGTTATTTTTATTATTAACACCTTGAAGAGTAACAATAACCTAGGCAGAAATTGCACTGTCTCTGGAGACTGACATCTAGCCGCCATCAGCACCAGGAGTAGCAAGTTGAGAATGTATTGGGGTTTCCCAGTCCCTGTCCCCAGTAGGTACACAGGGGACGTCCTTGGTAGAATGAAACCCCATTCTGAAGCTGGCATCTCGGTAGTAGTTTTGACGTACCATAGCTCCAGGAAGTACATCTGGGCTCCAGTTCAGGCTGCAAGTCTGGAGAAAGCTGGACTGACCACTTAGAGCCCAGAGTGACCTGGAGACTTAAGAAGAGACCCAAGGCGGGAGAAATTGGACTTCTTGCTAAACTGGCAGGTGGAGGTCTGGGACTTGGTCTCTGAGGGACCCTCCTGAAAATTCATCCTTTAAAAGCAGACTGCAGCGGTAGGCTGTCCTCCCCAACATGCATGTGAGGGCAGTTACCACGCCTGCCTTACACCACTCTATCTGCAGTGCTTGACATCTAGTGAATACTCACTATCTATCATTAGGAGGAATGAATGAATGACATGCAATATCATTCTCAAAGTCCTTTTACACCTACTATCTCATTTAATTCTCATAGTAGCTCTATGAAATATGCAGGCCAAAAATCCTTTTTCTAATTTTGCTAGACAAACTGTCACAAGACTCTTACGGCAGGCAAGATTCCAAATTTCATTCCCCTATGACCCCTCACTGTTCTTTCTACAACATGTTTCTTCTGAAATATCTTATTTGTGCTGGGTACAGTGGCTCATGCCTGTAATCCCAGCACTTTGGAAGGCATAGGTAGGAGGATCGCTTGAGGCCGGGAGTTTGAGACCAGCCTAAGCAACATAGTGAGACCCTGAATTATCTTTTGTTTGTTCCTGTCAGGAGTTAAAGGCAATATGGTTTCATCATCATCATCCACCTAGACTTTGTGGAGTGTGTAAGTCACTTGACCTCCTTGCCAAGCATCCCCTGGCTATAAAGACAATTATCTCCTCCACTGCCCTGGAACCTGGACCTTCTGCCCATCAGAACAGACAGATTTCTCCCTCAGCCCATGGGCAGCATTAATGAACAGCGGCTGGGGACCCCGAGGCCTTGGCACAGGCGACTCTGCTGCCAGCAGGAATGGTGTTGTGTCCCTTTGTGTTGGCTGATTCGGGGATTTCTCACTCCCAAGCCAAGGGGAAACTGTCCTCGCTGCCCGGAAGGGAGACGTTCTGGTGCCTTCTTCCAGCATCCTCTCTAAGCTAAGAGTTTGCAGATAAGCAGAAGGAAGCAATTTTGCTGCTATGTAGATTTTTCTTCCTGCTCCTGCACCTACGATCAGGTGCACAACACCAGGTTTGTGGGAAGAATACATCATTTCAGAAGCAGCAGATTTTCTCAGAAGGGAGATAGGGTGAGAGTAACTTCCTACGAAAACACATTCTTGCAGCCAAGGAAGTGGCTGGAGGAAGAGGATGGATGGGGACAAAAAGCAAGGGGACTGGAATGAAACAGTCCATATGTGGGTCTAGAAGATTCAAGGCTTATTTTCTTCACCCATATTTTCAATATGAATCCCGAAACCAGATGCAGGGTCTTGGAGGAAGAGAGGATTTCCCCTTGCTAGGTGTCCCTTGGCTCTTTCGAGAACATCTGCTGACTGATGCTGGGCAGATAGATTTGCCTCTCTGGCCCTCAGCTTGAGAAAGCTGAAACTGAAATGGAAGCAGATCAGAAGAACAACCAAATCTCAGTTTCAGGCTATTTAACTGTTAATTGTAGAAGGCATCCCAAGTATCTTCTAGTGTAGGTTTTGAAGTGTGCAAGTGATGTGCTTTTGAGTTTTATAAATGAGGGCGGGTTCTATTGTCACTCAATTGTATTCTGACATAGTTTCTTAGATAAGAAGAGGAAAAGTGAAGAACCTTACTATTATCCATTTCTCAGATGGGAGAACTGAGGGCCCTGAGAGCTCAAAGTAGCTTCTTCAAAGATTTACAGCCATCGGGTGTGGAGAGGCAAGATTCAAATGTAGGCAGTGTGGCTCCCAAGTCTGTGCTCTTCACTGGCTGTCAAGTAGAGGGGCAAGGCTAAAGAGAACCAGAGGATGAACATCAGAGTTGGAGGACCATTGAGGTCATCTAGTCCCATCCTCTCCTTCTGGAAAGAAGAAAACAGTGCCACTCCCCAGCAAAGCGCATGATTTATTTCAGGGTGCAGAGAAAGTTAAGGGCAGAGCAGAGACTAGAGCTAAGCTTCTGGCTCTTCCAACAGATAAGATTTCAAATAATTTCTTAACAGCTCTAGAACCTTGAAATTCAAGGGACAATAACTTCTTGGCTTAGATGGGAGCCCACGTCCTCAGTGGCTGAGATCTGAATGATCATGTCTACACAAACCTTCAGCCAGATGTTCCCAAGAGTCAGGTGTCTGCGATGGAATGGACTCAAGTGATTGGATAAATGTCTTCTCATTTTCTGTCTGCTGCCTTTCCAATCTCATCAAATTCCTTCCTTTGGTTTTCTTTCCAACACATTGGTGTTCACATCACATCCTCTCTGGTTCTTTCCTGTTCCCCATTCTATCTGGGGGAGTTTAGGCTCTTTTCCCTAATCCATGTCGTTTTTCAGAATAATTTTTTGGTTCATTCTGGCTTTGATTTTACCCAAATTTCTTAGGACTGACTCAAAGGAAAAAGCATTTTGTTAAAATAGCTGCGTTGCTTTTAAACAATTTGTCCTCCTACTCACTTTTTCTTTTTGGAAGACAGAAACTGAATATAGATTTGTGGGAGAGAGATAAAGAGGGAACCGGAGAAGAGGAGTAGAGAGGAAGAAGGGGAGAGGGAGAGGGTCTGGGCAGAGGGGATGGGAGATAGAGGAGGAGAAAGAGAAGAGAAGAGGAAGGCAGGACTGGAAGGAATTCGAGCTCCAGGGATGATGATGCAAGGAAACTGGCATGGACCCTTTTCCAATTCAGGCCATCTGCAAGCAATGATTGAAGACTAGGCTGTCTTTATGTCAAAAAGGAATCAGTGTCCAGCACTCTGCTGATCTAATGATCCTCAACATGTAATTTCACTTAACAAAGGGAAGGAAGGTCCCTCTCCAGGTCCCTAAAGAGGCCCTTGGGGAAGCCAGTGGCCTGAACTCAGAAGGAACAGACAGACTGCACTCAACACAGGGATTCCTGCTGACTCTGTTTCGCCATTCAGGACTCCCCTTGAGGAACGATTGAAAAATCGAGCTGTTTGGCACAGTGGGACAGTACATGCATATTCAAATCCCTCCCTTCCAGCGCTAAACTTAGCTGCCACCTTGCTCATCCTGAATGCCTTCCTCCTCCGCCTGCCCGGTTATCCGCTCCACCTGTGCCCAGAAGCCAGTCTCATCTGTTACCCTAACGTTCTTACCTCGTCAATAACCACCCCTCACTTACCTCAGCCTCTCTCTCTCTCTCCCCACTGGCTCATCCTAAAACAAAGTTGCTCCATTCTGCCTCCCTTCAAACTTCCATCCTCCTTAACCCTTTCCTTCATCCCTATACTGTCTTCAGTTTCTCATCTTCCATTCATTCCTTGACGTTAATAGCTAACACTTAGACTGGCTTTCCTGTATGCCCCGTAGAATGCATCTCGTGTGTGCTAATTCACTTAATCTTTATCCCAGCCATACATGGATGGTGCCATTATTTTCTCTCTCTCCTTTCTTTAACAGATGAGAAAACTGAGGCAGGAGGGGTTAAGTAACTTGTCCTACATCACACACCCAGTAAGTAGGGGAAGGAGGTCTTGAACCCAGGACTGTCTGACTCACTATACCATGCTCCTAACCATTTGGCTATAATAACTCAACCCACAATAACTGCCTTCCACCAACAAAATTTTTCTAAGAAGAATCCTGAAGTGGCCTTTCATTCAGCCCCAGGTCCTTATATGCCCCCATCTCCATCTTCTTGCTCTCAATAATATAGTTTCCACCCCTCACTTGATTTTTTTAAGCCTATGTGGTTCATACTCAACTGGCGGGATAAAATCACTGCACTTGAAAGTTTGTTGGACCGCACAGTCTTTAAGTGCATTGTCATATGGTAGTTGCCAGAAGTATTGTTGACAGGAGCAATATCCAGCAAGGGCTGTGGGATGTGCAGGTCCCTACTCTTCCAGGCATTCTGAGTGTCCCTTTGGATCAAGCCAGACCAGCAGTGATGACTCACAGTGTGTAATCAACAACAACAAGCAACAACAACGTGGCTATTGAGGGCTAACTATGTGCCAAAACTAAGCTAAATGCTTTATCAGCCATAACCTCATTTGATTTCCATAAGAACCCTTTGAGGGAGGTACTATTATATTGCCCATTTACAGCAGAAGAATGTGCATCCCAGGAGAGCGAAGTGACATGCCCAAGGTCACCTGGCTAGTAAGTGGCAGAGCTAGGATGCAACCCATCCTTCTTTCACGCTCCCAAGAACAGTGCAGTATTGCTTTGGGGAGTTTGCCATCTGCCTTCATTGGAGACACCATATTTTATTATGTGACACATCATCCTCTTAGGAAGGAAGCCATCCCTATCTGATCTTGGTGTCAAGGAAAGTTGTGTGTATCTACATGTTCTAAATTTTATTTTATCTAGTATTTATCAAACACTTGCTAAGTACGTAGGCTGTGATAAACACTTCACATATATTCTTTCACTTTACTCTAAAAAAACAACCCATAGGCTGGGTGTAGTGGCTCACACCTGTAATCCCAGCACTTTGGGAGGCCAAGGTAGGTACACCACTTGAGCCTAGGACTTCAAGACCAGCCTGGGGAACATAGCGAGACCCCATCTCTATCTAAATAAATAAATAAATAACCCATGACTACAATTTTATCCCCATTAGAGTGAAGACACTCAAACTCTGAGACATTAAGTCATTTTTCCAGGGACACATCTTGGAGCCTGCTTGCCAGCTCAGGTCAGCCTGACTGCAAGTCTGCTTAGCCACCAACTTTTCCAGTGTTATAAACACTGCAAATATGGAATTGAACAGGCTTCTCTTCGTGAAGGGGCTGCTAGGAAGCTCAGTTTACCGTCAACCTTATGAACTACCCTTATCAGGAATGTAGTTCTTTATGATATGCATGTTCAGCATCATGCTTGGCTCTGCTCTGTTTCCATGTTTTCTTCCTTAGTCCAATTTAGAAATTATCCTATTTTGTCTTATTTTGTATAACTAGACTCCCTCTCCAATTCTTTCTGGAACAAGATGAATATAAACAAATTAAAAAACAAATAAATAAAAGATGGGTATAAATCCACAAATATATGAAATGTTTGTTGATTCAAAATGTTAATTAGTAATGTTGACTTTGAGTGTTACAGTAGAGTTTCTGACGTATAGTAGGTCTTCTCTGTCTATGATGGTCTTTGTCTTAACCTTATGCCTGCCCTGCTAGGGCCCAAGCCTCTATAATACTCCAGGACTGGGCTTCCTGCTGTTCTTAGCCACTGCCCCAAATCTTTCTTCCAAGTTGAGCTTTCTCTGCTAATAAGTAATAGCCAACATTACCGAAAGTTTTTCATATTCTTAGCACTGTTCTAGGGCCTTTTATAAGAATGAACTCACTTGATCTTCACAGCAATCCTGTCAGGTAATGATTATCCCCATTTTACAAATAAGGAAACTGAGGCACACAGGAATTAAATGAATAAAGTCCTTCAGGTAGTGGATCTGCAAATCCAGGCAGTCTAGTGCCACAGAGCGTGCTGTGCTACCCACAGCTAGGAAGGCAAATGGGGTACTTTCATGGACTACCCCAGAGCATCTCTCAGAGTGAACCCTGTAGGGAGCGAGAACGGGGATGGAGACCCAGGCATGAAGGGCTCCCTGCAAGTGGGTGGCCACCCACTGTGTTGATGGCTCAGACCCACAAGCTCATCAAAACCCTCTGAAATGCAAGGCTCCTACTCCTGTCAAATTGAACCTGCTTTGCAGATTTCAGTTTCAATCCTGCCAACTTGAAAGTTTTAGCATTTCAGCTGTTTCAGAATTATAAAAGCCTACAAAATGCTAAGGTGCTTTTTTTAGAGTTTAAAAAAATGTGTCTTTTCCCCACCATCACATAACAATCTGAAGGGATTTTTTTTCTTTTCTTTTTTTTTCTTTTTTTTTTTTTTGCAGATTCTTGCCAAATGTGTATTTTTAAAGATTGCATTTGGCCAAAGACCAGAAGTGGAAAATCTGAGAGGAACGTTGAGGAAGTTCTGAGGCGAATTCATCGAGAAGGAGAGGGGAAGCTCTTTCCTTTCTGCAGAGCCCTGGGTCGGTTGGGAGGGATGCTGTTTACTTCCACTTTCTTACTACCTTTGTAGACATGCGGTTTCCTTAAGATGCTGACACTTCAATTGGGTGGCCCAGAGACATTTGAGCTGCATCCCTGGCCAGGAAAGACCACCATGACTGCATGCAAAGCTTGCAGTTGGGTAACTGTCCTCAGAAGCCACATGGCTGCATGATGGAAAAAGTCACCATACCCTTCAGGTCAGGCAAGAGATCAATTCTCACTAATTAAGTGTCTGGTGTGTGTGTGTGTGTGTGTGTTTATGTGTCACAGACTCTCTCCTAGTGTGAATCAGCTCAATCATCATTTTGCAGTGTTTCAGCTTCAGATTGCAAACATCCACCAACAAATGGGAGCCTTGCTTTCTAACGAGCTGGGGATGTGTGGAAAATAGAATCACTCACACTAGTAGTGAGCCGCAGATGTTCCATGGAGACAGCAGGCTGTGCCAAGCACAGACAGTATGTGTGGCCATGAGACAGGATGCAGAATCTTGCCATGAAACTATTGCCCACAGAGCCCAGAAGATGAAGGGGAAAAGACAGTAGATATAAAATCTGTTTTCTTTTTCCAAAGGCCTGGCCTTCTGTACAGTTGCATGACACCACATTTAGAAGTGGTCCAGGCAGCTGAATGTTTAAATTTGAATAACTGCCACCAAGGCCTTCACTTCCAAAGCAAGGATGAGAGATACTCCTAAGGAAGGAGAAAAACCTGGGTTCAATTCCCAGGTCTAATACTTACTAACTGAGTGCCCTTGTAACCTTTTGGGACCTCAGGTTTCTCATCTATAAAAGGGACTAACTTATTGGGTTGTGCTCAGGATTAAACGAGAGAGTGCATGTGAAGCTGTTAGCATAGTGCCATTCATAGAAGATGTTCAATAAACAGTAAGCTATTATCATCATCATCATTATCATTATCATCATCACCATCACCATCACCATCACTTCTAGCTCTGCAATCCTAGCAAAGCTATCCTGATGCTGCTGAGTTTCATTTTTGTCTTCTATACAATGGGAATAATTACGCCTATTTCAAAGAGTTGAGTTAATGTTTATTAAATTCCAGAACACTGCCTAAAACAGAAGTAGGTCCTCAATACATGTGAATTCATTTTCTTTCTTCCCTTTTCAGGTCTCATCCTTACTTACTTACTTTATTTATTTAATTTACTTATGTTTTGGAAAGACTCGGGTTCACTCTGTTGCTCAGGCTGTTCTCAAACTCCTAGTCTCAAGCAATCCTCTCGCCTCGGCCTCTCCAAGTGCTGAGATTACAGGCATAAGCCCACTGTACCTGGCCTCAATCTTACCTTAAAACACCATTGAATTTAATTATTGAGAATCAACCTTTGCTTAGTGTTATAGAGGTTCCCTCAGGACCTGTAAGCCAAGAGGCATAGACATTGACCTGTCCCCAAGGAGATGATGATGCATTCTCAGGTAAGACAAGACACTGGGTAGGATGGTTCTGTTGCCAGGGAGACCATGAGTCTTGGAGAGTCTCAGGAAAATTGCTGAAGGTTTAACAAGTTGGTTTCCTACCCAGGTCATTCTGACTCCAGAGTCTACATTTTTTTTTTCTTTTTCTTCCTTTTTTTTTTTGGAGAGTCTCGCTTTGTTGCCCCAGCTGAAGTGCAGTGGCTTGATCTCGGCTCACTGCAACCTCCGCCTCTTGGGTTCAAGTGATTCTCATGCCTCAGCCTCCTGATTAGCTGTGACTACAGGTGAGTGCCACCAGGCCCAGCTAATATTTGTATTTTTAGTAGAGGTGGGGTTTTGCTATGTTGCCCAGCCTGGTCTCGAATTCCTGGCCTCAAGTGATCCACCCGCCTCGGCCTCCCAAAGTGCTTGGATCACAAGTGTGAGTCACCATGCATGGCCCAGAGCCTACACTTTTAATCATGCGTACCTGTTGCCTATCACAACAGAATGGGGAAAGGCCAAACCAAGGGTGACCAGTGTCTCTTAATTGCTTCAGTTTGTTTTGAGAAAGCAAGAGAAAGAGAGTGGGAGAGAGAAAGGAGAGAAGAAAGCTAGCTTCTGAGTTGTTTGCAGGAGCAAGCAAGCATGCCATCCCATCCATAGTGTTCTGGGGTGCCCATATGCTCACTCAGTTATCTCTGAATAGGGAAGGTACTTCCTGGGGGTCAGCCTGGCTGCAAGGACCTTGCACAGGAGCCTTCCTCTTTCACAGCAGGAGGCAAGGTGTGGCTCTGCCTGGGGCTCTAATGAAAGTCTCAGTGACGGTATCCTTGGAGGAAATCCCACACAGTCGTTAAGAGCGTAGGTCTTGGAGGCAGGCAGAACTGGAATCAAATCCCAGCTATACCACCTACCAGTTGTGTCACTTTGAGCAAGTGACAAACTTTCTAGGCCTCAGTTTCCACTTTTGTAAAATAAGGATGGTAATAGCATCTATCTCTTAAGTAACTATGAGAGTAAGATGGAAGACATGTACCTAAGGTACTAGTGTATTACCTGGGTGGGACACAATAAATGGCTTTGCTGCTGTTTTTAGCATTCTCAGAGCAGTGTCCTCTGGGGGCCAGCATGGCGATGGCAACAGAGGACACTACTAGGAATGACTGAAATTCAGGGCTGCTATTTGTGCTTCCAATCCATTCTAAGGGATCTCCTTTCAAAGCAAAATCTTTGAATATATATATATATATATATTATATATATATATGTGTGTGTGTGTGTGTGTGTGTGTGTGTGTGTGTGTGTGTCCTTCATTTAATAATCAAGACATTTGCCTGATAATCACTCCCCTTGCTACAATCTTTTAGGATAATAACCTGTCGATATCTATTAAGATTATAACCGCATACGCTTATTGATCCAGCAATATTGCTTTTGGTAATCTAGCCAGAAAAATAAAAGCACTAGTATATAAGAACATATGTTGTCATGCAACATGTGACAAGAATGACAATGACAGCAATAGAAACTGGAAACAAGATGAATGCCCATGAACAAAGGCATGTTGAATAAACTGAAGTGATTCTATTCTATGGAACATTATGTAGCTATTGAAAAAATCAAGTTAGGGATTGCTTGAGCTCAGGAGTTCAAGAACAGCCTGGGAAACATGGGGAGACCCCATCGCTACCAAAACTACAAAAAAATAGCTGGTGTGGTGGCATGCGCCTGTGGTCCCAGCTACCTGGGAAGCTGAGGTGGGAGGATTGCTTAAGCCTAGTGGGTGGAGGTGGCAGTGAGCTGAGATCGCGCCACTGCTCTCCAGCCTGGGTGACAGAGCGAGACCCTGTCTCAAAAAAAAAAGAAAAGAAAGAAAAAAATCAGTACCTATAGAACCAGAAGGATAGCCATGATGTATTGAAAAGCAAGTGGCAGGCTAACATCGACAGTGTGATTTAATTATATATACATTTTTAATTATATATACATATTATCTTCAATTAGATATATAATTACTTATTTTACACTTTAAAAACTTTCATTATTACTATTATTTTTAGAGACAGGGTCTCATCATGTTGCCCAGGCTAGACTTGAACTCCTCCTGCCTCAGCCTTTTAAATAGCTGGGACTAGAGGTGTGTGCCATTGTGTCTGGCTCTGATTTAATTTAAACAAAAGCAAATGATGCTCCTTCTCCTGTGCATGTATGTGTGTACATTTTGAGGGTAGGAAAGGAAGCACATTAGCAGTTAACAGTAGTTACTTTGGAAGGGGATGAGTTGGGGCAGGGTGAGAATAGAGTAGGGGGTATTATTACTTCTTTTTCTATTTTTGAATAGTTTCACTAGGTGCAGTAAACGGGTTACTCTTATAATCTTTGAAGAGGGACCTTAAACAATCTGTGTTTGCAATTATTTAAAAAATGGTTTTGGTAACCTTGTGATATTGGAGACCACATAACTAAGAAAGGATTTTCCTCATATGCAAAGTCCCTGAGAGCAGGGGCCATATCTTTTTGGCTTTGCACGTCCAAGACCAGCACAGTGCCTTTCCCAGAGTAAGTCCTGATGAGTGTGAATCACAGGAGTGAACAACATTTACTCAGCTTGTGTTAGGGAATGTGGTTTTTCATTGAGCATAGTGAACCTGAGGTGAGGTCACACTCTGAGTGTCTTTCTTTTCTTTCTTTCCTTCTTTTTTTTTTTTTTTGATGGGAATCCCATAAAACCAAGTTATAATTCCTGTGTTTGTAAGGCAAGACTACTAGATGTTTGGCTAATTCTTTACCACACTGCTATGTCCTTCAACCTTTCCCCTTCAATGATTTTATCAATGACTTGCTGAGAACCAAAATGGCAAGCTAGTTAATCACATTGGCAGATGACACTTATCTGCGAGGTCTAGTGACTTTGCTGGATAGTAGTTAGGATGCCAAAAGGACCTCTTCACATTAAAGCATGCCAACCTCAACAAGATGAGATTTTTAAATCTAGGTTGAAAAAATCCCAAGAGCAAAAGCGTATTGCTAATAATGGCATTTGGTTGGCTGCCTTCAAACTGCTCTTCCAAGATTCTTAAAAAATACATTAAGAAACCCAAGAAAGAGATGAAAATTCAAAAACCTAAAAGTTAAAGACTGAAAGACAACTTAATGGCACCATCTTGGAAGAAATGACACCAATTATAAATGCAGTCGGAGACAAGTTGAGAAAATAGAGAAGAAAAAAGACAGATTTGGAATAAAATGAATTATAAGCAATCACACTATTTAACCCTAGACTAAAACATTTTTACATTTCTATGAGTAAAAATGACTCTAGAAAAAGGCTCAAAATAGGCAAATAAGATGTGAGAGAAATTGTCAAAGAACTACTTTCAAAAAGGCCCCAGGCCCAGAGGGTTTTATATGAAAATTTCCATGCTATTTAGTCTATTTCAGAGCATAGAAAATCATTTCAACAAGTTACCGCAACTCAGATTTCAAACCTTAACAAAAATAACACACAAAAGACAAACCACAGGAAAATTTCATTGACAAGTGTATAGAAAAATCCTAAATTATATGTTAGCAAATCCACTTCAGCATTATACAATCAAAAACAAAATTGCCCCAAAAGGAATTATTACAAGAATGAAAGGTAGAAAGGCCAGTACGAAAGCCATTAACATAACTTACCCTATTAATAATCCAAAGAGGATAAAACTTATAATCTCAATAACTATCAAAAATGTAAATCTCCATACCTGATGGGAATTCTTAGTTAAGTGGACATTGACAGAAATCTTGATAGTATGATAAAGAAAACCTATCTAAACCAATAACAAATACCATGCTTCTTGGTGAAAACCTGGAGGAGTTATTCACTTGAGTGTAGACAGGAATCACCTTAGGGAGTTTGCTAAAATGCAGATGACCAGGTTTGTATAAATTCTGGGATGTAAACCCAGATCTGTGATCACACTTTGAGAAACACTGTTCATGAGATATCCATTACAGCTAAAAGCAAGGTGGTCTTTGACCACTACCATTATTTAACACTATTCTCTAAACTTCAGTCAAAGAAAAAAAAAGTGGAGGCAAAAATATTCCACCTATTATTTGCAGATGTTATGATTGTTTTACCTGGAAAAGCAAATGAAATTAACTAAGTAAGAATGTTCAAGTAGCTTATAAATAATTATAGATCTGTAATAGCTTTCTCACCTACCAGTCATACTAGCCTCTTAGAAAATATCCTGGAAAACACCATCCATTAATGTGAGTAAACAAAAAACATAAAAACTACCTAGAAATAATGTACACAATAGACGCATAGGCTTGAATGATGAAAATGTTAAGATTTCTCTAAACAACCTAAAAGAAGATTTTAATAAATGGGAGATACATTATGTTGTTAAATGTGAAGTCTCAATATCCTAAAGATGTCAATCATTCCCAAATAAGCCTGTTAATTACATTTTTAAATTAATATCTCAATATCCTACAATGAGACAGAATAGTTAGAATATTTGCTAGCAAGACCAAATGATAAGAACTCAGATGTTTGGTAAAGAAGGAAAGCAGAGAAGAAGGCACTCTTCTAGTATTAAGAGTCCTTCGGGAGGCCAAGGCAAGCAGATCACAAGGTTAGGCGATCGAGACCATCTTGGCTAACACGGTGAAAACTCGTCTCTACTAAAAATACAAAAAATTACCCGGGAGTGGTGGTGTGCACCTGTAGTCCCAGCTACTTGGGAGGCTGAAGCAGGAGAATTGCTTGAACCCAGGAGGTGGAGGTTGCAGTGAACTGCGATCAGGCCAGGCCACTGCACTCCAGCCTGGGAGACAGAGTGAGATTCCGTCCAAAAAAGAAAAAAAAAAGAATCTTGTGAAGCACATGAATTCAAAAGAGAGTGTGTAGAATCTCAGAAATAGAAATATAGATTAAAAGAAAAGAATAGAAGGTTCAGAAATAGATATGTTCATATGTACATAAATATGTATACACATATACATATGTGTGTCTGAGTTTAATAAAAGGTAAATTCAACGTGGATAAATTGTTTCATAAACAGCTTAATTTACAGTTTACATCTTTGAGAGCAACTTTGTGTCCACGTTCTTGGGACTCTCATGTCCACCTATAACAATCACAGAAGGAAAGTTAATGAGGCTGGGCACTGTGGCTCATGCCTGTAATTCCAGCACTTTGGGAGGTTGAGGTGGGCAGATCACGAGGTCAACAGATCGAGATCATCCTGGCCAACATAGTGAAACCCCATCTCTACTAAATATACACAAATTATCCGAGTGTAAGATTCCGTTTAAAAAAAAAAAAAAAGGAAGTAATGAAGAAGCCGCACAAGTGGATAAGTGTGGCTGGAGGATTAGCCCGCAATAAGCCCAGTGTGACTCTTCAGTCTGTGTGGTCTCCTAAACGTTTACTAAGAGCTCAAGCTACCTTACTGCATGACCAGAAAAGGCGGCCATAGGATTCTAGTCCCTGTTCCACTGTTTAATTCATGTTTGACCTAGAGCAAAGCACTCAACCTGAACCTCGATTTCCTCACGGGAAAATGGAGATGGTGCTTCCCGGTCCGGTCTCCTTTAAAGTTGTTGTGAGGAAAAGTAAAGTCATGTTTGAAAGCCTGCTGTCACTGAAAACTGCTGCGTTGCAGTGGACATCTGGTAACCTACCCTAACTCAGGATGGTGTCATAGAGTAGTGGTTTAGAGCCTACACTCTGGTGAAAGGCTGCCTGAATTTGCATAGTGGCTCCATTGTTTACCATCTGTGGGTCTTTGGAAAGGTTACAGTCATCTCTCTCTACACCTTGGTTTTGTTATTTACTGGCTGTCGGTCCTGGGCAAGTTAGTTAATCTTGCTATAGTTTTGTTTTCCTCAACGTTAAAAGAGTGATGACAATAGCACCTATCTCAAAGTGTTGTCATGAGAAGCACACGAAAAAAGCATTCATGCTGGTCAGAACATGTAGCAACTGATCAATAATGGTTGTCATTTATCATCATAATTATCTTTGGGGATCTATGCCCCTCCTACTTCAAGATTGAATCACATGACTCAGGCCTAAGCCAATCAACCTTTCGGGGACCCTTTGTCTGCAGTGATTGGTTCAATAATGGACATATGACCTAATTGAAGCCAATAAAATGCAATGAGACCTTTGCCTCTGGAAAAGAAACTCATGCTGTTATGCTGGGTTCAAGAATACAGCCCCCCGGTCATAGTGGTTCACGCCTGTAATCCTAGCACTTTGGAAGGCTAAGGTAGGGGGAGGATCAATTGAGCTCAAGAGTTGGAGAGCAGCCTGGGCAACATAGTAAGACCCCTGTCTCTACCAAAAAAAAAAGTCAAAAAATTTAGCTGGGTATGGTGGTGCATGCCTGTAGTTCCCTGGCTACTCCAGAGGCTGAGGCAGGAGGATCACTTGAGCTCAGGAGGTCAAGATTACAGCAAGCTGAGATTCTACTACGGCACTCCAGCCTGGGTGACAGAGTGAGACCCTGTCTCAAACAAACAAACAACAACAACAAAACAGAATATAGCCCTGGGAGCTGCTGTTCCCCATCTTGAATCCCTGAGTATCCCATCCATTACTCTGAAATGGAGTCAACAGAGAAGAAGCAGAGGAAACAATGGTGAGAGATATAGTGTCCTTGTGAATTTGGTCCCCGCATATAGCCATACCTCTGTTATTTCAGTATATGAACAATAGGGCTTTTTCTCTCTTTCTGTCTCCCCATTCTTAAGTCAATTAGAATTTAGTTTTCTGTCACTTCCAACTGAATGAATTCTAGGTTATACCACCATATTATTGTTCTATTGTGACCTCAGACAAAATGTTCCCAAAATCTCCAGAATAAACGGTCTGGTCTTTTTTTTTTTTTTTTTTTTTTTTTTTTTTTTTTTTTTTTTTTTTTTTTTGAGACAAACTCTTGCTCTGTCACCCAGGCTGGAATGCAGTGGTGCAATCTTGATCTCGGCTCACTACAACCTCTGCCTCCCAGGTTCAAGTGATTCTCATGCTTCAGCCTCCCAAGTAGCTGGGATTACAGGCATGCACCACCACGCCCAGCTAATTTTTGTATTTTTAGTAGAGACAGGGTTTCACCATATTGGCCAGGCTGGCCTCGAACTCCTGACCTCAAGTGATCCACCCACCTCAGCCTCCCAAAGTGGTGGGATTACAGGCATGAGCCACTGCGCCTGCCTGGGTCTGGTCTTGTTATTAGCATAAGCTCAGCACCTAGTACATTTTTCATCCCCAAACAGTGTGTGGTCGCACAATTACAAATGACGATCCTTCATCCGAATGATGGGCATTTTAAGGACGAAAACAACATTGCCCTTTTCCAAATTATGGTTGAGAACACAGGGCTAGAAACTAGTCAAGAGCTTCAAGCAGCAGCCCCAGGGCTGGAATGGAAATTAGCCAGAAACCATCATTTCAAATTCTAAAGGTCACCATTTATGAAAGGAAACTTTAATGTTCACTTAAAACCAGATGACAAGTCAGAAATGGAAGGAGAGGGGGCTGAAATGATGGTTACACACAACTGGCTTTCCACGACCCAATAAACTCTATCTGTGCCTAATTAGACTGGCAGTGACCTCCTGGTGTTGCATTCAGACTTTTAACATCAGTTCATCTGTCACACAGAACCTTAGCTAATGACCTTTCACCGGTTGCCTCTGTTAGAATTAGCAGTGGTTGGAATGTACATGTTTGACTGTTTCCTGATCAAAAAAGCATAGCTCCATATATATGGAAGTAATTAGACTAGATATCCCTCATGAGTTCTTGGGCAGTGCATTCAGCGGCCCTTTTAACACCTCCACTTGAGTGTTGCAAAGGAAGCTGCAAACTCAACACTTTTAAAACCAGACTCACCTCCTCCCCATCACTAAACTTTTCATCCTAAAGGGGATCACTGTCCATCCAAAGGTTAAAGGCAGAAACCTAGATGTGCCTTGAGCTCATTCTCTCTTACCTTTACATGCAACAATCAGGAAATTTAGTTGATTCCAGCTTTCAAGCATCTACCAAAGTGATGGCCAATGAGTCCATCTCCCTTATATAGGATTCTATTATTGCTATGGGATTATTGCATTAATGTGTCTTAACCAGTCTGCAAATATTCCTCAGTTGGGCGAACTGGGTCACCCTTGTAGTTCCAGCACTCTGGGAGGCTGAGGCAGGAGGATTGCTTGAGCCCAGGAGTTCAAGACTAGCCTAGGCAGCATAGTGAGATACTGTCTCTACAAAATAATAATAATAAACAAAATTAGCTAGGTGTAGTGGTGTACCTCTGTAGTCCCAGCTACTCAGGAGGCTGAGGTGGGAGGATCACCTAAGCCCAGGAAGTCAAGGCTGCAGTAAGCCGAGATTGCACCACTGCACTCCAGCCCAACCAACAGAGTGAGACCCTGTCTCAAGAAAAATAAAAATAAAACTATTCCTTTTCCATTCCCCAGTCCATGTCCCACACTTCCGCCAGAATGAACCTCAAAAATGAAAACCTGATTACATCAGATCTTTAATTTTCTATTTTAATCTTTCCAAAGAATTTGTTTCCCCTAGAATAAAGTCTTACTTAACATGCCTCCCAAAGATCTGCAAGACACGGCCCCTGTCTACTTCTCCAGTCTTGCCATTCTCCCCACTCACCCCACCCCTGCTCCAGCCATTACTGTATGTTTTGGCTTCTGTCCTATGCTCTCTTTATGCTCCATCTAGCCTCCAGACCTTGGTACTTGCTGTTCCCTTTTCCTGGAACAACAACCCATCCCTTCATCTCTCTAACTTTTGCTCATCTTTCAGCTCTTAAGAGTCGTAATTTTCCTTTTGGAAGATTTTTCTCCATTCAAGGAGTCAGCTTGGTAGATAAGAAGGAAAGCCATGGAGTTACATCATTTGAGTTCAAATCCTGTCTCAGATAATAGCTCCATGTGTGACCTTGGGCCAGTTACTTAACCTCTCTGTGCCTAAGGTTTTTAATCTGTAAAATGGAGATATGAAGGGTTGTTAAAAAGGGTCAGATGTAATCGAGTAAGTTATTTAGCATAGAAGCTGGCACATAAACTCTCAAACAGTGTTAGATTTTATTTGTTTATTTATTATTATTTTTAGACAGAGTCTCCCTCTGTCTCCAGGCTGGAGTGCAGTGGTGCAATCTCGGCTCACTGCAACCTCCACCTCCCAGGTTCAAGCAATTCTCCTGCCTCAGCCTCCCAAGTAGCTGGGACTACAGGCATGTGCCACCACACCCAGCTAATTTTTGTATTTTCAGTAGAGATGGGATTTCACCATGTTGGCCAGGATGGTCTCAATCTCTTGACCTTGTAATCCACCTGTCTTAGCCTCCCAGAATGCTGGGATTACAGGCGTGAGTCACTGCGCCCGGCCCAGTGTTAGATATTATTATTATTTTACTTGTTATGCATGGATGTTCCCCCAAGGCTCTGTCTTTGGTCCTATTTTCTTATTTTTTACAGTCTTATTGGAAGCTCTTATTCACATTCAAGATTCTGCCTTTTACCACTGATGATTTCCAAATGTGCATATCCCAGATCATACCTCCTTCCACATCATACCACCTTCCATACTCCAAGGGTCTTCTCTCTCTAAAGTTATTTCAATAGCCCACTGGCTTATCTCCTGCTCCTGTCTGTCTCAAAAATCTGTTTCTACCTGGGACCTGACCACAGTTTAAAGTCATCAATTAGCTAGGTGCTATGGCTCATGTCTGTAATCCCAGCACTTTGGGAGTCCAAGGCAGAAGGATCACTTGAGCCAAGGAGTTGGAGTCCAGCCTGGGCAACATAGTAAGATCTCCATCTCTATTTTATAAAAAGTAAACAACAACAAACAAATACCATACATATATCAATTTAGATCCTATTGCTCCTCTGCTTAAAACTCTTTCATGGCTTCCCTTTACTTTTTTTTTCTTTTTCTGAGATGGAGTCTTGCTCTGTCACCCAGACTGGAGTGCAGTGGTGCAATCTCTGCTCACTGTAACCTCCGCATCCTGGGTTCAAGCGATTCTCCTGCCTCAGCCTCCTGAGTAGAGTAGCTGGGACTACAGGCGTGTGCCACCACACCTGGCCAATTTTTGTATTTTTGGTAGAGACAGGGTTTCACCATTTTGGCCAGCCTGGTCTCGAACTCCTGACCTCAAGTGATCCACGCACGTTGGCCTCCCAAAGTGCTGGGATCACAGGTGTAAGCCACCGCACTCAGCAACCTTTACCTTTTGATAAGGATTCTCAACCTCGGTACTCTTGACATTAGGGACTGGGTAATTCTGTGTTGTAGGGGCTGTCCTGTGCATTGCAAGGTGTTTAGCAGCATCCCTGATATCACCGGCTAGATCTGGTTGTGCTTCCCTGATCCCCCAACCAAAAGTGTCTCAGACATTACCAAATGTTCCTGTCAAGAACTACTGCCTTAGTATAAACTCCAGATGCCGAATGACAATCTTGAAGGTCATTCCTAGGTCATATGCTGGTCCTGCTAGGCTGGAGTCAGTTCCACCCAAACCACATGGACTGAGGACAGGGTGACATGACAACCCCTCCTTTGACCAGAAAAAGGAGGAATGGATGTGAGGTTGGCCAAACAACAAACAAAAACATTCATGGCCACATAATCCAGCCTCCCTTCAAGTGCCCATTTCTCCATTTCCAAGAACCAAGCCCTGGCACTGGCCAAGATAAATGTTTGTTCAGTGATTGCCCACTAGACCCTTCCATTTCCCAAATTCTCCATCCTCACCCACAGTGTCTTTAATTATAGGTTAGAAGGTGGAAAATTTATACATTTAAATTCCAATCCACCAAAAACTTGGTCAAAAATCTCAGTTTTTTTGCACTTTGCTTCATCTCACATATGAAGAATATCACCACAGATCTCAACTTTTTGTGGAGTGGTGGCTAAGCTTTGTCGCTTTTCATGAACAAAGACACAAGATGCTATGAATCCTCCAGGCTCTGTCCAACTTTATATCAGCAGGGTTGCATTTTAATCAAAGACACCTCTTTCAGTGCCTGCTGAAATCTCATGTTGCCTCTTCCATCCCAGTGATGGCGGAACAATGACTTAGCTTAGCTGCAACTAAAGAGAAGTCAAAAAGATACCAGAACCCACCAAGGTACTGTTTCATTTCCCACTGGAGAAGAAAAGACAGAACTAGAAGGAAATCTTCTGATGAAAGTATGGAAATAGCTCTTTTAGTTTCTCTCCTCAACTATATGAAGTTAATCAACAGAATTAAAATACAGCTGTAGCAGAGGCTCTCAAATTTTTTGGTCTTAGGACTCCTTTACACTTTTGCAAATTATTGAACTTTTGTTTATGTGGGTTATATCTATTTAATATTTCCTATATCAGAAATTAAAACCCCCCTAAAATCGTGAAATATTTATTTTAAAATTCATTTGAAAATAATGATAAATTCAATTGCATGTTAACATAAATATTTGTATAAAAATAACTATATTTTCCAGAACAAAAAATAGTGAGAAGAATTGTTTTTACGCTTTTGAAAATCTCTTTAATGTCTGGCTCAAGAGAAGAGAGATAGATTCTTATATCTGCTTCTGCATTTGATCTGTTGCCCACTGTTGGTAGGCTTGAAGTTTATGAAGAAAACCTAGCCTCACACAAGTTTGACAAATAGAGTAGTATTTTAATAGCTTTTGAAATAACTGTGAATATTCTTTGATACTACACCAAAACTCGACAAGTGGTAGTTCCTTAAAGGCTAGTTGCAATGTGGAATCTGAAACCATATTAACTTTTCATGCTCTACTACGTGAAAATCCATTTTTCTAATCCTGCACGTTGAATGGGTCTTTTAGCCAGGCATAACTTTGTAACATAATTCATTGGTCATTCGGAAAGTATTGTTTCACTGAGTTATGCAGGTCTTCTAAATTTGGCACATTTCATTACACAGTATAAAAACAAATCACATTGGCTCACAGGGACACAAGTTTTCCAAAATCATAATTATCACTTGAAACCTTGAATTTTTATCCTTGGCAACAAATACTGTCAGTTGCTTTCTTTGAAGTGACAGGCTCACTTAGCTCATTTTTGAGAAAATGTCTGCCAAATACCCAAGCCTGAATAACCATAATTTACCTGTCATTCTTTCAAGTAAATATGGTGTTTCATGGAAAAAAGCAGCTAGTTCAGCTCGCAACTCAGTCACATAAGTGCCTTTGCTTGAGACCACTAGCATACTCTGGCTGAGGTACTCAATGCATAGTTCTCATTTGGTTACACAGACTGTATAAATCTAGCACTCAAGGTTTGAGATTTAATAAAATTGATGGCTCTTTATGGCTTCATCAGGGACATTTTTAAGTGAGGCTAGCATTTTCTTCCCCTGCGAGTGAGTGGTGATGAATACAATGAGTACTGAGCCACAGCCTTCCTTTGTGGTCAGGCTCCAACAGTTTTACCTACCATCGTTTTTGCCTCATAAGTGCAAATTTTAACACATTGAAAAAAGCAAATCATATCTTTTTTTTTGGAGATGGAGTCTTGCTGTATTGCCCAGGCTGGTCTCAAACTCCTGGGCTCAAGCAATCCTCTCACTTCAGCTTCCTGAGTAGCTGGGGTTATAGATGTGCACCACGTTGCCCAACCATATCTTATTATTATTCTGAAATAGTTTCAACCTTGCCAATCCCTTAAAAGGATCTTAGGAAGTCCCCCTCTTATCCTAGGAATTAATAGACCACCCTTTGAGGATGTTGAGCTATAACATCAGGATTGAGGACAGCGGTTTTCCGATTTAAAATACCTAAGTTTGAATTCTACCTCTACCACTTACTGTCTCGAGAATTTGGGACAATTACTTCTCTGAGTTCCATTTACTCATTGATAAAACGAGTCTAACGTCCCACGAGGCTCTTGGGAGGACAAAGTGAGATGATGTATGTGAGCACTCAGTAGGCGCTTGCTGTTGTTAACTTAAGTGCTAATGGCTCCCCGATGTGGCTCATCTCGGGGATATTCTAGAACATCTATTCCTTAAGGTTTTGACTACCTTCATCAACCAGTATGAAGTCAGGCCCAAGATTTGCCATCATACGCCATAAATCTTGTTCCATGGTAGGGGCTCCGTCAACTGCATCACTGGCTTTGCCTCAGTCTTCCCTAAGGCTCCTAAAGATTCTGGGGGACTAACAGAGCAGTGGTAACCGTGACCTGAGTGATTCCCTGCTGTTGGTGGAGCAATGCAGATGAGTAGATTCTGTCCAATCTATTTATCCCGGGAAAATGGTAATAACCAACACCAAATTAGTACTTACATGTGCCAGGCACTGTTCTAAGAGTTGAACAAATATTAAGTACCCATAACAACCCTATGAGTAGGTATAATGACAATCCCCCCTTTTTATAGGCGAGGAAACAGACACAGAGAGGTTAAGTAATGTGTCAGAGTTGCACAGCCATATGTGGCTGATCTGAGATTTGAGCCCAAGCAATCTGGTGGTAGAGGTTGAGTTTGGTTTTTTTTTTTTTTTTTGAGATGGAGTCTCGCACTATCACCCAGGCTGGAGTGCAATGGTGTGATCTCAGCTCACTGCAACCTCCGCCTCTGGGGTTCAAGCAATTCTCTTGCCTCAGCCTTCAGAGTAGCTGGGACTACAGGCATGCACCACCAAGCCTGGCTAATTTTTGTATTTTTAGTACAGAAGAGGTTGCACCATATTGGCCAAGCTGGTGAGGTTGAGTTCTTAACTGCTATACTGTACTGAGGAGGCAGGAAAAAAGGAAGAGGAGTTATTTTTCCAGAAAAGTGTTTCCTCCTATACAGGGCTTGTGTTTAAAAAAGCCCAATTTTGCTCTTAAATGATCTGTTAAAAAAAACTCCTTGAGTCCATCAGAAATGCCAGGAAAAATGAAAACTGTACCAGAAAGCCCAAGAGTGATGCAAATAAATATATGGCATGATTTTGATGGACTGGTTAAGTATTAGGCAACTCCATTTGGACATTTTTCTTGGAGTGACTCAGAGATTGTGACATTGAAACCACAAAGAGAAAAATGTAATCTCAGAAAATGACTCAGCTTCACAATGAACATTATCTACTTAATCAGAATAAGGTTCATCGGTTTTCAAACTTCAGAATCAATCCGTAGCCCAAGCATGGAAGACATTGGTCTAGTTACAGAATAGGATGCAACCAGAGTGAATCTTGATGATGAAAAAGTAAAAATACAGCTACAGGCATGGGTAGGTGGAAGTGAGAAATGTGAACTTTCTCATTCTATAAAATAGGAAGCTAAGACAGTCTACGCAAGGTGAGGAAATGAAGATGTACGTTATTTTAAAAAATTAGAAAGCTAATCAATACAAGAGGGAGGAGTGAGTTTGCTAAATCATCACCTATCATGGCAGGAAGTCAATAGATTATAAATCAAGAAATAGAGGGATGAACATATTATGTAGGGATAAGGATGTAACCACCAGAAGGACTGAATAAAAAATGGTTTAAAAAAGCGTGCTCTGGTCAATAGGACTTAGGGTGGGGAGACAGCAGTATCTCTGACGTGGATGCTTCTCATGAAAAGCCCTTCCATATGATTTAATGTTTAAAATAATGTGCATGAGGAACAGGAAACCATATACTGCATGTTGTCACTGATAAGTGGGAGCTAAATGATGAGAACACATGGACACATAGAGGGGAACAACACACACTGGGGCCTACTGGAGGGTAGAGGGTGGGAGAAGGGAGAAGATCAGGAAAAATAGCTAAAAGGTACTAGGCTTAACACCTGATGATGAAGTAATCTGTATAACACATCCCCCATGACACAAATTTACCTTTATAACAAACCTGCACAAGTACCCCTGAACTTAAAATAAAATTTTAAAAAAGCAATTATATAATGGAATATTTCAAAGTACTAAATAGGCACCAAAAAGAATAAAGTGGACTTCTCTACTGATGTAGAAAGATCTCCAGGATGCCTTATTAAATGAAAAATAAAAGGCAAGTTGAAAAAAACTAATAAATTCAATTTACATGACAAAAAATAAAAACAAAATAATGTAAAATAACGTGCATGATTAAATGTCTTAATAAATTGTGAGATAATTGTAGGAAGATCTCTAGGACACTTTGTTAACTGAAAAATAAATGGCAAGTTGAAAAACTTGAATAAATTCAACTTACATGACAAAAAATAAAAATAAAATATTATAAAGTAATGTGCATGATTAAATGTCTAATAAATTGTAAGATAATTGTTAAAAAGTTGTGGAGTGACTTATGAAGAATTTGAACTGAAAGAAAAAATGTATGCTCTGTAATCTCTTTGATTTGGTAGAGGAAAAAAAAAGAGAGAGATTTACTGGCTATTTACCAAACCAGAAGTAGCTGTCATTCTGAGGAAAGGAGATGAGTTTATAGTGAGGGTACAAAGGAAACCTTGTCTTGTGTACTTTGTTCTAAACATTTATATTGAGAACATGTTTTTGCATTACTTTCATATTATAAAAAGTGTTTTAATTAACAAAATACAATAGGAAAAATATACCACTCGAAAGAATATAATAACAATAAAATATCCAGGATTTCTTTCTTTTTTTTTAAAGTTAAAGATCAAAAAAAAAGAGAGCGAGAGAAAATGTATAATAATTTAGTGTGTCTTCATGGATTTCTAGGGGTAGGCTATTTCCATGTTCTCTTTCCCCTCTGCTTAAGGATAAGAAACAAGTATCTCTGAGCTCATTTCTATTCCAGCCCCGAGTACTTGAAGAGGTCAGTTCTCCCCTGTGTATGCTGCACAAGCCTTTTTGTGTGTTTGGCAAATGTGTTTTGAGCACCTACTGTGAACCAGGGGCACCTTGGGGACTCACAAACCCTAAGAGAACACTTCTGTGACACCCCTGCCATGACTATTCTAGGACCAATACTCTCTGCTACATACAGGAGCCCCATGCCCTGCTCACCTGGGTGCACTCTATCAGCATCTTTCCTACACAGTTGTGAGCTTACCAAAGACAGGAACCATGTCTGCCTTATTTTCTGCTAAATCCTCAGGACCCAACACAGGGTCTAGCACATAGTAGCGGCTCAATAAGTACATCTGGTGCAGGGAACCCAGGCTGTAGGTCCCCCTAAATTCAAATCACTCACTTTGCATCTCTTGTTGGATCTCCAGGCTGAAAAGGGGAAGCTGCACAGGAGGAAACACCAGCCTGAGCCAATGAAAGGTGAGAATCTGTGAGTTGGGAAGGGGCTGCCCAGCAAGAATGATGATTCTAGGAGCTTTGCAAGATTTGGTAAGGACTAGAAACTTCTACATCAATGTCATTTAAAAAAACCTATTTTTCCACAATGAGAAATGAAATACTGAAAAATAATAAGGGACCACGGACTTGTCTTCAGTGAAAGAAGGAAGACAGTGCTGATGAGGTGCTACTTCACTGCACCGAGTCATAGAGAAGGGCGAGGCAAAAGTGTTAAAAGTCTAGAGCTAAAGTACTTGTCTGAGAGAAGCAAGGGAGGTCAAGGGACAGAGTACTCTTCCTGTCAAGCAGCAAATAGTGCAGTTGAGAAGAAGACTCAGCCATGGTGAACTCAAGAGCCATTCTTGGGCTCAAAATCCTTCAGAGGCTTCCAGTTTATTAAGAGTCAAAGTCCTTACAACTCCCTTCAGGGCTCTACATGACCTGGCCTGCACTATCCTAAACTGATCTGCTTCTCTCCTCCTCACTCCCCCATTTCAGCCACCCTGGCTTTCTTGAACACTCCAGACACATTCCCCCCTTCAAGCCTTTGTGCTTGCTGATCCATCTGCCTGGAATGCCCATCCCCCAGTGAGCCACTTGGCTTTGCCTCTCACCTGCTTCATATTTTGGGTTAAATGTCACCTTCTCAGAGAAGTCTACCTTGACCACACCATTTGCAATTTCATCCCCACCCACCCCAACACAACTTCTCTGCTTTACAGTAATTTGGAAGAAGTCCATTGTGCTATGCTAAGATTATCTCTTTCTTAAGCCAATGAGCTGTCACTGCAGCTGAGCCCCAGGGATTCTAACTGGAAAATCATCCTGGGGTGGTCCAGACCTGATTTCCTTGGTCCAGACCTTATTATCTCTTGAAACCCAACCCCTGCCATCTCCCAACTGCTCAGGAGCTAAGCCATCACTCACCAAAGAGTGAAAAAGCAGAAAAGAGCAATTATTATGCTGCGCAGCAGACCTCTGGCTCAGATTAACATCATTGCCTCTTGATTTGATCTTTCTATTTTTCTCCAAACACCCAGAGCATTTTGATTGCCTGCCAGATTCATCTTTGGTGAAAAGTAACATTTTGAAAAATCATTTGGAAAAACATTTGAAAAATGTATTACTTGGTAATACATATTTTAGGGCACGTTAAGCTAATAAACAGCTAATTGGTTCTGCTGTCCTGTAATTTGCAAAGGGTCAAAATGATTTGTAAATATACATCTTTATTAACTGCTGTCTGCCAAAACCAATTTCTACAGGTGACAGTAGAATGAGGTGATGGAAGGCACCTCAACAGTTAACCTCAACATGGTTTTTTGGATCAGTTTAATTTAACAGGTAAGTATTATTGTATTCCAGGGCAGCTATGCATGATGTCAAACAGCATATGGTACACAATACAGAGTGGTGGAAATTCCACTTCCTAAATGTGCAGGTGACCAAATGTATATATAGACTCTTAGCCAAAAGGAATAGAAACAGTGTCTGTGGGATTTGTGCACAATATGTCCATACAACATATATTTTCTTTTTTCTTTTCCTGAGTTTGCACCCAGGATATTGAGGGAATTTTAAAACGAGGCTGTTAAACTACTCTGGATAATCTTTGTGGATAAAATGGAAAAAAAAAAACAAATGAACAAGTAACACTGAGATTTTCCTTTGTCTTTCTTTCTTTCTTTCTCGTTCTTTCTTTCTTTCTTTCTTCTTTCTCTTTTTTTTTTTTTTTTTGAGATGGAGTCTCTCTGTGTTGCCCAGGCTGGAGTGCAATGGTGCTATCTCAGCTCCCTGAAACCTCCGCCTCCCAGGTTTAAGCTATTCTACCACCTCAGCTTCCCGAGTAGCTGGGATTACAGGTGCCCACCACCACACTGGGCTAATTTTTGTATTTTTAGTAGAGACAGGGTTTCACCATGTTGGCCAGGCTGGTCTCGAACTCCTGAAGCGATCCACCCACCTTGACCTCCCAAACTGCTGGGATCACAGGTGTGAGCCACTGCACTCGGCTGAGATTTTCAAGACCGGAGAGCTAGACTCTCTCAAACTACAGAATGCTGAATTGTAAACAATTGTGGCTGGAAGTATAGGAGATATTATTAATAGGGTAATTTGTAAACACCTAAGAGTAAAACAGTAATTGTTAGGGATTAGTATAGGTTCACTAGGAAAAGCTTAAGGTAATTGAATTATCTTTCTTCTGGAAAAAAATTCAAGGTATATTTATTGAAGATCTGCTGTACAACAGGTTGTGGTTCTAGGCTGGTGGTTCAGGGAGTTGTGGCGGATAGTTTTTTGGGTGGCAATAAGATATTTGATAACATTTCCTACAACCTGCAGGCTAAAAGGTGGATAGATGGTGTTGGGTCTTGCCTGCCCAAATCTTAGCCTAGCTGCCCATTCCTGGCCCATTCAAGCCTAAGGCCAGTAAGAACCAGGCCTGCTGGTACATTTGTCTATTCCAAGTCTGGTGCCTTTCCAAGATGTTTTTGGCCATCTGAGTGCTGCATGAGAACCTGGCTGCAGATTCTCATCGTCTGTGTTACAGAGTCATCCAAGCCCAAAACCTGGAGATGAGGATGAGGGTAGGGTTGACTCGTGCCTGACGCAGAGTTTAAAACCCAAAGAAGTCAAATAAATAACATGCTCAAGTTTACTCCTCAGGAAGTGGAACAGCCATGGACCTGATGCCATCCCCACACTGGCGAACACCCCAACTCCAGCGTAGAAGATGTGAGAATCTCAAATCATTTGTTCACCTGCATCCCATCAGACTCCCTGTTCTTCTCACTTCCAAATCATTAGTGTTACTTTTTTAAAGAAAAATTTACATTTGATCTCCAGAGGTGGTATTTCTTCACAGCCTAGTGCTACGATGTCTCAATTTTATTGGCTTTACCATTTATTTTCCTTGACCTTGCTTTCTGGATTTGGTATCAGAATTGGCAGACACTGGGTGAATTATTTTTCACAATATCTCCAGTGGTTGAATGGTTCAGAGCCTCTGACTGATGCTGAGCTCTCCTTGACACAGGATTGAGCAGGTTGGAGGAGACCCAACCCACCAACCCAGATCCTTAAATTAAGGCAGTATGGTGTGATGATTAGGGTGAGACTGTGGTTTATATCCCAGCCCTGTCACCACCTAGCAGAGTGATCTTGTGCAAGCTACTTTACCTCTCTGAGCCTCTGTCTCCTTGCTGGTAGAGCAGACAACTAGTAGTAGACAGGGCTATGATGAGGCTCAGTTTAGCCTGTTTATGCTAAGGTTTTATCCAAGGGCCCAGAATACAGTTAATGAGAAACAGAAGAAGGTACAGTTTAAATCCCAGCCCAGCATTTACTAACTATGTGCAGTTTATAAAATGGAGGTAATAGTAGTATCTATCTCTCAAATAAATCAGGAGGGTTAAATAACAATTGTAAAGTGCATCCTTAGAACAGTGCCTGGCATCTAGTGTGTGTCCGTTAAATAAATGAATAAATGCTCAGGGGCTGGCCCAGATATGAGGCCGGGCACGGTGGCTCACGGCTGTAATCCCAGCACTCTGGGAGGCCAAGGTGGGCAGATTACTTGAGGCCAAGAGTTCGAGACCAGCCTGGTCAACATGGAGAAACCCTGTCTCTACTAAAAATACAAAAAATTAGCTTGACATGGTGGCGCACATCTGTAGTCCCCGCTACCTGGGTGGCTGAGGCAGGAGAATCACTTGATCTCGGGAAGCAGAGGTTGCAGTGAGCCAAGATCACATCATTGCACTCCAGCCTGGGCAACAGAGCGACACTCTGCCTCAAAAACAAACAAACAAATGAATGCACAATCTACCACAATAATCATTGCTAGGCACATAGAAGGTGTTTGTTAAGTATTAGCTATTAATTATTTTTTTCTAGGTGGGCATGGTGGTTCAAACCTGTAATCACAGAACTTTGGGAGGCCATGGTGGGAGAATTGCTTGAGCCCATGAGTTGAAGATCATCCTGGCCTGCATAGCAAGACCCCATCTCTACAAAAAATTTTAAAAATAGCCGGGCATGGTGGCATGTGCCTGTAGTCGCAGCTACTCATGGGACTGTGGTGGGAGGATCCCTTGAGCCCAGGAGGTCGAGGCCGCAGTGAGCTCTGATTGCACCACTGAACTTCAGCCTGGGCAATAGAGCAAGACCCTGTCTCAAAACAATTTTAGAAAGTAAAAATTAAGAAATTAAAAATAGGCCAGGTGCAGTGGCTCAAACCTGTAATCCCAGCACTTTGAGAGGCCGAGGTGGGCGGATCACAAGGTCAGGAGATCGAGACCATACTGGCTAACATGGTGAAACCCCGTCTTTACTAAAAATACAAAAAATTAGCCGGGTGTGGTGGCGGGCTCCTGTAGTCCCAGCTACTCGGGAGGCTGAGGCAGGAGAATGGTGTGAACCCAGGAGGCAGAGGTTGTACTGAGCCGAGATCGTGCCACCGCACTCCAGCCTGGGCGATAGAGCGAGACTCCATCTCAAAAAAAAAAAAAAAAGAAAGAAATTAAAAATAATTATTTCCCTAGTTCCTTGGCACCTGTTTCTGGGGTTCTCATGGCCCATCCTCTCTCTCTCCAGCTTCCTTGGAAACAGCTCCCAGGATCCATAACACAATTTCACCTGCTGACTGATCCCAGGAAGAAGGGCAGACTTGCCCTGGAAGTGAGCCACCTCATGCAAATCCAGGAGGCAGGCCACAGGTGGGGTTCCTGCCTTGCAGAGAGCTCTCTTAGGCTGGAGGGCTTCTAGTAGTAGACATTGTCATTCATCTGCACCATTTTGGAAAAAGCTTCAGCAGACCCACAAAACGCTAGTCAAATCCTGAATTCTCCTTCTCCTCCTTTATCTCTGCTTTCCCAGTGTCTCACTGGCTCCTCTGTTCTTTGTCCATCAATGTTAGTGCTACTTAGGGTATCGTTTTCCCTCTTTTTCTTCCTTGTGTTTTTCTGGCATTTCTTGTGTGCAGTCATACCTTTGATTACCATCTATGTTTGGATGACCCTAAGTGTCACCCTCAGTTTCACTTCTGTTCTAAGCTCTCTCTTTGTGATTTGTAACATTTTGGAGTATGAGATTCTTTCATAGAAGTGCCCATTCATGTATCTTTCATGAAGTTTCATGAGCATACTGAACCTCATCAATGGAGCTAAATGACACAGTATTTGTACCTAGACTCCCAACACCAGCTGCCTGTGGTGGGTCACCCACCGAGTAACCGTGTCTTACAGAGTCTACTGTCAAACTTATCTATAGTGTTCCTTTCTTTTTATTGTCAGTAGAAACACTGGCTCCCAAGGATTTCTTCTTTTGTCAGCCCTAGCAGTTACTGTTCCCTGTGCACCTGGACAAGGGCTACATTTTCCTGGACACCATGAAAGGGGGAAAATCAGACCTATGTGAGAATTCTCTGGGAAAGAAAGAATATCTGATTACATGAACGGTCTGTGATAAAGGCAGATGGTGCAAGAAAAAAGAAAAGCAATTGAAAACTCTTGGGAAAACAAATAATCCTTCTAGAAATAGTGTTATTATAGATTCCTATATGTCTCTACAGTGAGATATAGCAGGGTTTGGCAAACTTTACTTTTTCTGGAAAAGGCAAGATAGTAAATATTTCAGGCTTTGCAGGCCAAGCAGCAAAATTGAGGATATTATATAGAAATATAAATGACAAGAAAGAAAACAAGTTTCTATAAATTTTTTATTGACAACATTTAGGATTATGGATCCTGGAATTTGAATTTTATATCTTTTTTATTTGTCATGAAATATTATTGGATATTACTTAATTTTTCAATCATTTAAAAATGTACAAAATATTTTTAGCTATGGGCTGTCCAGAAGCAGGCAATGGGCTGAATTTGGCCTAGTTGTAGTTTGTCAAACCCTGAGAGATAGCTACACATCATAATATATATATACACCACTGAGTGAGCTAGCTTGCTTTCTTCTTTCTTTCTTTCTTTCTTTCTTTCTTTCTTTCTTTCTTTCTCTTTCTCTCCTTCCTTCCTTCTTTCTTCTTTCTTTCTCTTTCTTTCTCTCTCTCTCCTTCCTTCCTTCTTTCTTCTTTCTTTCTTTTTCTTTTTTCTTTCTTTCTTTCTTTCCTTTTTCTTTCTTTCCCTCTTTCTTTTCCTTCCTTCCTTCTCTTTTTCCTTCCTTCCTTCCTCCCTTCCTTCCTTCTCTCTCTTCTTTTCTTTTTCTTTCTTTCTTTCACACAGTCTCACTCTGTCACCCAGGCTGGAGTGCAGTGGCATGATCTCAACTCATTGCAACTACAATCTCCTGGGCTCTAGTCATCCTCCCACTTCAGCCTCCTGAGTAGCTGGGACTATAAGAGCATGCCAGCACACCTGGCTAACTTTTTTTGTATTTTTTGTAGAGATGGAGGTCTCACTATGTTGCCCATGCTGGTCTCAAACTTTGGGGCTCAAGTGATCCACCTTCCTTGGCCTCTCAAAGTGCTGGGATTACAGATGTGATCCACCATGGCCTGCAGAGTTTTCAACTGTTAAAATTTCTGAGACAAAGCATGGTGACATTATTTATGTTTATTGATGTGTCTCAATTTAGTGGGATATAAACATGCACCAGTTTTAGTTTGGCTTTCAACTGTGTTATATCAAATCCTTCATTTTCTTACTGACAGTTTAGGCAGATTTCATAACTTCCCAGTCACTTTTGGTTGTTAAAACTTCCAGTTTTGTCTAACATTTCAAATTGCATGTTGAATTCAAATCACTATCCCTGCTCCTTCCTTGTTTAGATTCTAGCACCTTCTGTATGTATGTTCCTGCAGGGAGCAGGAAGAAGGAAAAGGCCAACATGCCACTTCACTTAGCTGGGCGAGGCTGTAAACCTTTCTTGTTTGCTGTCACTGCTTCTCTGGCTAACGTCAATTGCCAGGCGCTCTGTGTAGCAGGGGTCTGTGTGCTGACTGTCTTGTGGAGTTACATGCATTGGTTATTGGAGGGTCCTATGGTACCTTCCTACTGCAACTTCCTTTCCTGGTGTGGAATCTCTGACTCTGGTCTAGTCTTTTCCATCCTGCCTGGCTCCTTCCACTGAAAACATACAGCCCATGTTGCTGAGACTGTAGTTGACCCATACAGTACCCTGCAAACATTTATTATACACCCTCCCTTTGGATAGAGTCAGTTCTGAACCAAGGTGCATGGTTTGGTGAGCAGAGCATGGGCTAACTCTCAGCCCCTACTCGACCCCTCGGCCAGGCAGTCTTGTATAGGGCAACATCTTCACAAGCATCGTGCAGCTGGGTTAGAGTTTTCTTGGTTAATGGGCTGCTCTCTCAGGTGAGATATGAACACAAGGGTGGCAGCTCAGCTGCCCACTCCCAGATCCAATCCACACACAGAACTTCACCATTCCAAACAGGCTACTCCACTCCCATGCCTCCTCTTAGCTCTGTTGTTCCCTCCAAGTCCCTTGCTGAGGTGGGCACATGAGCAGCCATGCTGCTTAAGCAAGTGTCCAATCCAGCACTCAATCATTATGAATGATTCTTCTTGGAGCCACAGGTACCTCACTGAGGAACTAAAAGTATTGGGAGGAAGGAGAGAACTTGTATAAGAAAGCTAACTTATTGTTTGTCTTAGCAAATGGATCTTGTGTAGAAATGCATAAATCAAGAACTAATGGTCAACATGTTATTTAGAGGTAAGAAGAAATGAAGGAAACACAAGAATTAAAACAGAAACAGTTGATGGCACTTGCTATTTTTATTTCCCCATTTCACAGGTAAGTAAATTAGCACTCAGAGGGTAGGCAACTTTCAAGGTCTCATAGTCAGTAAATAACAGGATCCACATAAGCCCCCAGGTCCACCTGCTCCCAAAGCCCCTGCTATATCCCATATTCTCTGTGGTCTTTCATTAACTTATTAAAGGCCTATTTGTTCCTACATTGAAAAAGTGTGCTGTGGCAGGGTTATGAGATGGGAGAAAATTAAAACAACCTTCGGGTTTTCTACACTTCTGTTTAACCTCAGAAACATTGTTTTCATTGGGTGATGCTTCCATATGTCAAAGAAATTTTAAATTATTAAAAACATAATTATCCTAAAATACATAGCTCATGTCAAGTTTTGTTCAATTCAGCAGTGAGGAAATCAGCAGAATGATAAAACTAGTTCAAAGGAGGATGTTCTATTTTTTTTCAGTGAAAAGGTTTTGAAATAAGATTACTAAATTAGTATAAAACCGAATAATATTCAGGAGAGGAGAGAATAAATCCACAACATTTGGGGTTATCTCCCCTAATGAATGAAAATCACATGCACATCTACTGAACAAAAAAATTATGTGCATTTTCTCAGTTTTCTACAAGTAAGTAGCTAACTTTGTAGCAACCAGGCCCCAATCTGTACTAAAAGCTGAGTCAATCAAAGTTACATTTCCCCCCGGGGGTCAGATGATCCCTTGGGTAAGCTTGTTTCACTGTGCTCTATGTGAACATTTAAAGAACACAGTCATCTTTTTGCCTAATTTCTTGTTTTATTTTTTTCTTCACACACAATAGTTATCCATACAAATAACCCACACTGGTCACCCAACCTTGGAATGAAGGTCACTTGCCTTTATTCTAATCCAGAAGATAAAATTTCAGAGACTGAAACAACTGAAAGTATTTTCAAGGCATCTACTTCCTAAGGTAGGTGGAATCCCACAGTCAGGTAGAAGATTGGGTTTGAGGAAGAAAGAAGAGGAGTAAGTTTCTTTCCACCGATGATGATACGACTGGGAATGAGATTTAAAATAGGTAACAACCAATGGGACACAAGACCAGACAATCAGAATGAATGGTTTTGTAGGGCCAGAGCAAGGTCACGATGACATCTGTGGGGCCAGGTCTTCACCCTTTACCTAATGGATCTGAGCAGCCCCACTAAGGGCTAGGGTGGGTGCAGTGGTGGTGGGGAGTTGGTGAAAGACTTGGGCCAGTTGTTGTTTATCAAGACATAGGAAAGTATTTTAACATTTTAACAACCAGTATGGCGCTATGGACACATTCTGTCTGACTATTAGTCATGTTCATACTCTGACCTCTACCACCTGCCCAATCCTGACTCAACCCTCAAACGCAGTCAGGGTCACTCCCTCCCATCCTGCCTTAAGACTCCAGCCCATTTCTCTCTTCTATCTGCCTCTCAGGCTTTAGTGGCAAGGAGGAAGAATACAGAAAAAGGAACTGGGAGAAGGTCAGGAGTAGGGAAGAGAGTAAGAGAACTCCAGCACATTCTGAACCCATGTCTAAGGGAGGGTGCAGCATTAAATCTAGGACTGCAGGTGCAGAAGTGATGACTGGGTACTGTTTCTAAGTTTTAGGGGTAGAGCAGTGCCCCAAAGACAATAATCCCTGTCCTTACAGATTCCACATTCTACTTGGGCGGAGACAGGAGATATGAAAAGTATGAGTTAACATGTACAAAAGCACCTAGCACAGAGCTTGGCACATACAGAATAGTTAATAAATGTCATGTCTTTTCCTCACCTCCATCCTCAGCCACATCTTTGCAGCTTCCCTGAAGGTTTTCAGACAACATAAATAAAGCTGAAACCCCGTCTGGCTGAAAAAGTCAACCATCTGGAGTTTTGGAAATATGGGAGAACTTCTAATGACTGGCTAATTTTTTTCTCCAGTTTTTCAGCGAGATGTTTGATGTCATCCTGGCCCATTTGTAGCAGAAATATCAGTTACTGAACCTCTTCTCCATAACTTTAAGTTCCTTGTTTTAAAATCCTAAATAAGTGGGCTTTCTTTTCTCAGTATTTTTTAATGAATTGAAAAAGTGATTATTGACTAATAAAGAGTAATTCAGGAATCAAATATAAAAACATCAGAAATTCATATTAAAAGTGCTATTTAGGTAATTTACAAGGCTGAAAACTGGCAGCCCATGTACCAAATTCAGCTACAAGGTAAATTTGGTTTGGCTAATATCATATTCTTAAAAAGTTGAATGAGTTGCCTGCATTTTAAAAATCAAGATATTTTACATCTGGCTTTTCTTTACTTGGAATATTGGGCCACACTTGGTGTCTATTTCTCCAAGGTAAAAATCAAATCAAGCCAAGTAGTAGTCATCCTTCAGATGAGGCTTGTGTTTTCCAGTTTGCCACAGTCCTCACCACTCCCTATTGCCCCACACTGAGACCAAGTTTCAGTTACAATACATCTTCTCAAATCTACTGTTACCCGCCTCCAAACCTGCTGAGAATTGAGCTAAGAGGATTGGGAAATGCTTGTTTCATACTTTACATTAGCTGCCTCATCTACACAAACATTTGGATTTGTTACTCTCTAATCTTATCTAAATTTCTCATTTTAGATTTGGGTAAACTAAGGTCCAAAGAGGGAAAATAACATTCACAATTCACATAACTGTTAGTGATGGAAATGGGATGAACAGTTAGGGTTCCTCACTACTAGACTGGTGGTCTTTCTGCTATCTAAATACATTGCTTTGATTGTCTCCAGGACTTCACGAGGTTTTCTTAATGAGAGAGTCACATATTGAACACATTCTCATTCAAATTCACAGGCCACTATTGAAAACACGCAGCAGGTTAGGGCTCTACTTTGTGAATGCCTCCCGTGCTTTCCAGATAATGAGTCGGGCGTTCGTGTTGGCTTCCCAGTGTGGGTGTCTCTACACAGGTCAATTTTGTCCCCATGCAAAGCGTGTCCTTTGCTGCCTCTGAGTTTGTGTGTGTCTGGTGTCTTCTGCATCCCTGCTGATGCTGCACAGGCACAGTGAGTGCTCTGAGATCTGAAACTTCTGAATGGAAAAACCCATGTGCCTGGGCATTTTCACAAACTAGTGTTTGTACCAGTAGCAGGCTACCCACCAAAGCATGAATTAATGTTTTCTAGCAAATACTCAGAGAGACAGCACGACTAAGGTTAAGTATTGCCTGCTGAGTTTAGGTGTGTGACCTTGGGCAAGTTATGTAAATTCCCTAGGGCTCAGTTTCCTCATCTGTAAAATGAGGATAATAATAGTACCTACACAACTGAGCTTCTTTGAAGATGAAAGAGTTAATTTTTCAAAATACTTAGAACAGCCTGAGCACATAGTAAGTGCTAAATGTAAGGGATATTCTGGTAGGTTAGCTTATTTTTTCCTAGGTATTTTTTAAGGGTTGAAAAAGTGATTATTGACTATTAAAGAGTAATTCAGGGGTCAAATATAAAAATGTCAGAAATTTGGATTAAAAATGCCATTTAGGTAATTTACAAGGCTCAAAACTGGCAGCCCATGGGCCAAATTCAGCTACAAGGTAAACTTGGTTTGGCTGATCATGTCACTCAAGGAGGAGAAGGATATAACTTACCTACAGAAATGAAAACTAGAAACATCCTTCTCCTCCTTGAGTGATGGGATGATCCTTAAAACACATAGTCATCCTCAGGCTCATTGCAAATACCAATACATGTTGGCTTTAACATCATAATTGCTTGGAGCACCTTTAGAAAACTCAGATTTTCGTGGTCTACCTCAGACCTATGGAAGCAGGGAATCTAGTTGTGGAGTCCCTGATAATCTAATTTTTTAAAAGTTCCTCATGAGAATTTGATGACCAGCAAAGTTGGGAAACAATTGATGTAGTTTGCTTATTCTTGAATATTTTTGGTGTTGGAAGACCCATCACCTCCCAAAGCTTCCCATTCCACATTGGATAGTTATTTTTATTGAGGTAAAACCTATTTTCCTCTAGCTCCTACTTCTACCTCCTTGAGGCCACACAGAACATCTCAAATCTCTCTTTCATATGACAGCCCTTCAGATATTTGCAGACAGCTGTCATGTTCTCCTTGGCATTCTCTTCTTTTGGATAAAATAATCACATTGTCTCATGGCTCTTTAAAAAAGTACAGAAGAACGAACTTTTCTAATTTGACCTCTAAGAAAATGGAGCTACGAAAACCTCCCAGTTTTCATTTGACACTTAAAGGACCAGAAAATGAGGATTTTGAGGCTCAGGTGTAGGTAAGAAATACTGAATGGGAAAGGACTGTTCATCTTCATTCTAGCAAAGGATGGAAATGCCTGGGATGGATGCTACCAACTGCATGTGACTTCCCATGCAGAAATCAGAGGCTTCTGCAAATTCCCCAAACACTTGATGTGTTTAGTACACATCTTGGCTTCAAATTTCAGCCAGGACCCACCTAGGTGTTAATTACATGGGTGCAGCCATAGCTAATATTTTACTGTGATTCATTGTGATTTGTGCATCTTACTGTATTTAATACTTCAAAAAAGTGAACAACAACAAAAAAAGCCAGGCCAAGTTGTATGGGGACTGCAACACATTTTCTCAATAGAATTCACCTGCCCAAGGTTATGTCTTCAATTCATCCAATTCCTTCTTGATTCAATTTCTCACTTCTCCCACTGAGCCTACAGTATGCCTGGGTGGGGTTTCAATTCCTTGTACAAACTGTGGGTGTAGGACATGATGTTGGAAAAAAGAGAAATCATCAGTTGAGAAATTCTTAGCAAGTGTTCAGAAATTTTAGGTCCTACCTCTGCTCTTATAGATATATATTTTTTTCATAGATCATAATGAGGAACATCAAACTTCATTTTTAATTGTGCATTCTCAGGTTTGATTCCCAGAGGCAGAAGAATTGGAAATGGCTAAAGCACTGTATACATATGTGCCATGTTTGGCTTGGAGGAAGCTTAGAACTTCTATGCCATCTCTAGAACCATGTAGATATCGCAACATCCACCAAATCAGTTTTACAAAAGATAATTCAATTCCTTATAGCCAATATAAGAAAGCGAAATATGGAATTTCCCTGAGGTAAATGACTTCACCATACCCAATCACAAATGCTCACAAATATCCAACTTTTGTCATTGTTTAGGAAATAATTATTCTAGAATTTCTGTCAGTACATTGAATACAGTATAAGCTTTAGATAATGTTAATTCAAGACCACCTAATCCAAACATATCATTTCCCAGATGAATAAACTGAGAGTTGGAGAGGGTAAATGTCTTAACCAAGGTCACAGCGATACTTTGCAGCATTACCCAGGTCTTCTGACTTCACATGATCCTTGCTGCATTAAAGGTAGCCCTTTCCTACCTGGGCTTCCCACCAGTTGCAAATTTGTGTTAGAAACAGAATCAACTGTAGTAGCGCTACGGTCAGGAGAGCAGTTGTTTAAAGTGTCAGGACATGGGAAAAAGGCCAGAGAATGATGCAATATTACACTGGCAAGTGATGTCATAGCATGATTTCCCAAGCGATTTACATAAATGCAAGTTCTCAAGAAGCCCTGACAAATGCCAGCCAGTGAAAATGCAGTGTGAAGAACCAATGGCAAGCAGGGGAGGGGACCATACAGGAAACCCAGATTTCCTTGCCCACCACTGTGACAAGCTTCACAGATTTCTCGGAAGCCTAAGAGAACCCCTACTGCCCCTCTAATCCAGTGACTTCCCTCAGGCATATAGGCTCCAAAGAGCTTTGATTTTCTTCCTTATCTTTCTGTTTACTCCCAGTGATATCCAAGCATTGCCTACTGGTGCTGAGAGTGACTTCTGGTGTGGTGAAAGCAAGTTTAATAGTGTGATAGGCTACAAAAGGGCTTTATATTTTTAAATTGCTCTTTCTTCTTCATTATAATTTATAACTACTCCCTAATTTTTAGAACTAGAAATGACGAACTGCAATTCTTGGAGAATCAGTCTTTTGTAAATGTCATGGAAATACCTTTTTAGGGGTTTGGGAATGATTTAGGAATGAAGACAGGTGGATACAAAATACCAAGACTTCAGTTTTGTTGTGATCCAAACTAATAAAACATGTATCAATAAGGATTTTTTCTTAAAATGTGTGCATAGGGTGTGGGTGTGAGTAGGGGTTTACATATGTTACCCTGTTACTGATTGGCAGTGGAAGTTCATGACAATATCTAGTTAGAGCAAACTCAGGAGAAACTGATAAGTCTATGTTGAGAAATAATGAAATAGCTCAGAATGTGCCAGACCAGGTCAGGATCTCTCTCTCTCTCTCTCTCTCCTCACTTCCTTCCTCTTGTCCCTTCTCCTCCCTTCCCTCCTCCTCCCTTCAAAATCCAATTTAAGCAGGGTTAAAGACCCCATCTCAAGCCAGAGATCCAAACAGTTGACAATATGCCTAGGGATTTTGGATTTGAAGACTTTTCTAAACTGCAGAAGCTGCCTAGAGTGTGACAAAATCTCATCTCATAAAGCTTATACTAAAAACAATCAACAAGACCCAACCCCTTTAACCCACATGGCGTCAGTCTTGCTGTTAACAGAGTCTGGGCACCTGCACATTCTCAGCAATAATTTGAACTTCTCTTCTTTCCTTATCACCATTTTCATCTCCTCCAAACACCCACCAGAATATCAAAACTGGATTATTCAGAGCCATTGAGAGGAAATTGTAAATACCTTCTAGGCAGCAGGTCCTCCACAGCCCCGAATGGGTCATTACTTCTTCATTCTTCCTGCTGGTTTCATTATCACTTGTAGATTTAGTCCTGCACACACCTCTGGAATATAACCAGTAGTCCGTGCCCACTGCAATGGTCATTAAACTAAAAGCTGCAAAGGCTCCTACAGTGGTGATCAACATCTGGATACCTCTGTCACACATCCTCATAATTCTTCATGGTACTCTGGACGGCTGGGGGTTGGAGGGGGAGAGTCAGTGCCGGAGGGGAAAATCACTCTGCAGCCGGGTAACCTAGCACAGGCTCTTCCAAATATTCAGGTCTCCTTTTGTCAGCATCCACAGGGACTTTGGGAAAGCTGGGATTTCCTTTCTGGAGCTCTCTCCAGTTCCCTGGGTCGCCTATGGCCCTCTGAAGGGTGCAGGCTCCGGGGGGTTGGTCCGCATCACTGCTGCCTTCTGAGGGTCCCTGGGTTCCTTTCATTCCTCAGGAGCGTGGTAAAGACGAGGGTCCGTGCAGGGCATGGCTCCGGAGCCTGGAGCTGCCAGCTCGGTGTGAGATGCGCCTGGCTTCTCACAGCCCCGGGAGACTCAAGGCAAAGAAACCCAGAGAGGTCTCTGTGTGAGTGTGTGTGTGTGTGCGTGCGTGCTTGTGTGTGCCAGCGCGTGTGCTGGGGGTGAGGGCGGATGGCAAAAAATAGCACTGCTGGGAGGCGAGCCGCTGAGAAGAGTGTTCACTGCTTCCACAGCCTCGCAGGAAAGCTCTCCGCCTGCTCCCGACACCCCCGCTCAAACTGGAGAAAAGACAGAGTCCTGGGGCGGGGGCCGGCTGGTTTCCCTGGGGGCGCCAAGGTCCGTGGTGCTGAAGGGACAGCTCCCCGCCTGTTGCCCCGCCTCCGCCGTCTTAACGCCTAGGCTTTAAGGTCCGTGGTGCCGAAGGGACAGCTCCCTCATGCAGCTGCACACCGCCGCCCGGGCTAGAAACCCGGGGTGCTAAAGGGTCTTTCTTCCCTCACCCCGCCCTTCCCCCATTCCTTCCCGGGTCAGCCAGCCGGCTCGGCTCTGCCCAGTCAAGCCCACTCTCCGCGCAAAGTTTCGGGAGCCGAGGACAGTCAGCGCCCTGGCTCCTGGGCGCTGCAGCACGACCCGGTTCCTCCGCTCTGGGAAGGGTTAAGGAAAGGGGAAGGCGAGCGAAGCCCGTAGCGCACTCTGGCGCTCCCTCAGCACCCACCCAACGCGGCATTCTTCAATCCGCCCTTTCATCCCATGAGCCAGGCAAGTTTGCCTTTTGCTGCGGGCACCACTGGAGCCCATGGGGGAAAAAGAAGACCCGAAAGACCGAGTCTTCTCAAAGGCACCGGCAGCTCTGGAGACGGCTCTATGGCTCGCTTAGGCGGGCAAAAAGTGTTGTCACAATCACATCTGTGTAGAGTCTGTCTCAATTTGGTTCCCCAGCAAACAAACCAATATGTCTACCCTCCTTTCTCTGGAGCTCTGGTTTACACCGGAGACAACCTGCTCAGATCAGACCCGGAACTGTTCGTATATACATGATCATGTATTCCTAAAAGATGGAAGAAGCTAAATATATATAGACTCTGTCATACACATATTAGGGACCTTGGGCAAAAGGCTATAAGATTTTGGCCTTTGAATATGCCTTTTATACATTTTAACATATCTACATTGAAGGGGGTGATGGATTCATGGTGGGAGAGTCACTGAAAATGTCAGATTTTGTTCAAAGGTCTCTGAGATATTCATTTGTTAACATTGTTATCTAAGTCAGACCATAAAGCAGGTGAAGTTAGGTCTGCTTTGCTTGTTAGTCCAAAGTGCAAATGGCATTGCACACCTGAAAGCTCTCTTCCTTGGAAATAGCCAGTATTGCAAAGGACCAGCATTTAACCAGCTTTTTATTACTATGTATTCTGGCATATGCATGGGCACACACCGAGTTGACTAGAAACAGCCCACAGAAATGCCCTTATTATTTTTTTTCTTATGGCATCCTGGGACTGATATCCAGAGGTCAGATAGTTGGAAATGAGGCTGCTTGGGTTGTTTCCACAGTTCCTGAGATGTGTCCGCAACCAACTGTCATGTTTGAATGTTATTTAGCTGGACAGAAATATAACGGGAGGTAATCACAGACACACATACTCCCCTGGTGCCATCTCTGGCTGCCTGGGAACTTCTATTCAGGTGACTGTGTAGCAGGAATATATTGAAGGGTTCGCAAATGCAGCTCACAACTTCTTGGTGACTTTGCTACTTTCATTTTGGTGTTAAGACTGAAGACTTTATTCTTAGTGTTAGATAAATACTCATGTGCAGGAGGAAGTTCGAATATATAGCTGTGGAGTGATTGTGTTTGAATGCTCACCTGTGCTATGTTCAGTTTAGTTATAAATTCTGAATGCCTGTGAATCCGTCATAGAAGTAAAGCAAGTATGTAAATGTATGTTTGTACCTGCAGACAGTGTTATGGACCATGTGAACATATTTGCTGCAAATGCCTAGCATTTTTGCTATGCATATGCATAGATATTTGCACATGTATGTGTATGCATGCACGTGTGTAGGTATAGTATAGATTTGAATATGTAGGTGTGTATACCTATGAGCATTTAGTTGCATATGCATGTGTCGTGGTTCAAAAACACTGATTTATGGACAGGAGGTAGAAATACTGAAATCTTGCCACATAATCCACAATGGAATGGATAAACTTGGGGCCAACACCACAGCCGTACTCCAGAAGAATGACAGAAGATAGTAGGGAGAGGATACACGAGGGCCCCTACAGGTTTCTTAGTGTCATTTTCTTTCCCGAAATGAAAATTTGCATCTTAATAAAAATATCCTGCCTTGATTGTTATTACCTTTCTTTTTTAAGGGAAAGCCATATGTAACATGGAGGTGAGGTTGGTATTTCTTGGGAGGGATTAATTCAGTTAGCAAAAATTTCCCTACCCACTCTCAGAAAGTTAAATAAGATGAAATAATTAATAATGATCAAAGCAGTCATTTCAGGATCTGTTTGATTCTTCTCTTGCTTGGATAGAAGTGAGAAAGGTCTTCTTTCAAAGAAGGACCATGTTGATGAAAGGTGAGTGAGCTTCGGGCTAAGGGACAGTATGCCCCAATCTCTCCATTTACCAGACCCACAGTGGAACAGCAGCATCTTCATCTCCACCCACTTAGCTCTACAACAGAAGCCCAGACAAGCAGAGTATGGTGCCCAGGGGCCTAGCAGAAGGATAGTTGGGGGAAAAGGATCAGGAGCTCAGGTAGATGAAGGTAACAATTATGGGTCAGGATGCACCCAGTTTTGCTGAATAAGAGAAAGGGATACATGCGATAAAACTGGAGCTTTGTCCTGAGCCTCTGACTTGGTGAGGCAGGCTCATTCTTTGGAATTGCTGTCCAGGGCCAACCTGATCACTGTGGGAAGTCCCGAGCCTGCATGTGGAGCAAGTCAGACCAACTGAACGGAGTGGGAGTGTGGAGGCAGGGAGGCCGCAGTTAGTTCCCTATCATGCCTCCCAACTTACTAGGGGGTGACCTCATCCTTTCATTCAATTGAATGTGTAGGTGTGTGGACCTGGGCGCGTAGAATCTGCTTGTAAGGCTAGAGATCGTTCCTCATTTTCACCACTAGAGGGCTCTTTCAACAGATCAATGAGGGACCCAAGAGATTCAGAGCTCTCTCCAGGGCGGGCTGGAGCTAGACTCCTGTTTACTAATAGCCCTTTCTGATCCCACTTATCTGGCAGAAGACTAGGAGACATTCAGACATCTTGCAACTGATGTCTGATTCTCTTATTAAGACTTTTGTTTTCTTCTATTGGGCTGTCAGCTAGTGAAGTAGTTGGCACGGTGTATCTGTTTATGCTTTTTCCTGTCCATCTTCTCATACATCTGGAGGGGTCAGTGATCCCTGTAAATGGTTGTGTCATTTAGGAAGGAGTACTGACAGTTGCTTCAATTCAACAGATGCTTTTCGAGTGCCTACTATGTGCAAGGCATTCCCCTATGTGCTCAGCACCTTGGAGAATACAAAGATATGATTCCCATCCCCCAGGGAGAAGATTATGAAGTTGGGAATATTTTATTAGTGAGTTCACTTTGACTGTAAATGGCAAAAACTTACCAGAGCTAGCTTAAGAAAATGGGGAATTTAGTACAAGAATATGACGATGTTTCAAGGAACCATAGGGCAGAGGTTCAATCAGGCCTCGGCAGGGAGCTGGAACCAGCAAAAAAAAAAAAAAAAAAAAAAAAAAAAAAAAAAAAAAAAAATGCCATCAGGAGTCTTGACAGTCACTTCATTTTGCATCTCTGCCTCTTTTCATATTTTTAGTTGAAAAATTGTTTTGCTTCATCTATTCTTTGATCCTTGAAATAGAAGCTAGATTTTGAGTTCTTATGTCATCTCTATTTAAGAAACCCACCCAGACTAAACTGGGAAGTTTTAGTCCTAATTCAAAATTTCCGGGAGAGACAACCTGATCAGCCTAGCTTATGTTGCTTGCCACTTCCTGGTCCATGCAGCTGTGGCCAACGATTCAGGGTCATGTACTATAAACGCAGCCATCAGGACCAGCCCCTGTGAGTTGTGGGAGGATAGTTCTTAGGAAAGGGGGAAATTCTGTGATACCTCAGAAGACTGCTGTGAAAAGTCTATGTGATCTACTTGTGGCACCACTCCAGTGATGTTCATGGGATCAGCAGTAAAATGTGACCACGAAGGAGAAGAGAACATGGCAGGATATGGGGCTCAGAAGATATTGGACCCCAACTAAGCTGGGTGTCAGTGGTACCAAACCAGCTTTACCTTTTGTCAGAAGAGAATGGAGCATCATCAGTTAGAAGAGAAAAAGTCTTCGGAGGTAAAGGCACCCACATGTGTGTAAGTCAAGGAGATGATGAAAACCAGGTACACATGGACTAAAGAGTGTCATTCCCGCCATCTTGAATTCTCTCTTGATGTTCACACATAGCCTTGTTATGAGTTTTCTACTTTTAGATTCGACCTATAGAAAAAAGCATTAAAAACCAAATATGCTTACAAAACATTCACACATCATTATTTCAACTTCAGTCTTGTTAACCTTCTTTCAGTATCTGAAACCCTCTATTCTCTCTTTGAACCCAATTACATGAAGTTATGTTTCTACTCTCTAGACAGTGATAGAAATTGGAGGTAGAAGGAGGGGAGGAATGGTAGGATGTAACATCCTGATATTATTATACAAAGAGAATAGACAAGATATACTTCTAGAGTTGATAAAAGGAGATCTAGAGTATCTAGTATGTCATTGAAAATTAAAGATAACCAATATAAAAATAAAAATATTCTAATCTATATTTGGAGAAGAGAAGAAGAGAGGTTGAGGTGAAATGAACTAAAATAAATGAAATGAGTAATGAGAATGAACAGGGTAGGACCAGAACAGTTGTTTTTCACTACAGCCACTTCTATCTGATTTTAAAAATCTTATACATGTATGTTTTGATAAAAGTTTAAAGTTAATTCAAAAATAAATAAAAACAGTAAGCAGTGTGCCACCTGTCCATCTCCTCCAACTACCTCCTGTTTTATCGATACAGAAATGCCAGGTGTTTCCTGTGACTCACCCATTGATTTCCTGTGCTGAGAATGCTCTTCCCTGAATATACTTTATATGTAAGAAACATTTATTTTAAAATAATTTTGAATTTACATACAAATTGCTGCCACTAGATATTGTCATGGTTCAATCCCTCACTTCATTCATACCTCAGCTCAAATGTCACCTTCTTAGAGAATTCTTTAACTGCTCTATCTAAAAATAACACCCTATACTTCTCTCTATACTCTCACTCTGCTTTATTTTTCTTCATAGCATTTATCAATATCTGACATTATACTGTGTATATGTACATATATGCTTTTGTGCTTATTGTCATCTTCCCAACTAAAGCCAAATAACTCCATGAGAACAGGTGCGTTGTCTTGTTCAAATCTAAATTATCAGACCCTAGAATAGTGCTCAGGATATAGTAGGCATTTAAATAGTATTTGTTTAATCAACTAATTGCATAAGTAATTATTAAGATTTACACCTGTGACAGGCACTGATGAGCAAATAACAAGCAGGAAAGAGATTGCTCTTGATCACTTGAAACTCTTAGTCTCATGAAGAGGACAGAGACAATTGGACCAATAAGAGCAATTGCAGGCCAGATGCAGTGGCTTGTGCTTGTAATCCCAGCACTTTGCTAGGCTGAGGTGGGAGAATCACTTAAGGCCAGGAGTTTGAGACCAGCCTGGGCAACACAGTGAGACCTTGTCTCTCCAAAAAATAAATAAATAAATAAAATTAGAATTAGCCAGGCATGGTAGTGAACACCTGTAATCCAAGCCACTCAGGAGACTGAGGCAGGACAGTCCTTTGAGCCTGGGAGTTCAAGACTGCAGTGAGCCATGATGGTGCCACTGCACTCCAGCCTGGGCAATAGAGTGAGACCCTGTCTCAAAGAAGAAGAGGAGGAGGAGGAGAAGGAGGAGGAAAAAGAAGAAGAAGGAGAAGAAGAGGAAGAAGAAGAAGAAGAAGAAGAAGAAGAAGAAGAAGAAGAAGAAGAAGAAGAAGAAGAAGAAGAAGAAGAAGATGTTGTTGTTGGTACACCACTCTTCAGATTCTCTTTACTGAATTGATTCATTTATACCCCTCTAGCCCTGACCTTTCTAACCCACAGCTGCCCCTTCCAGGGATAATTGGTCTCAGCTGATGGGAGCTGCCTCTCCCAAGGAATTAGAGCCCTTCTCCCTGCAGTCAGATACAAGGGTGCAAAAGTCTGGCCTCTTGCCAGAGGCAGGGACAACTCTGAGATACAATTTATGCTCTAGAGTCTTCCGATGATCAGGCCAAGACTACCACATCCTCGTTGGGCTTCATCTCCATCCTCTATGGTTGCCAAACCATAGTGTGCATTAGAATCGCTTAGAAGGCTTGTTGAATGAGACATTATTGGGCTCCGCCCTCAAAGTTTCCAAGGTGGGTGGTGCTTGAAGATGTTCATTTTCAGCAAGTTCTCAAGAGGTGTTAATGTTGCTCTTTAGGAAACCACAACTGGAGAATCATTGCCTTTTCTTACGCTTGTTCCCATACTCCCTTGGGGTTTTTCCTAAAGGTTACTTTCTCAATAAGTCTTTTGCATCCAAATGTCTGCCTTAGGCTCTGCTTCTAGGGAATGCTACCTAAGACAACAAGGAGGAATAGTAAGGAACTACATTCCCAAACAGTTCCCAAGCTTGATACATAGCAACCGGAGACTATTAAATCCCTAAACAGCTAAACTCCTAAAAGATCCTTGAGCCCAACAAGAAGCTTGTCCTTTCCAATTCCACCTCAGATGAGTCTAGGGAGAGAGATGGACACAGAAGAACCTTCCACGGGGCAGAGAGTAGGGTGATGAAAAGTAATGAATAAGGAAGTTTCTCTCTGAAAAGGGAACAGATTTGCTAGCCAGGAAAGTCTTCCATTCTTAGGAAAGAGAAATATTGTTATTCTTGCTCAGTTGATCACTTCTATACATGTGTGACTGCTGTGTGTACTTTAGTCTCTGCTTTTAAAAGGAGTTTTTTTTTATTATTATGTGGCTCCTTCTGCACTATTAAATGATGGATGTGCTGGAAGCAAGTAAATTGTCTTTTAGTTTAGACCAAGAGAGGACACACCCAAACCTGCTGTAGAGGGCTGCAAGCTGCCCAGAAATCTTACCTTTTACGTGGATGAGACTTTGGGGGTGATGTCCTTTGGGTAAAGGTAAATGTATTCTATGTATAGAATGACATTTTCTGACTAATTATCAGAGAAAAGCAAATTAAAACCACAATGGGGTATCATCTTTTTCCAGTTAGAATGGCTATTATTAAAAAGTCAAAAAATAACAGATGTTGGTGAGGATGCAGAGGAAAGGAAATGCTTACATACTGTTGGTGGGAATGTAAATTAGTACAGCCTCTATGGAAAACAGTATAAAAATATCTCGGCTGGGCACAGTGGCTCACGCCTATAATCCCAGCACTTTGGGAGGCCGAGGCATGTGGATCACTTGAGGTCAGGAGTTTGAGACCAGCCTGGCCAACATGGTGAAGCCCCATCTCTACTAAAAATACAAAAATTAGCCAGGTGTGGTGGCATGCGCTTGTAGTGCCGGCTTCTTGGGATGCTGAGGCAGGAGAATCACTTGAACTCAGAAGGCAGAGAGGTTGCAGTGAGCTGAGATTGCGATACTGCAACCCAGCCTGGATGACAGAGCAAGACTCTGTCTTAAAAAAAAAAAAAAAAGAAAAGAAAAAAAGATTTCTTAAAGAGCTAAAAATAGGACTACTATTCTACTGTTCAATCAGCAATCCCACTACTGGGTATAATGGGTATATACCCAAAGGGAAATAAATAATTATATCAAAAAGATACCCACACTTGTATGTTTTTTGCAGCACTATTCACAATACAAAAATATGAAGTGAACCAAAGTGTCCATTAATGGAGGATTGGATAAGGAAAACGTGATATATATATGTGTGTGTGTGTGTGTGTGTATATATATATATATATATATATATATATATATATATATATGTGCCATAGAATACTATGCATCCATAAAAAAGAATGAAATTATGTCTTTTGCAGCAATATGGATAAAATTGGAGGTCATTACCCTCACTAAAATAACTCAGAAACAGAAAGTCTAATGCCACATGTTCTCACTTACAAGTGGGAGTTAAACAATGGGTACATATGGACATACAAAGTAGAAAAAATAGACTTTGGAGACTCCAAAAGAGGGTAGGAGGGGGGTGAGGGCTAAAAAATTACCTATTGGGTACAATATTTACTATTTGGGCGATGGGTACACTACTATTTGGGTGATGGGTACACTACTTCACCCCTATGCAATATACTCATGAAAGAAAACTGCATTTGTACCCTCTAAATATATATTTTTTAAACAATGATATTTGCTGGCAAAAAAAAAGTGGATTGTTACAGAATCTTCTAGTTACTTACCCAGTAAGCTTTCCTTATTTCTTCTCACATAAGACTCCAATTGTGACTGAGGACACTCTCCCTAGCTGAAATAAAGTTACATTGTTCAGTTTTCCTCACAGAGTAGGATGGTTTTGTCATAAAATTCTGACTGATACAATGTAATCAAAAATTGCAGTGTAGATAACGGCTAAAAGGTGAGAACAACCCAAGTATTCGTCAACAGACAAATGGATAAACATAATGTGGTATACACATAGAGTGGAATATTATTCAGCCATAAAAAGGAGTGAAGTTCAGATACATGTCACAACATGGATGAATCTTGAAGACATTGTGCTAAGCAAAATAAGCCCGATGCAAAAGGACAAATACGGCATGATTCCATTTATATGAGGTACGTAAACAGGCAAGTGCACAGAGACAGACAGTAGATTAGAGTTTATCAGGGGTTAAGAGGAGACAGGAATGAGGAGTTATTGCTTAATAGTTACAGAATTTTTGTTAGATATATGAAACAATTTTAGAAATAGAGGTGGTGATTGCATAACCTTGTGAATGTGATTAATGCCACTGAATTGTATGCTTACAAATGTTTACAATGGCAAATATTATATATATTTTACCAAAATTTAAGAAAGGGAAAACAAAACTTGTTCTGTGGGTTTTCTGTAAAATCTCCTCCCAGAAGGTTTTTGGACAGACTTTGCTAGCACGTAGGTGACACCTTTTGCTCTTGGCTTTCTTCCTACCCGGAACTAGGACTTAATGGTGGAGTCAGATCAGCCATGTTGTTACATAAGGTAACAAGCACATGTTTAGGATACCTGAAAATAAAACAGAAGAAGCCTGATCCAGGTGTGGTGGCTCATGCTTGTAATGCCAACTATTCAGGAGGCTGAGGTGGGAGGCTCACTTGAGCCCAGGAGTACATCCTGAGCAACATAGCAAGATCCCCTCTCATCTCTAAAAGTTTGTTGTTTTTTTTTGTTTGTTTGTTTGTTTTTTTGCCAGGTATGCTGGAGTATGTCTGTAATCCTGATTACTTGGGAGGCCAAGGTGGGAAGATCACTGGAGCCCTGGACATGGAGGCTGCAGTCAGCTATAATCCCATATCATTGCACTCCAGCCTTGGCAACAGAGATATACTGAAAGAAGCCAGAGTCCGTGATAGCATTATGGCGCTACTACTACAGGCCAAAAGCTTTTATCTCAACAATTCTCATTACATGATGAAAACAGACTCTTTCACGTATTTCATCCCTTTTCAAGTTTAGCAGGTGAGCACAATTCCTAATTTATTCAGGCAAGGAGACATGAAATTAGAGAGGTAGTCTATTGGTCATGAGCTTCTAGTTACAGTTAACAGAAATCCAACTTAAAGTATATAAGACAAACAGAAGTAATCAATTAATATATGTAACTTAAAAGTCCAAAGGTAGATATCTATAGCTTCTGGGGTCCATCTCTCTCCATCTCAGACCTCCCCCCTCTGCACTTAGCAGGCTGTCTTCTCAAGCACTAAGAGCTCCTGGCTTGCATCTTACCAGCTGAGCGATCCTAGGAGAAAGAGGACATCTCTCCACCAGCAGTTACAGTAAATGTCTTGGGGCTGCTTTCTCATTGACTCATTTAGTTCATACCCACCTGAACCAATCATAATGGACACAAAATGGAATTCACTGATTTCTAGGTTTGGGCTACCTTTCCAATCTCTGGGCATATAGGAAGGGAAACTGGCCTTATTTTAATCCATGTGGACGGACAGTAGCATACAGGATGATGTTTCAGAGAAAATCGAGGGTGCTGTTACCAGAAAAAGGTTGGATAAATGGTAGGAAGAAAAGAATAATAGCTATTCACGGTGCACTACAGATATACAGATTCCAAATTATTCAGGGACTTTTAGCCATGTTAGTTCATTCAACAAGTATCTATTAAGATCTACTTATTTGCTAAGCACTGCTGTAGGTTCTAAGGGTACAGCAATGAGCAAGACAGATTCCCTGCTTTGAAAGAGCTTATATTTTAGGTGAGGGAGATAGCCAGTAAACATGAAACCAACCAACAAAACAAACAAACAAAAAAATGCAGGTAGTGAAAAATGCTGCAAAAAATAAACGTGAGCAATGTGATACAATATGACCAATCTTGGCAGTAGAAGGACTGCTTTAGGTAGCATGGTCAGTGGGGCATTCTGGGGAGGTGGTTTCTGAGTTGAGAAAAGTCAATAGTGAAGGAGGAGTCAGTTCTAAGAGGATCTAGAAAAAGGTAACCCCAGTGGAAGGATCATGAATGCAGCTTGTTGAAAAACAGAAAGGGTCAAGTGGTAGACAAATGGTAAACAAGTGGAAAAATGGTAGAAAATCAGGTTAGGGAAGTGGACTGTGGCCAGATTGTATAGCCCTAGTTGGCTAGGTTAAATGAAGTTTGGGTGTTAATTCTTTTGCAGGGTGAAGCCATTGCACAATTTTAAGCAAGGGAGTTAACAAGATCTGATTTACAGTTCAGAGATTTCACTCTAGCCACGGAGTGGATGGCACAGGCAAGAATAAAGGCTTGGAGATGAATTAGGAGGCAGTGGCATTAACTCAGGAAAGAGATATTGTATTGATGTCTTGGATGTTAAGGAATATGACTGTTTCCTGAAAACTATGGGGAACATTGAGAGGTTTTAAGCAGGGAATGATGTGGTCAAATTTGTTTTTTTGTTTTGTTTTGTTTTGTTTCTTAGTGGTACATCAGTGCCTTGTCTGTGCTCCATGGGACAAGAAATTGTAGCAGAGACCCGGAAGATGGCAAGAAAATAGCAGGTCTCTTTGGCTCCAAGCTTCCCTAGGGCTTTGCTCTTCTTCTCACCACCTAGATTGAGGTATGAGGTGGGGAGGTTGTGAAATTGGCCATTTCCCCAAGACTTGACTTTAGAAACCAGACTCAGGATAAAGATCCCCCAAATTGTGTCTTGGACAAACTTTGCCAGGAGAATCAGGAGAAAGAACCTTTGTTCATCTCTAATCCAGAACAGGTTTTAGGAGAAAAACTTGAATCTATGGAAGCATCAGACCCTGCACTTAGAGCACGGCAGATAGTACTGGTAGAGAAAACGGGTTGTGGGGCTAGAGAAGCTTGGGTTAGAGTCCTAATTGCATCATCTGTTGTGTGACCTTGAGAAATGTAATCTTTCAGTGTCACTTTTTCCTCATAAATAAAATATGGATAGTAATAGAAGCTATCTCTTTGGTCAATGAAACCTCCTTGTGTAATGAGGATTACATATGATAATACACATAAGTGCTTAACACAGTGCCTGGCACGTATTAAGTGTTCAATAAATGTCAGCTGCAGCTGTAAATAGAAGTATGATGCCAAAGAAGCTGGCTCTTAATGAGATTTGCTTTAATCTGCCACCTTCAGAATAACAAACGGCTATTACGTGGTTAATCAGTTTCCCTGAGACTTACACAAGAGGAAAACAAAATGACCCAAGAGGCAGTTAGAGATTCAAAAGGTGTCGTTATTGAGAGATGAGATAAATACTTCAAATAGACAACTAAGAAGCTTAAAACCTTCCTAAAATTTTGGAAACCTTCCTAAAATCAAGTGAAATAGAATGTAGTTTGGGGCTCTTCCTAGTGGCTTGGAATGTTGGCCAAATCCTCAAAGGTGAAAACAATAAGCATGAAATATTCCCACATCCAGAGCCAAAGAGCTTCCACGTGACTCCCTAGCATTTACCAAGAGATGGCCAAGTGCGTTCTGTGGTCCTCACTCTGATGACTCCCATCTCAATGATCTAGACTGAAGGCTGGAGTTCAATGAGGTGGGAGAAATGGCTACGAGAGGAAGGTACTTTGGATTTTTCTTATTCCATCCCCATGATAGAAGAGGGAGTAGCTCTCGTCCACCAAGCAAGTAAGAAGAGGCCCAATCAGCTTATTGGAGAGATTAGGGGAGACTGACATGCTACTCCCTGATGCTTGCTGAGCTGTGGAGACTCTAGGTTGGTACCTAGAAGAGAGCAGTGGGTTCCAGCAGAACACTGTGTGGGACTACTGGGGAGAAATTGGCAAGTGTTGTCTGGTGTTTGGGGCACACATGAACACCTGAACATGGAGGCTGGTGCCTGGATTCTACCTGTAGAACTATGATAGCAAGGGGTTGGTTGGAACCACCTTCCACTGCAGAGCAGGAAGAGAGAGTATCACAAAGAAGCTTACACTTCCAGGATTTCGTGTAGCAGAGATGTGCTGAGTACCAAGTAGATGCTGAGAAAGTAACTGAGCTCAAGCTCTCTTCAAGGGACCATGCCCACAAAAGAACAGCATATGGATGTCAGAGAGCAGCAGCCAAAATAGAACCACAGGCTGGGCACAGTGGCTCACGCCTGTAATCCCAGCACTTTGGGAGGCCGAGGCTGGCAGATCACTTGGGGCTGGGAGTTTGAGACCATTCTGGCCAACATGGGAAACCCTGTCTCTACTAAAACTACAAAAAAATTAGCTGGGCATGGTGGCGCACACCTGTAATCTCAGCTACTAGGGCGGTTGATGCAGGAGAATCGCTTGAACTCGGGAGATGGAGGTTGCAGTGAGCCAAGATCACGGCACTGCACTCCAGCCTGGGTGACAGAGCAAGACTCTGTCTCAAAAAACAAAATAACAGGCCGGGCGCGGTGGCTCACGCCTGTAATCCCAGCACTTTGGGAGGCCGAGGCGGGCGGATCACGAGGTCAGGAGATCGAGACCATCCTGGCTAACACGGTGAAACCCCGTCTCTACTAAAAATACAAAAAATTAGCCGGGCGTGGTAGTGGGCGCCTGTAGTCCCAGCTACTCGGGAGGCTGAGGCAGGAGAATGGCGTGAACCCGGGAGGCGGAGCTTGCAGTGAGCCGAGATTGCGCCACTGCACTCCAGCCTGGGCGACAAAGCAAGACTCCGTCTCAAAAAAAAAAAAAAAAATAACAACAAAACAAAATAGAACCACTGATTGCACCATCTAAGTAAGACTTTCACCTCTCACCCTCAACCAAACCCCAGATGCCACCCTCCCATTTCAGCCCCAGGGGAACCTTCAACAGAAGAAGGGGAATGAGAGGACATCCCTCCTCTCATTCCCACTAGTGGAGGCTCTCCACTGATAGTCAGGCTAGAACTGGACAGAGGGAAAGGCTTTGAATGGAATGGGAGGTTGTAGTTTTGATTTCAACTAAATTGGACTTTAAAAATATTTTTGTTATGAGAAATTTCCAAACATATACAAAACCGGCAGAAAAGCAGAATGAATGGATGCCCTTGTACCCATTGCTGGCTGCAACAGTGACTGACTCATGGCCAATCTTGTCATGTCTATGCTCCATTAACTATCATTCTGAAGCAAGTGCCAGACGTCCTATTGCCTCCAGATGGGGCTTTTGAATGCCTGCGCATGAGTTCTAATCACTAAAGTAAGGTTCTTAACATTGAAAATGACTGGAAGACCATGGGTTCTTCTTGTTTATTTTTTTCAGTCTCTAAAGCATAAAGTTCCATAGGGTAGAGAATTTTTCTATTTTATTCACTGCACTAGCCCTATACTCATAATAGCACATAACACATAGTGGGTGCTCGATAATTATTTGTTGAATGAATTATTTGTTCAAAATAGACTGGCCTCCCTTTGCCATAATCTGAGAAGTGCTCAGATTGAAGTAAAAGGTAAAATGTTTATTTTTTTCCTTTTTGCTACCCATCACAAGGTAAGATATTTATATTTTGTTACTCAGTTGGCTTGCCTCAATACTGACCCAAAGTTATTGAGCAAAATGTCCCACCTTGAAGGACTGACTAGGGTAATTATCTCTTTGGAGAAACAGCTTCACAAGTGATTCCAGATAATGTTATGGGGGTTGCCTTTCCCTAAACCCTTCCACATTTTTAGCATCTTCAGGAGAATGTGCAAGCTGATAGCTCACAGGTTCTGATGTTTTGTTTTGCCTGCCTGGTTTTGCAATTTACACTGAAATGAATTGAATGTGGGCCCACATTCCTGCTGGCAATTGGTTGGAGGAGAGTAGCATCTGCATTTGACGAAGCATGCCTGCCTCTGTTTACTGCAGTTCCCAGCCCACCTTATGATCTTCTGCCTGAAGATCACTCCTTAGTCACCTGCCTAGCTCCCGTGGGTCCCCAAGATGCCTTGTGGATGAGACATTGAAGTATAGATTCCAATAACTCCCAGCAGTTTTTCCAAACAACATTATGATTTCATCCATGAAACCACCTGAGCCCACTGCCATTCTTTGAATAATTTTTCGGTTTTCTCCATGGCTTTACTCAGATTTTTTATTTCTTCTTTTGGAATCTTTTTTTTGGCCATATATGTTTTTTAATAATCTATTTCATCAACATTTTCTAATTTATCAGCATGAAGTTATGCATAACAATCTCTTATTTTTAAATTAATTTATTAATTTATTCTTCTTAACTATCATTCTGATTTCTTTCTTTCTTTTTTTTTTTTTTTGAGACAGAGTCTGGCTTCGTCACCCAGGCTGGAGTGCAGTTGTGTGATCTCAGCGCACTGCAACCTCCACCACCTGGGTTCAAGCAATTCTCCTGCCTCAGTCTCTTGAGTAGCTGGGATTACAGGCACCCACCACAACACCACATAATTTCGGTATTTTAGTAGAGAAGGGTTTTCTCCATGTTGGCCAGGCTGGTCTCAAACTCCTGGTCTCCAGCAATCCACCTGCCTTGGCCTCCCAAAGTGTTGGGATTACAGGCATGAACCACTGCACTCAGCCTATTTCTTATTCTTAAAGGTCCCTTTTCCCTCTACTGCTCCTTGATCAGATTAAGTAAATATTTATTTCCTTTTATATTGATCCCCAACACCCACCAAATACCCATTTTTGAATTTTGTTTCATCCATGCTATATTGAGTATAAATATTTTAAAGTTTCAAATATATGGGTATCAGCCTTCTGTAATTTCCAGCACAGATACAGCAAAGGATTAGATGCCTGTGATTAAGTGATCAAGGTGCCAGAATTTTGTCTGGATTGTTTATTAGTTTTCATTAACTTTTAAATTATTTTGTACTCTTTAATCTGGAATTTACATTGATCTATAGTATGAGATGCAGATTTAATTTTGCTTTATTTATTCCCTTCAAATATTAATCAATTGTCCCAGGGTCATTTATTGAATGCTACTTCTTTTTCCATAGACTTATATGACCACTTTTATTATCTAATAAAGTCAGGTACATGAAAGATTATCTTGGAGCTATCTGTACTATTCCATTGTTTATGTTGCAATTATTGTAACATAGTCCCATAGATCCATAGAGCACATGAGTTTATGCTACAATATTTATCATATTAATCTATGTTACAGTATTTATCTACTATGCTATTTTAACCTTTGAACCATTATAGTCCATTTTAATACCTATATTCAGAGTGTTCCTGATATGGTTTGGCTGTGTCCCCACCCAAATCTCATCTTGAATTCCCATGTGTTATGGGAGGAACCCAGTAGGAAGTAATTGAATAATGGGGGCAGGTCTTTCCCATGCTGTTCTCATGGTAGTGAATAAGTCTCATGAGACCTGATGGTTTTTAAAAAGGGGAGTTTCCCTGCACAAGCTCTCTCTCTTTGCTTACTGCCATCCATGTAAGATGTGACTTGCTCCTCCTTGCATTCTGCCATGATTGTGAGGCTCCCCCAGGCCATGTGGAACTGTAAGCCCATTCAACCTCTTTCTTTTGTAAACTGCCCAGTCTTGAGTATGTCTTTATCAGTGGCATGAAAACGGAATAATACAGTTACCTAATTATTCTTGACTTTCAAATTGTTCTTGGCTATTTTGTCCATTCATTCTTCCAGTCAAATCTTATAATCATTTTGTGAAATTCTTCCCCTGCTCATCAAAGGAAATCATATATAACAAAAATAAAATTAATTGGGGATTTTTATTAGAACTGCATAAAACCCATGCATTTATTTAGGAAGAATTGACATTATTAAATAATCATTCCTTAATTTCATTTATCTAATCTTGTTTTAAATTCCCTTGATGAACTTTTGTTATTTCTCTATATATGTTATGCACATTTCTAGTTACATTTATTTCTAGGCAGGGAGTGTTTTATCCCTGATTATTTATTTACTTACTTATTTCTTTTGAGACAGGGTCTCACTCTGTCACCCAGGCTGGAGTTCAGTTGCACCATCATAGCTCACTGCAGCTGCAAACCTCTGGGCTCAAGGGATCCTCCCAACTTGTCCTCCCAAAGTTCTGGGATTACAAATGTGAGCCACTGTATCCAGTCTATCCCTGTTTTAGAAGTGAAGATATTGACTGTTGCCCAAATTCCCACAGTTAGTAAGACATGGAGAATGGATTAAAACCCATATCAATCTGATGGCAGAGCCTGTTCTTAATCCCTCTGCTACTTTATTTAAGATTATATTATTTCTTGAATGAATTTTAGTAATTATTTCCCAGAAAAGCGTCCATTTCATCAAGATTTTCCAGTGAGCTAGCATAGAGTCTCACATTGTGCTTTCATTTCCTTTCCTAACTTCTTGAATCAGATGCCTACTTCATTTAATTTCCTTTTCTTCTTTTAATTAATGGAAATGATAATGGCTGCCCTCTCCTTTTCATGGCCCCCTATCCACTCCCTCTTCCTGAATTCAGAACCTAGTCATTCTGGCCTTTCTAAGTACTGGCTTGTCAATCTCCTGCTGCTGCAGTAGAAGGATGATCACTTCTAGACAGATATTGCTCTGGGCAAAGCAGCTCAAACTCTGAATCCTAGGTGTTGTAAGCTCAGTTGTGTTAAGGGTTTATATTGTCCAGCTATGTGTTCCTTGGTAACCCTGACTGGAGTCTCTCAGTCCACTTTTCCCCTGCTTGATTTGGTCCATGGAACAGCTAGAAATGATACTTTTTAAAAGTTAACCAGATAATGTCACTACCTGTAGTAGTCCATTTTCATGCTGCTGATAAAGACATATCCAAGACTGGGTAACTTATAAAGAAAAAGTGGTTTAATGGACTCACAGTTCCACGTAGCTGGGGGGCCTCACAATCATGGTGGAAGGCAAAAGGCACATCTTACATGGTGGCAAGCAAGAGAGAATGAGAGAGGAGAGAGAAGAGAGAAGAGAGAAGCAAAAGGGGAAGGCCCTTATAAAACCACAGGACTTGTGAGACTTCTTTACTACCATGAGAACAGCATGGGGGAAACTGCCTCCATGATTCAGTTATCTCCTACTGGGTCCCTCCCACAATATGTGGGAATTATGGGAGCTACAATTCAAGATGAGATTTGGGTGGGGACACAGCCAAACCATAACACTACCCTATTAAAAAAAAAAACTTCCAAATTTTCCATTTTTATTTAAACACACCCACATTTGTTACCTTGGTCAATGAGGCCCTGTGTGATCTGGCTGCAGCCTCCTTCTTTGACCTCATCTCATATCCTGTTTTTCTTGTTCATTGTTATGCTGTCCTCTTTTGTGTGTGTGTGTGAGTGTGTGTGTGTGTGTGTGCACGTGCTGTTCCTTGAAGGTACCAAGCCTTTCCCCAAACCCTACCTTTCCTCTCAGTGTTTCTGCTGCCTGGGATGCTCTTTCTCCAGGATCACATTGTGCAGATCCCACATCATGTCCTTCAAAGGCCATTTTCTCAGAGGCTGTGGCCAACCACCAGATTGAAGACAGCCACTTACATTAATTCCACAAAGTGCATCACTATTTTTCCTCATACCAATGATCACAATTAGCAATGCCATTTTTATTGCTATGAGTTGAATGTTTATGTTCCTCCAAAGTTCAGATATTGAAGCCCTTATCCTCCATGTGATGGTAGTTGGAGGTGGGGACTTTGGGCAGTCATTAGGTTTAGATGAGGTCATAAGGATGGTGCACCATGATGGGATGTGATTCATTATAAGAAGGTGAAGAGAGATGAGAGCTCTTTTTCTCTGCCCCTTGATGATACAGTGAGAAGGTGGCTGTCTGTAAGCCAGAAAGAGAGCCCTCACTAGGGAGCCAAATTACCCAATGCCTTGGTCTTGGACTTCCCAGCCTCTAGAACTGTGAGAAAATAAATTTCTGTTGTTTATGCCTTTCAGACTATGGTTTTTTAAAATTATAGTAGCCCTGATAGATTAAGATATTTACTTACTGGTTTGTTTTCTTATCACCTGTTTGCTATGCTGGAGTACAAGTGCAAAAGCCTCACCGGTCTTCTTCTTAGGGCCTGGCATGGAGAGCGGTATATTGCAGGGGCTCCAAAATACATGTTGAATCAATGAATCAATAAAGACCTCACCCTTGCAGCCTCCTAGCTGTGTGTTCTGGACAATTTAAAAAAATAATAAAGACAGGATATCACCATGTTTTCCAGGTTGGTCCTGAACTCCTGGCCTCAAGTGATCCTCCCTATCTGCCTCCCAAAGTGCTGGAATTACAGGTGTGAGTCACCATGCCTGACCCCTCTGGACAACTTAACTACTTGAGCTCAGTTCCAAAAATGAAAATGACAATACTGCTGGCTGGGCGCAGTGGCTCACGCCTGTAATCCCAGCACTTTGAGAGGCCGAGGTGGGCGGATCACCTGAAATCGGGAGTTCAAGACCAGCCTGACCAACATGAAGAAACCCTGTCTCTACTAAAAAAAAAAAAAAAAATACAAAAAATTAGCCAGGCGTGGTGTCAGGTGCCTATAATCCCAGCTACTCAGGAGGCTGAGGCAGGAGGATCACTTGAACCCAGGAGGCGGAGGTTGTGGTGAGCTGAGATTGTGCCACTGCATTCCAGCCTGGGCAACGAGAGCAAAACTCCATCTCAAAAAAAAAAAAAAAAAAGAAAGAAAGAAAGAAAGAAAAAGAAAGAAAGAAAAGAAAAGAAAACGACAATACTATGTTGTTTTTGAGCAAAAAAAGAAAAAAGAATAAAATAAAATAAAATAATGCAGGTAGAGACCTTAGCCCTCAAGAAGTAGTAACACGAATCATCATCGTCATCCATATTATTTAAACGTAAAAGCACTCTCAGAAAGGCAAGTGGAAAGTCTCCCAGACAAAGTTTTATAAGAGTGAAGTTTATTCATTTTGGAGTCAAATCAGACAAGTCGAGCAGCTAATTTTTAATTTAATTTTTTTTGCCAGGGTTCAAGGAGTGATCATGTTTTACAGGAACTAATTCACACTAACCATTTCTAATGGCAATCATTTATTGTTATCTTTCACTGTTCTGGAAATTAACTGGGATCAGCTATGTGGTTCTTGCTCAGAATCCCTCCCTGGTTGCGGTTAGATGGTGCTGGGACTGAGGTCATCTCAAAGGCTTTCCCACTAACATATCTAATGATTGTTGCTGGCTGCTGGGTGGGACTTTAGCAGGGGTTATCAGAAGGAGCACCTCCCCATGGCTTCTGTGTGGCTTGAGCTTTCTCACAGCATGGTGGCTGGGTTTCAAGAATGAGCATTGCAAGACATGGAGCCATGTAGAAGTTCTATAGCCTTTCCTAACCTAGCCTTGACATCACAACGCATTATTTATGCCACATTCTACTCATTAGAAGCCAGACCATATTCAAGGGGAAGGGAAATTAGTCTCTACCTCTTGATGGGATGAGCATCAAGGAACTGGACATGTTTTAAGACCATGATACCAATCAAATTGATAGAAAATTGATGTATGGATCAGGTAATTCTTTAACAATTAACAATAATAAATACAATTGTCAAATGGATCACGACATTCATGTCAGCTCATCAATGCATTCTTTCTCCTGGTAGGCATTATAGTATGATGACTAAGTTGTAGTTCTGAATTTATACTGAGCAAGATTAAAATGCTATCCACCTATTAATTTTGTGACTCTAGGCAACTTCCTTGACCTCTCTAAGCAGGTTTCTTCTTTGGAGAGTGGATGAAGAGTGCTGGCACATGGGGAGCATTCAATATATGGTGATGACCATTGTAAGCTCCTACTTCTCCCTCAAGTCAAGTCCTTTGTTACAGATGCTCTAACCAGACATAAGGCATGCTCATTTCTAAAGAGGAGGCAAGGATGGAGGGCTCCTTGTCCTCACCTGGGTCACCTGTGGGACTTGACTTCCACTCTCCTCATCATGCTGACAGTTCTCAAGTGAGCCCCTCTAAAGGCTGGATTCCAGGCTGCTGGGGTGGGTGAGCATGGCAACATCCTCATCACAGCGGGCATGTGGCCAGGGACTCAGATCTGCCAGTGTGGGCGCCGACACTCTCTCCCCAGAAAAGCTGCTTGAAGGCATAGACTAGGGGAAGGGAAGATTAAAAATAAAGAGTGGTCATGTTCAGTTTTGAAATTAAAAGAGAGGCATGGACTCAAAGGCCCTTCAATTCTCTTGGCTTTGGGAGGAAGAGGGTGCTGAATAGGGGGGGACATGGTGGGGGAGCACCACGGGGCTTCCTTTCCCCAGAACCCTAATTCATGGGAACACCCAGAACTGGGCAACTGCATCTCATGGCTCACAGTTGTGGTCTCGCCTGAAACATAAATGTTTCATTTGCTTTGCAGGGTTTGTGAACTAGCAGTCTTGGTGTTTATTTTGTTTGTCCCTTACAGAGATTTTAAATTCTAAATTGTAAATGAGTTTCAATTGAGCATTGGCTTTCCAGTTAGCTCCAGAACTCCGTATTATCTGCATCCAGCCTGCTCTCATCATCTACATCATATACTTTCCTGGCTTCAATGATAGACATTCAGTTTGGTTGCATCCTACTTGCTTTGTGCTTTCTCTGCTCTTACAATATCTCTAACTTACATGTATGGAGCACCCAGTGTATTATCAGCTATAACCTCAATTACTACCCCAGAAACCCTACAAGAGAGGGATCCTCACTCCATAGAGAAGGCAGCTAAGGATCACAAGAACTGACTTACCCGAAAGAGCACGGTTTGTGAAAATGGTAGAGCTGGTATTTGGATCCAGGTAGTATCATTTAGGCTTTGTTTCAGTTGCAAGTGGCAGAAAATGCACTTCAAATTGGTTTTAATTCAAGGGAAAAAAAGGATAGCAATCGATTGGCTGAAGTAGCTGAGAAGTCCAGGCATGCCTGAATCCAGGAGTTCAAACTCCATCTCTCAGCTCTAGTTGCCTCTATGTTGCACCATTTTGAGGCCAGACCTATCCTTGCGGTGGCAAAGTGGTTCCTAGTACCTCCTAGCCAAGAACCTACCCTCTCACCCACCCCAGTCAGGAAGAGAGAGCTTTTATTTCCCAATAGCTCTATCTATCTATCTATCTATCTATCTATCTATCTATCTATCTATCTATCTAATCTATTTAATGCCCAGAGCGTGATGACTTAGACAAGAATAGAATCACACAAGTGGCCAGGCGTAGTGACTCATGCCTACAATCCGAGTGATTTAGGAGGCTGAGGCGGGAAGATTGCTTGTGCCCAGGAGTTCAGCACCAGCCTGGGTAACATAGCAAGATCCCATCTCTACAAAAATATAAAAAATTTAGGTGAGCTTCGTGATATGCACCTGTAAGTCCCAGCTACTTGGGAGGTTGAGGCAGGAGGCTCGCTTGATCCCAGGAGTTCGAGGCTGCAGTGAGCCAAGATTGCACCACTACACTCCAGCCTAGGTGACAAAGAGAGATCCTGTCTCAAAAGGAAAAAAGAAAAAAAGGACATAATCACCTCAGAACCAATCATTATGGCCAGAGGTATAAGATTGTCAGAGGTGTGAGAACCAGAGCAACTCCATCTTGAATAGGGACTGGGTAAAATAAGTCTGAAGCCTACTGGGCTGCATTTCCAAATGATTAAGGCATTCTAAGTCACAGGATGAGATAGGAGGTTGGCACAAAATACATGTCATAAAGACCTTGCTGATAAAACAGGCTGCAGTAAAGAAGCAGCCAAAACCCACCAAAACCAAGATGGCCACAAGAGTGACCTCTGGTTGTCCTCATTGCTGCATTCCCACCAACGCCACGACAGTTTACAAATGCCATGGCAACATCAGGAAGTTACCCTATATGGTTTAAAAAGGGGAGGCATGAATAAGCCACCCCTTCTTTAGCATATAACCAAAAAATAACTGTAAAAATGGGCAACCAGCAGCCCTTGGGGCTGCTATCTATGGAGTAGCCATTCTTTCATTCCTTTACTTTCTTAATAAACTAGCTTTCACTTACTGTATGGGCTCTCCCTGAATTCTTTCTTGCATGAGAGCCAAGAATCCTCTTTTGGGGTCTGTATTCGGACCGCTTTCCTGTAACAAGATGAGTTTAGGCCACAGTCTCCTGCTTGAAGCCTTGGGTAGGGTTAGGCCCACCTGAACCACAGTGAGCAAGAATGAGGGATGGAACAGGAAAGATGTGTTCTTTCCAGAAGGGAAAATGTCCACTACCTAAGCTAGCAAAGAAGCTTATTGCCTTTACTATAGGCTTCAGAGGTCTTGAGCACCTTCCGTTAAGGGTGATTAGGTAAACACATCACACACTAAATGGGGCTGCTCCTACAACCCTAGTATCCAGAGGAAGTTGACTCTATGTGCTGATCTTTCAGAAAACACTTGTCATTATTGTCTTTCCAGAATCCATTACCCTTTCTTTTTATTTTTTTTGGGGGGGTGGGGCGGGCAGGGACTGAGTTTCGCTCTTGTTGCCTAGCCTGGAGTGCAATGACACGATCTCGGCTCACTGCAACCTCAGTATTCTGTGTTCAAGTGATTCTCCTGCCTCAGCCTCCCAAGTAGCTGGGATTACAGGCATGCACCTTCACACCGGGGTAATTTTGTATTTTTAGTAAAGATGGAGTTTATCCATGTTGGTCAGGCTGGTCTCGAACTCCCGACCTCAGGTGATCCACCTGCCTGGCCTCCCAAAGTGCTGGGATTACAGGCATGAGCCACCGCATTGGCCCCTTTCTTCTTTTAATTACACAACCATTTTCTTCTGGGAAACTGCCCATTTCCCAAGCAATTCAAAGGGATTATCTCTTACCTCTATCCTACTTCAGGGGCAAGCATGGTGACTCAAGTTTGGCAAGTCTGATATTTATCCTCTGGGCTAAGATAATTAAGTTAGAGATAAATATTCAAGCTGAGGCAATAAAACCCAGTCTCAGAACTTTTTTTGGAACTACTGAAAAAAATAAATTCTCCTTCCATTGGTATTACTAAGACTTGAGGATGGTGGTTGGAGATTCTGGGAGCCACCAAAGAAAATAAAGCCATGGTGAAAAAAATAGATGAAGGTGGAGAGTAACAGCTTTCTCATATTGCGTGAGTCCATAGACCCATTTGTACCTGAAGCCAGAAAGACCTAAGGCCTCTTTAGTTACCTAAACAAATATACAACCATTTTTCCCTTTTAATTGCCTTAGTTTGAGGTGGGTTTTGTCACTTGTGACCCTAAGAAGGTCAAACATGTAGGGTTTTTTGTTGTTGTTGTTTTTTGTTTTGTTTTGTTTTTCTTAGACGGAGTCTCGTTCTGTTGCCCAGGCTGGAGTGCAGTGGCACAATCTTGGCTCACTCTGTCT